>NC_136065.1:275564713-275672133 GCF_964261635.1 Lissotriton helveticus | reverse complement strand
GCGGCGGGAAGCGGGGAGCGGGGCGGGGGGCACAGGGGGGGAGAGGGAGACAATATGGGAACAGGCAATCAACCACAATATGGGGGACAGACAGTACAGAATGAGGCACAGAACGAAAAGAGCAGGCAGAGACCAAAAACAATCACGAAATACGGCGGAGGGCGGGGTTGATGGGGCGGGCTCAGCGAGGCTGAGATCAGTAGCGGGGAGGAAGCGCACACGCTACAGCTGGTGGCCGTGCGGCGCAGGGGTGTCCTGAGGTCAGGTCACACTCACCTGCGTCGCACGGTCGCCATTTATGGCCAAGTGGGAGGGAGGGAGGAGCAGCTGGGAGGCGGGCGCGGGGAGGGTGCCGAAGGAAAAAGGGGGCATGTCCTCACGCAGGCGGCGGGAAGCGGGGAGCGGGGCGGGGGCACAGGGGGGAGAGGGAGACAACATGGGCACAGGCAATCAACCACAATATGGGGGACAGACAGTACAGAATGAGGCACAGAACGAAAAGAGCAGGCAGAGACCAAAAACAATCACGAAATACGGCGGAGGGCGGGGTTGACGGGGCGGGCTCAGCGAGGCTGAGATCAGTAGCGGGGAGGAAGCGCACACGCTACAGCTGGTGGCCGTGCGGCGCGGGGGTGTCCTGAGGTCAGGTCACACTCACCTGCGTCGCACGGTCGCCATTTATGGCTAAGTGGGAGGGAGGGAGGAGCAGCTGGGAGGCGGGCGCGGGGAGGGTGCCGAAGAAAAAAGGGGGCGTGTCCTCACGCAGGCGGCGGGAAGCGGGGAGCGGGGCGGGGGGCACAGGTGGGGAGAGGGAGACAATATGGGCACAGGCAATCAACCACAATATGGGGGACAGACAGTACAGAATGAGGCACAGAACGAAAAGAGCAGGCAGAGACCAAAAACAATCACGAAATACGGCGGAGGGCGGGGTTGACGGGGCGGGCTCAGCGAGGCTGAGATCAGTAGCGGGGAGGAAGCGCACACGCTACAGCTGGTGGCCGTGCGGCGCGGGGGTGTCCTGAGGTCAGGTCACACTCACCTGCGTCGCACGGTCGCCATTTATGGCTAAGTGGGAGGGAGGGAGGAGCAGCTGGGAGGCGGGCGCGGGGAGGGTGCCGAAGAAAAAAGGGGGCATGTCCTCACGCAGGCGGCGGGAAGCGGGGAGCGGGGCGGGGGGCACAGGTGGGGAGAGGGAGACAATATGGGCACAGGCAATCAACCACAATATGGGGGACAGACAGTACAGAATGAGGCACAGAATGAAAAGAGCAGGCAGAGACCAAAAACAATCACGAAATACGGCGGAGGGCGGGGTTGACGGGGCGGGCTCAGCGAGGCTGAGATCAGTAGCGGGGAGGAAGCGCACACGCTACAGCTGGTGGCCGTGCGGCGCGGGGGTGTCCTGAGGTCAGGTCACACTCACCTGCGTCGCACGGTCGCCATTTATGGCCAAGTGGGAGGGAGGGAGGAGCAGCTGGGAGGCGGGCGCGGGGAGGGTGCCGAAGGAAAAAGGGGGCGTGTCCTCATGCAGGCGGCGGGAAGCGGGGAGCGGGGCGGGGGGCACAGGGGGGGAGAGGGAGACAATATGGGCACAGGCAATCAACCACAATATGGGGGACAGACAGTACAGAATGAGGCACAGAACGAAAAGAGCAGGCAGAGACCAAAAACAATCACGAAATACGGCGGAGGGGGGGGTTGACGGGGCGGGCTCAGCGAGGCTGAGATCAGTAGCGGGGAGGAAGCGCACACGCTACAGCTGGTGGCCGTGCGGCGCGGGGGTGTCCTGAGGTCAGGTCACACTCACCTGCGTCGCACGGTCGCCATTTATGGCCAAGTGGGAGGGAGGGAAGAGCAGCTGGGAGGCGGGCGCGGGTAGGGTGCCGAAGGAAAAAGGGGGCGTGTCCTCACGCAGGCGGCGGGAAGCGGGGAGTGGGGCGGGGGCACAGGGGGGGAGAGGGAGACAATATGGGCACAGGCAATCAACCACAATATGGGGGACAGACAGTACAGAATGAGGCACAGAACGAAAAGAGCAGGCAGAGACCAAAAACAATCACAAAATACGGCGGAGGGCGGGGTTGACGGGGCGGGCTCAGCGAGGCTGAGATCAGTAGCGGGGAGGAAGCGCACACGCTACAGCTGGTGGCCGTGCGGCGCGGGGGTACCTTGTTGGTATGTTCAGTGCAAAATACCGGAAATTGGACACCTGAAAGGGTATTCATCTTTTAAAACCTAACTCCTACCTGCAAATTAACCAAAAATAACCTAACTAAATGGAAACATTATATAATTATGAGGCATGTAACTCGCAGCAGTGGTGGAAATTACGTATTTACTGCCACCTACTGGCCAAAGAAAGCAAAGCAATTCCATTTAATGTGATCCAAACAAGGATAGGACACCAAATATATATTTCAAATGGAAGGCACTTGTATAAACAAGCATTGAAAATGCAATAGGTCTCGCAATAGAAGAGTTTGACATTTTTCGTTTTGCAAATAGATGAGTGGTGTTGCGTGGATGAGTGGCGTTGCGTGGATGAGTGGCGTTGCGTGGATGAGTGGCGTTGCGTGGATGAGTGGCGTGTGTGAGTGGCGTGTGTGAGTGGCGTTGCGTGTGTGAGTGGCGTTGCGTGTGTGAGTGGCGTAGCGTGTGTGAGTGGCGTTGCGTGTGTGAGTGGCGTTGCGTGTGTGAGTGGCGTTGCGTGTGTGAGTGGCGTTGCGTGTGTGAGTGGCGTTGCGTGTGTGAGTGGCGTTGCGTGTGTGAGTGGCGTTGCGTGTGTGAGTGGCGTTGCGTGTGTGAGTGGCGTTGCGTGTGTGAGTGGCGTTGCGTGTGTGAGTGGCGTTGCGTGGATGAGTGGGGTTGGAATGCAATAGGTCTCGCATTAGAAAAGTTGTAGTTATTGGTCTTGTAAATGACATAATTTAATTATTTTTGCGTTGTTAAAATTGCTAAATTGATGGCTTTGTCATTTACAATGCCAATAGTTATAACGTTTGCAAATGTGACACCTATAGCATTTGGAATGCAACATGTTTTGTATTTACGTGACTTATATGGCAGCTCTGGTCGTTATGCTACATCTCTAGATAGTTTTATCTTCCGCAAATGTGACACCTATTGTAACACAATATGTGTTGTGAGGGTGAGTGAGGGTGAGTGAGGGTGAGGGGTTGAGGGTGATGGGTTGAGGGTGAGTGAGGGTGAGGTGTTGAGGGTGAGTGAGGGTGAGGGGTTGAGGGTGAGTGAGGGTGAGTGGTTGAGGGTGAGTGAGGGTGAGTGAGGGTGAGTGAGGGTGAGTGAGGGTGAGTGAGGGTGAGTGAGTGAGGGTGAGTGAGTGAGGGTGAGTGAGGGTGAGGGTGAGTGAGGGTGAGTGAGGGTGAGTGAGGGTGAGTGAGCGTGAGTGAGGGTGAGTGAGGGTGAGGGTGAGTGAGGGTGAGTGAGGGTGAGGGTGAGTGAGGGTGAGGGTGAGTGAGGGTGAGTGAGGGTGAGTGAGGGTGGGTGAGGGTGAGTGAGGGTGGGTGAGGGTGAGTGAGGGTGAGTGAGGGTGAGGGTGAGGGTGAGTCAGGGTGAGTGCGGGTGAGTGAGGGGTTGAGGGTGAGTGAGGGGTTGAGGGTGAGTGAGGGGTTGAGGGTGAGTGAGGGTGAGGGTGAGTGAGGGTGAGGGTGAGTGAGGGTGAGTGAGGGTGAGGGTGAGGGTGAGTGAGGGTGAGTGAGGGTGAGGGTGAGTGAGGGTGAGTGAGGGTGAGTGAGGGTGAGTGAGGGTGAGTGAGGGTGAGTGAGGGTGAGTGAGGGTGAGTGAGGGTGAGTGAGGGTGAGGGGTTGAGGGTGAGGGGTTGAGGGTGAGGGGTTGAGGGTGAGTGAGGGTGAGTGAGGGTGAGTGAGGGTGAGTGAGGGTGAGGGTGGGTGAGGGTGAGTGAGGGTGAGGGTGAGTGAGGGTGAGTGAGGGTGAGTGAGGGTGAGGGTGAGTGAGGGTGAGGGTGAGTGAGGGTGAGGGTGAGTGAGGGTGAGGGTGAGTGAGGGTGGGTGAGGGTGAGTGAGGGTGAGTGAGGGTGAGTGAGGGTGAGTGAGGGTGAGTGAGGGTGAGTGAGGGTGAGTGAGGGTGAGTGAGGGTGAGGGTGAGTGAGGGTGAGGGTGAGTGAGGGTGAGGGTGAGTGAGGGTGAGTGAGGGTGAGTGAGGGTGAGGGGTTGAGGGTGAGGGGTTGAGGGTGAGGGGTTGAGGGTGAGGGGTTGAGGGTGAGGGGTTGAGGGTGAGTGAGGGTGAGTGAGGGTGAGAGAGGGTGAGGGTGAGTGAGGGTGAGTGAGGGTGAGTGAGGGTGAGTGAGGGTGAGTGAGGGTGTGTGAGAGTGAGGGTGAGTGAGGGTGAGTGAGGGTGAGTGAGGGTGAGTGAGGGTGAGTGAGGGTGAGTGAGAGTGAGGGTGAGTGAGGGTGAGTGAGGGTGAGTGAGGGTGAGTGAGGATGAGGGGTTGAGGGTGAGGGGTTGAGGGTGAGGGGTTGAGGGTGGGTGAGGGTGAGTGAGGGTGAGTGAGGGTGAGGGGTTGAGGGTGAGGGGTTGAGGGTGAGTGAGGGTGAGTGAGGGTGAGGGGTTGAGGGTGAGTGAGGGTGAGGGTGAGTGAGGGTGAGTGAGCGTGAGGGTGAGTGAGGGTGAGGGTGAGTGAGGGTGAGGGTGAGTGAGGGTGAGGGTGAGTGAGGGTGAGTGAGGGTGAGTGAGGGTGAGGGGTTGAGGGTGAGGGGTTGAGGGTGAGGGGTTGAGGGTGAGGGGTTGAGGGTGAGGGGTTGAGGGTGAGTGAGGGTGAGTGAGGGTGAGAGAGGGTGAGGGTGAGTGAGGGTGAGTGAGGGTGAGTGAGGGTGAGTGAGGGTGAGTGAGGGTGTGTGAGAGTGAGGGTGAGTGAGGGTGAGTGAGGGTGAGTGAGGGTGAGTGAGGGTGAGTGAGGGTGAGTGAGAGTGAGGGTGAGTGAGGGTGAGTGAGGGTGAGTGAGGGTGAGTGAGGATGAGGGGTTGAGGGTGAGGGGTTGAGGGTGAGGGGTTGAGGGTGGGTGAGGGTGAGTGAGGGTGAGTGAGGGTGAGGGGTTGAGGGTGAGGGGTTGAGGGTGAGTGAGGGTGAGTGAGGGTGAGGGGTTGAGGGTAAGTGAGGGTGAGGGTGAGTGAGGGTGAGGGTGAGTGAGGGTGAGGGGTTGAGGGTGAGTGAGGGTGAGGGGTTGAGGGTGAGTGAGGGTGAGTGAGGGTGAGGGTGAGTGAGGGTGAGTGAGGGTGAGTGAGGGTGAGTGAGTGAGGGTGAGTGAGGGTGAGTGAGTGAGGGTGAGTGAGGGTGAGTGGGGGTGAGTGAGGGTGAGGGGTTGAGGGTGAGGGTGAGGGAGGGTGAGGGAGGGTGAGGGTGAGTGAGGTTGAGGGTGAGTGAGGGTGAGTGAGGGTGAGCGGTTGAGGGTGAGTGAGGGTGAGTGAGGGTGAGGGTGAGTGAGGGGTTGAGGGTGAGTGAGGGTGATGGGTTGAGGGTGAGGGTGAGTGAGGGTGAGTGAGGGGTTGAGGGTGAGGGGTTGAGGGTGAGGGGTTGAGGGTGAGGGGTTGAGGGTGAGGGGTTGAGGGTGAGGGGTTGAGGGGGAGGGTGGGGGAGGGGTTGAGGGTGAGGGGTTGAGGGTGTGAGGGTTGAGGGTGAGTGAGGGTGAGTGAGAGAGGGTGAGGGTGAGTGAGGTGAGTGAGGGTGAGTGAGGGTGAGTGAGGGTGAGTGAGGGTGAGAGAGGGTGAGGGTGAGTGAGGGTGAGTGAGGGTGAGTGAGGGTGAGTGAGAGTGAGGGTGAGTGAGGGTGAGTGAGGGTGAGTGAGGGTGAGGGGTTGAGGGTGAGGGTTGAGGGTGAGGGGTTGAGGGTGGGTGAGGGGTTGAGGGTGAGTGAGGGTGAGTGAGGGTGAGTGAGGGTGAGGGTAAGTGAGGGTGAGGGTGAGTGAGGGTGAGGGTGAGTGAGGGTGAGGGGTTGAGGGTGGGTGAGGGGTTGAGGGTGAGTGAGGGTGAGTGAGGGTGAGGGTGGGTGAGGGTGAGGGGTGAGGGTGAGTGAGGGTGAGGGGTTGAGGGTGAGTGAGGGTGAGGGTTGAGGGTGAGGGGGTGAGGGGGTGAGGGGTTGAGGGTGAGGGGTTGAGGGTGAGGGGTTGAGGGTGAGGGGTTGAGGGTGAGTGAGGGTGAGTGAGGGTGAGGGGTTGAGGGTGAGTGAGGGTGAGGGGTTGAGGGTGAGTGAGGGTGAGGGGTTGAGGGTGAGGGGTTGAGGGTGAGTGAGGGTGAGTGAGGGTGAGTGAGGGTGAGTGAGGGAGGGTGAGTGAGGGTGAGTGAGGGTGGTGAGTGAGGGTGAGTGAGTGAGGGTGAGTGAGGGTGAGGGGTTGAGGGTGAGGGTGAGTGAGGGTGAGGGGTTGAGGGAGGGTGAGGGAGGGTGAGGGTGAGTGAGGGTGAGGGGTTGAGGGTGAGTGAGGGTGAGTGAGGGTGAGCGGTTGAGGGTGAGTGAGGGTGAGTGAGGGTGAGGGTGAGTGAGGGTGATGGGTTGAGGGTGAGGGTGAGTGAGGGTGAGTGAGAGTGAGGGTGAGTGAGGGGTTGAGGGTGAGGTGAGGGTGAGTGAGGGTGAGGGTGAGTGAGGGTTGAGGGTGAGTGAGGGTGAAGGGTTGAGGGTGAGGGTGAGTGAGGGTGAGGGGTTGAGGGAGGGTGAGGAGGGTGAGGGTGAGTGAGGGTGAGGGGTTGAGGGTGAGTGAGGGTGAGTGAGGGTGAGGGGTTGAGGGTGAGGGGTTGAGGGTGGGTGAGGGGTTGAGGGTGAGTGAGGGTGAGTGAGGGTGAGTGAGGGTGAGGGTAAGTGAGGGTGAGGGTGAGTGAGGGTGAGGGTGAGTGAGGGTGAGGGGTTGAGGGTGGTGAGGGGTTGAGGGTGAGTGAGGGTGAGTGAGGGTGAGGGTGGGTGAGGGTGAGGGGTTGAGGGTGAGTGAGGGTGAGGGGTTGAGGGTGAGTGAGGGTGAGGGGTTGAGGGTGAGGGGGTGAGGGGGTGAGGGGTTGAGGGTGAGGGGTTGAGGGTGAGGGGTTGAGGGTGAGGGGTTGAGGGTGAGGGGTTGAGGGTGAGTGAGGGTGAGTGAGGGTGAGGGGTTGAGGGTGAGTGAGGGTGAGGGGTTGAGGGTGAGTGAGGGTGAGGGGTTGAGGGTGAGGGGTTGAGGGTGAGTGAGGGTGAGTGAGGGTGAGTGAGGGTGAGTGAGGGAGGGTGAGTGAGGGTGAGTGAGGGTGAGTGAGGGTGAGTGAGGGTGAGTGAGTGAGGGTGAGTGAGTGAGGGTGAGTGAGGGTGAGTGAGGGTGAGGGGTTGAGGGTGAGGGTGAGTGAGGGTGAGGGGTTGAGGGAGGGTGAGGGAGGGTGAGGGTGAGTGAGGGTGAGGGGTTGAGGGTGAGTGAGGGTGAGTGAGGGTGAGCGGTTGAGGGTGAGTGAGGGTGAGTGAGGGTGAGGGTGAGTGAGGGTGATGGGTTGAGGGTGAGGGTGAGTGAGGGTGAGTGAGAGTGAGGGTGAGTGAGGGGTTGAGGGTGAGTGAGGGTGAGTGAGGGTGAGGGTGAGTGAGGGTGAGGGTGAGTGAGGGTGAGGGTGAGGGGTTGAGGGTGAGGGTGGGTGAGGGGTTGAGGGAGGGTGAGGGTGAGGGTGAGTGCCAGATAGAGTGTACCTCTTTCCTGTGCAAGGTGGAGAATATAGTTTTGTGCCAGATAGTATCAGTGCATTACTCAAATTGGGATAAGAGGCATGATATTTACGTATGTCCTCAGAGCCATGAATCGTCAAGCAAACAAACAATGCTATCCACCTCTCGAACCCCGTAAATGCATCTGCCTAATTGCTGGAAAGCCGGGATTGTTTAGTAAGTATAAGATGGGGCACTTGCATCCCTAGTTCAGTTCACCCCAGAGTCTGATCAGAGCTTAATATTAATATGATTGACATTAATATAGCATGCCTTTAACATCTCAAATAAGTATTCCTCTGAATAAGAGTGCCCAAACCTGTGGGCCTGAGAAAATGCACCGCCCGCTGATAACTATCGGGTGTTCGAATACTTCACGAATCAAACCACATCCCACCTGCTCGTACTCAACTGCACTCACTGTGCATGTTATTGTGGCCTATGTCAGCAACCCCTTTTCTTTACTGTGCTTAAAAGCATACTATTTATTTACTCCCTCTGACATGGCATATGCTCAGTACGACAAAGTGACCAGAATATCAATAGCACTGCCGGGGCATGAATTGAGTGTTATTAAATGTTTTATAATGTCTGGGGTTTCCAAACCCCAAGTTCACAACCCGGATGAGCACTCTTGAGAGTTAAGTATTGAAGAGGTGTGTATGGTTATCAACTTTCCATGACATCACGCCTAATGGATACACTGATAAGGATTCTGTTGAAATCAACTCCCTGTATCTGTATCTGTAAGAACTGAATGTTTCGTCTCCAATCTAAGTATGGCCGGAACTCCATTTCACTCAGATTACTACGTTCAAATCCGATGAGATGAGAGGTGTTTTTTTAAAATGAGCAACTTTGCCTCGAGGCCTATATCAGATCTAAATCAGCTTGTTGGATAGAAATGCTGGGGTAATGAGAGAAGATGGTTATGTTGCAATTTGACTGCAAACCCAATTTGTTTATTGGAGAGCAGGGTCGGAATTAACACTCGTGTGTGAATTCTTTAAATGTAGTATGATTTGGCTACTAGAGAATGCGAATAAATAAATATGTGATGAAATGAACAGAATATGCACTAGATCTATCTAATAACTGCAACGGTGTATGGGATTTTTAACCTAATGGTAACTGATGTCTGTCAATTGCTGTTTTATATTTAAACCTATAGCGGCGCCACTGGCATGCGCTGACATCAATTCTCTTTTTTTCCTCACCACTAGACATGGATCCAAATATCCCTCTTATCTCTTTGAGACTCCGATTACCTCTACAAATTGTAAAACAGACGGAGGGCATTGCTGTGGGGAGGGGGTGTAGGAGAAATGCACACGGCGGGCAGGGGAAGGGGCAGAGCGGGGAGAGCGGCATGTGGGTGTGAAGAAGCCGGGGCCTTTGAAGTGAAGCTAAGCTTCACTTCAAAAGGTGTCGGAGGAATGCGGCTGAGGGAACAGACGGCGATTTGGTGATGTGCACGCGCATTTTAGGTCAATGCGCAAGCGCATTGACCTAAAAGCCACGGGCACAGCACCAAATCGCCGCAGTTAGGTAAACTTTGTTTAAATCCCAATAGTCTCGCTCTGCTCAATGCGCATGCGCATTGACAGGCGAGACCTAAAAAACAGGAACAGGCTACAAATAGGTCTTCTCAGGAAACCAATAACAAATCATTAAGGCAAGTGAACATGTAGAAAATAAAAACGTTTCTGTAATCCCTATACAAAGATTTCCATCTTTTAAAATGGGTACCCCTCCGTTCGACAGAACTCTCCCTCTTCTATGTCTAAAACCCTAGAGATCCTGCGTGCCAAAAGCTAAGAAAAATTAAAAGAATGAAAAAACATGGAATTGCTGGACAAAAGAAGAACGTTTTCTTAATAACCCCCTAAGAATTCAGTATTATATTTGTCGGTCTTCAGAAGTGTGTCAACCAATTTTTCAATATGAACATTTTCAACACTTAGGTGGTGGAAGACCCTATCAGAAACAGTACCGCGTGACAGGATGTCAGTGGTCGTGACATATGCATTATGATGCAACTGCCACCACGGCAGTCACAATGCTTATACTTTGCATTGCGGCGGGTGCTGCTGGATGCATCACCTACCGCAATGCAAAAATGGGACACAGTACACTGACTGCCAAACTCTTGGTCTGTCCACCCCATTTAGGGATCGGTGGACCTTAAGGATCCAGTCGACAGAGCCCCTGTTGACTGCCTAAATAAAATGCTTAATTCAACAGCCCAACAGAGAAGGAGGCTGTTGAAGGAAGGACAATACACTGCCCACAGTGGAAGGTGTAATAATTTTTTTCCCTGTCCATCAGATTTATTCTGTGAACTGGCCAGAGACTGAAGAAAATGTATCACCCATTCCTAGCTATTTTCTAGCAGTTCCCTCACCTCCTTTTGCTCACATGCACTGTTTTTTCTGCATGGCACTCCCCATTACTATAGTCACTGACTCCAACCTGCGCGTACTCTGAGCTGCCTACAAAATCTGACACCATACTTTGCCACAACCATGGCAATGTACAAACAATGATGTCTCACTACGGTTTTATTGAGCTAGGTATAAACTGTTACATCACCACCAGGCAACAACCAATCACCAAGCCCAACTACACCACATCAGTGGCCCAAACTGCCCCACGCTTCTACAATAGTATGCTAACAAATAGCGTCCCCCGTTAAATTCCGCTAAACACCTGCAGCACTAGTATCACACTACACCCCACCAGATGTCACCAGTGATCGCCCCATAAATGGGTGTCTCTCCTTAAGAGAAGAATTTTAGATTTACCAGAATTTAACTGTAGCTAACAACCTCCTCCACGGCTGGATCACGCATTCTCTTAACTGCATTATTCCGACGCATAGTAAAAGAACTCAGGCCAACCTGTGTGATTGATGAGTCTGTGGCCCTTGCCAAGAAAAACTGGAAGGTCCAAAATGTGCTACAGAGCCGCCATCAAGACATCACAAACAGATCCGGAAGTCGAGGGCAGAATACTTTGCATATAAAATAATGAATGAATGAATGAATGAAAAATGTATTCTTCAGGTACTAAAAACTTACAATTAAAACACCATTATACAATTCTTCTTACATTTCATACATTATTAAGACCACATAACTAAAAGAAACTTTTCATCAATGTATAAAACCAAGTATAAATAAAACCATCCTCATTGTCTACAGTTAAGCAATTTCTTCTCCACTATTTCTATAAACTTCAGAAGTCTGGCCGTAAATTGCAAGCTTTCTCCTTGTAAACTGGCTATGACTGCTTGTCGGCATGTTCGTATAATTTGACTATTAAAGTCCGACCTTAGCAGCCTCCTACGTTGCTCCTCTAGTGCAGGACAGCTGCAGATGATATGACAAATGTCTTCCCTCTTGTAATAACAGAGGCGACACACCCTCTCACTACTCATCAATTTCCATGAAGGGGCGTCTCCAAGAAATTGGCTATTTCCAAATCGGAGATTCATCAGCTTCAGCTTTGCCCTTTGGCTATTTGAGTCTCCTAAATATATTTGGGGTTTTAGCATACCATACAAAGCAATAACTGTCCATGCATGGGATCTCCTTGCCAGTACTGCTTTATCCCATAAAGACGACAATTTTTTGCTGCACCCATTTATAACTTTATTAAAAGCCACCTGGGAAAGAGGTAAGGCCCATAGTTGTTCCGCATTGAACGTATCTATCACCAGTTTGAAATATTCATGTGCCTGTTTATGTTTATTACAGCATATTGCCTCCCAGACCACTCTCATAAGCGAGGAATCATTATCCCTTCTAATTTATGGCAGAATTTTAAATAAGCTCCTAACCTATTTAGGTTCTGTTGTTTAAGTCTGAACTCAAGTCGGATTTGTGCCGGTGAAGAATGTCGCAGAAAATTAAAAAGGCGTCGGTAGGTCCCTGTCACTATCTCATCTATGGTGTTGTCAGCACATCCTCTTAAGGTCTCTACTCCATATGCAAGAGTTGGCACATGTTTAACCGCCATAATTTGTAATAGTTGGTTAAGGGGAAGCCCTTTTAAGTTATTCTGAAGTATGGAAAATGCAGCAATTAATGAGTTGTTTCTTCTCTGTAGTACAGCGCACTAATTTTTACCCATGCCCCTAGCATCTATTATAACACCCAGATATCTATATTCAGTGACCGATTCTAATACAGTACCTTCCATTCTCAATTTTGGTCTTACAGCCAACCCTCTAGTCACCAGCATTGTTTTTGTCTTTTTTAAGTTAATCTTTAGGTCATGAGTGGAGGCGTACTGTACACTTTCATTAATTGATCTCTGCAGTCCCACCTTGGTATAGCTTATTAAAACAATATTGTCAACATAAAGTAGATGTGAAACATTAAAACCTGCCTATAATATAAAAAACAGCAGCAATCAACCTAAAAAAATCTTATCTCTCTTGGAGGGCCTGATGAAACCCACATTGGCAGCAGAGCCCGTATTTTCTTGTAATACCCAATGTGAAGAATTGGCCAATCATTTCATCAGGAAAGTAGAACTTATTTATGATTACTTTAACCCTCATATTAAGAACTATCATTCAGTGCTGCCTATTAGCCACCCTTTGGAACTCCTACACTCCTTTTCCCGTCTGTGCTTCGAAGATCTTCTATCTCTATGTAATAAGGTAAAGTCGGGTTCCCCCGATTACCCTCTTATGCCCGACTTATTCCGAAAGGTTCGGGATTGTCTACCCCCTGTTTGTTTTGAATTGATAAATGTGTCACTGTCATCAGCCTCGGTTCCAGCTATGTGGAAACATGATATTCCACTTGTAGAATAACCTGCGTGGGAGATTTTCAAACCAGAACATTTCTGCCCCTTTTTTTTTTACCTTTTCTTGCTAAAATCACAGAGTCTCATATTAATGCTACCGTAGCTAATTTTTAGAAGCCAAATCAGATTATGGATCCTTCTCAAAATGGCTTCAGACCCCAACATAGTACAGAATTTGCACTGCTGGTGGTTACAGAACACCAACGCGTTTCACTTGATGAAGGCGGACCCTCTGGTCAGATTTTGCTTGATTTAAGGGCCGCATTTCACACTATTTCCATGAGATCATGTTGTATCGTCTACAGGAGATGGACATTGGCGGTATGACACTGACTTGGTTCATTTCCTTTCTAACTGATAGATCCTTCCAGATCATCTCCTCTCACCACCAGTCCCAGATTCATACGTTACGTTATGGGGTTTCCCATGGCTCAGTACTGAGCCCAACCCTGTTTAATATTTACATTCTCCCTTTAGCTCAGGTGGCGAAATCACGTGACATCACATTGGTTCCCTATGCTGAAGATATGCAGCTGGTGATTTCTTTCTCTAATAATTCCACGCAGAACCTAATATAATTTCAAGATGACATGGTGGCCATTGCTGAATGGATGGCAGCCAATTGCTTTCAGTTAAATTCTGGTAAATCAAAAATTCTTCTCTTAAGGAGAGACGCCCATTTATGGGGCGATCACTGGTGGCCCTCCGCATTAGGACCACCTCCGCAGCCTAAAATTACGGTAAAGAATCTGGCTGTCTGGGTCGATAATGCTCTATCCTTTAAAGCCCAGGCAAAATCAGTAGTAGGCCTACGAGGTCTAAAACCCATTCTAGGATTCTTTGACCCTCATACGTGCCAGATGATTATCCAGGCTACAATACTCTCTAGGCTAAACGCCTGCAATGTGTTGTTTCTGGGCTCCAATAAGACAATGACAAAAAGGCTCCAGATAGCCAAGAATGTAGTGGCATGGCTTCTATTGACCCTTCCAAAGTTCGGATTTATTTCTGGCTTTATCCATATGCTGCACTGGCTTCAGGTAGATCAAAGAATCCTCTTCAATGCCCTATATATTACTCATAAAATTCTCACCTGTCAAGGTCCCCCCATCCTAGCCAAGTTGCTCCATCCTCATGTTCCCTCTCAAGCCTTGCGAGCTGATAATCTCCATTTAGCTCATGTTCCTCGGGTGAGAGGAGCGAGAACAGGAGGGGGCTCCTTCTCTGCGAAAGCTCCAGTCCTCTGGACACTCTGCCTCTGTCCATTATGACCATCCAGAATCACTGGGCCTTCAGAAAGGCTGTGAAGACCTGTTTTTTCTCAGTCTAATCTCTGTTTCTCTGCCGTTCTTTTTTGCCTAAAAGTAGCATTGTGACGCCCCGTCGCTGGGGCAGCCATGCGCTTTACAAATACCCTAACATAACATGACACTGCAGTACACCAAAGCTCCAGTCCTTACATTAAAAAACATTACTCAACATGCTATCTATAAACACCGGCTAAACACTACTCACAACTAGGCTATCTACAAGCATTGACTACACACTGCATTCCTTGGGAGACCAGCTTCTGTTTTGACTCAAGTAATTGATCCCTACTCTTCTGAGGTACTTTTCCATCCACCCAGACTAACTGTGGTTCAACCCAAAAATATCCACATAGATCAGGGGTTTCGCACGCTCTCATTGGGAACACTTTGCCCTTCAGATGCTGCCATACAACAGAATAGACAAAGCATAGCAAAACAAGTGTAAGGTTGAGTTCTGGGCTAAATAACTGAAGTTGACACAGGTGGAGAGGGACGAAGATTAGGGGTGATCATTGCCAAACAATTTCAGTGTTAGGGCAAGTGGAAAAACACGAAACAATTCATTTTTAGAATTACCTTGAAGGTCTTGCTAACAATATTGCAACTGTGTCACCATGGACCAGGGGCATGAGGGCCCTGTGGGATTCAAATTATGGATAACTCATGCCTAATTAAAATGTTGGCAGAGTGGTGACTCCTTACAAGGCGGACAGGATATCTATCATGTATGTGACAGAGTAGCTGTCCATCGAACTCTAAATCATGCCCTCAGTCTTACTACACAACTGGTGGCATGGGGGCACAGTTAGAGGTGGGCAAGCCAACAAATTAACAGGGAGAGCCAATCAGGTGGTCTGGATTGGCTCTTAAGAGCCCATGCACGAACCAAGCCCTTAAAATGTTTGGCACATAAACTGTGCAACAAACACCATGTACAAATATAAGGACTGTTCAAAGTTCACAAAAGTGCATTTCAATAACATGCTGAAGCATTTGTCTTTAGTACATTAGATTATACCACTGCTTAGAAACATTTATTCAAAGTGATAGTCCTCGAACAAAAAACTAAAAATATTCATGCTCCCTACCCCCCTCTGCCATGACAAGAATGGCATTAGTGAATTAAGAAGCTATTTAAATCAGACACAAGAGAGTTGATTGTATACCACAAACTCTGAACTCACGTATTTCAAGGTGCGCTCAAATGAAATAAGGAAACAGACATTGGCAATGCCAATAGGTCTGGCTTTAAATGGATGTGGTAAGGTAATATGAAGCATTACAAGTAGACAGCATGGGTATGCATTTGTGTGGGAGCAAAGAACTATAGAATAATACTCGTGTAGCTTAAAAGGTCAAGTGACAGTTGCACTGACAAGCCAGAGCTAAACATTCATGTAGGGTAATGACTGCCCACCCCACTCCCATCTGTGCTGCTGCCAGAGAATAATTCCATAAATTATCTAGTTATCTAAAACACTTTAATCGCATTACAATGTTATAGGTGTGCCCTAGAAAGTTTAAGCTCAGGCAGCTAGACATGATCACAGCTGTTGGAAGGGCAAGCACTCTTTTTGTGGAAGCACACAACTTCTTCCCAATTAAAACATGTACTCCTGGCACCAACATGTGGGTGGAGCCAAAGCCCTTTTCTAGTGAAGCTCACATAATTGTCTGGCGATAGATACAATGCCAACCCTGGCCATTAAAAAGTAAGCCAGGTGAAATAATATATCTGCCTAAGATCACACAATTTGGCCAAGCCGGGAAGCCAGGAAAAACCACAGGCTTTCTGATTGACCTTGTGCTATTATGCCTCTGGGCCGGTATCTCTTTCCCTCTCATTCTTCACAAAAAAGTATTTTTTTTTAGAGTGGGGCCTGCGAGAGCATGCACTAGTGCATGCATCTTGCTTGTGAGACACTGTTAACATAAAGGACTTGGAGTCCGCCCGTTGCTTAGCATTTGTGGGCTTGCTTGGCACTCTTCTTTACAGCCTCGTAATTCATAAGGGCAGGCCTACATAATTTGTGTTCCTCTCTGCTGAACAGGGACCAAGCACTGATTGATTCAACTTAATCAGTGCCTGTCCGCTGCTCCCGAAGTAATTGAGGTGCTATTTTGTTCTTTTGAACTTTTAGTGCCCCGCAAATAGAAGGAGTGTGACTGGCAAAAGCGTGCCCAGGAATGACAAACAACATTGCAAAGATTTATTTTCTATAGTTAACTTTCTTTTATTTTGCCAAGTCTTCTATTACTCCCTGTGCATCGTAATTTATTTTGTTTGTTTTTGCTCGTGGGCGCTGTTCTCAAAAGATGAGGATTCTTTTATTGCAAAGCGACAGTGTTTCTTTCTTATTTGTAATTTCCAAATGATGCTTAAAACATAATCATGCAGTATACCCTAATCCACCCCACCCCAATCTACCCCACTCAAATCCCCACCAATCCACCCTCCCTCACCCCATACCAATCCACCCCACTCAATCCAATCCACTCCAGATCAATCCAATCCAATCCACCCCACTCCAATCCAAACCACACACCCCAATCCAATCCACCACACACACAATCCTCCCTACACAACCCACCCTACTCCACTCTAATTCACCCTACTCCAATAAAAAAACAATGTGGCCCACTCTAGTCCAAAACAATCTGCCCCACTCCAATCAAAAACAATTTGCCCCACTTTAAGACAATCTTAGGGGCTACCTGCTAGAAAACGTGATAGCGCCGGGGGAAACACCGTCCCTGTCGCGGGGAAAGACTCCATCTGCACCGCCAACGCAGCGCCCGGTCTCTCCCTGCCGTCGGCGCTCCTCTAACACCAGCGTGACAGCAGAGGAGGGGAGATCGAGGGGCACGGAGAGACTTCATCTCCCAAGTGCCCTTGCGCTGTGTAGCTGACGCCGGGGGATGACGCGCCAGGAGGCGCCTTAAAATCATCACTGACCTCCGCGTCGCGGGAGTGCGCGGGAGCTGCGCCGGGCGAAGCCCGGGCCCTCTACGGCCCTCCAAGGCCGGATAAGGCTGGGCTGGGCCATCCCTCTAACCTCAGGTCCGAGGCAACAAGTCTTGGCATCTACAAAGGTACTGTACTCTATTCCCCAGACTCTGTTGTCTCCTTTGAATACCTACCCCTTGACCCCGGTAGTGACCGTCATTGCTTAGGGGGATACCCATTAATAGCTACCAGCCAAATAGGCACAGATCGTTTAAGCATGAGGAAAGGGGTTAAGACGAGTAGGATGCCCACTTTAAGGTCCAATACAAGGCAGAAAGCCGACACAGCACAGCCACTACCGTCCCTAACTGCAATTGATAAGATGCTGCAGCAAACGATTGGGGCAGTGGCGTCTGCTATTGTCAACACTGAAAGACGGCTTTCTATTGTACCAACAATAGCGATCCAGGACTCTGAGGATGGCCCCGTGGTGGTAATACCAGATGAACCCGATACTAGTTTCTCCCTAACCTCCTCATACGTTGAGTTACCGTGCGCGCAGGCAGTTACAAACACACCTAGAGACTCACAAATACCACTTCCAGATGTGTCCTCCTCCCCTAATCTAGAAAAGTCGAATCCAGGCAATTCTACCACTGGAAGGAGGAAAGACACACATGGAAACAAGCCCAACAAAAAGGGGGGGGCCCACCATAAACCTAATCACAACTTGGTAACACCAACAGACAACACCTCGCCCGGCATACCCTGTTGGATAGCTAACATGGTAGCAGATCTCAAGGCAGGCTTGGAAGAGTCCATCATTACCCACATTAAACCCTTAATGTCTAAAATCGACAGACTCACTTCTTTAATAAATAGTAGAGGGACAGGACTAGCTAAATCAGCGACCACCCCAGTCCCACAGGCCCAGACAACGGGAAGACCAAACACACCAACTATCACACACACTCGCAGAGCAGCATCAGATACTGACCCACCAAAACATAAGAACAGGGCAGCACCTCAAGTAACCACTACGTCTAAACCAATAGCTTCCCCTCAACCATGACCCAGTAAGAATACTATGCAGACACAAGCAAGCCAAGGACAAGGAATTAACAGTTTGACCGCACGCAAAGACACCACAGGCACTATCCAGAAGGAGAATACCAATTCAGCAAAGAATAACCTCCCCAAAAACCCAGAAGGGAAAAGAAGCCCAATATGCTTTCAAACAATTAATCTACCACCGCAGGCACTACCTTATGTAGCAGTTTTAACAGGGGTTCCCCCGCTCAAGGAAGGCAAAAAAGAAAATGACACAGAGTTAATAAATAAATGCGTGCAATGGTTAAGAATAAATAGACCCTTACCACCTCACATCTCCGGGGAAATACTCTCTGTGAGAAGAGGGGATTGGATAGGGAAGGGAATAAAAAACCATAGCTGGAGACATTATAGTAATACATTTTAGGGACACCTCAGCTGTGAACCATATTTGTAACATCCCAATGCACGGCTCAACCACTAACATCCACCCATTGCATCTATCTTATTTTTATCCCTCGGCACCACAGAGACCAACACACATAAATAGGGCTCAGAGGAGTAGAGCCCCCCACTTTGGACAACAAAATAGGTGGGAACAGTGGCAAGCACCATGGCAAGCTCTTTCCTCATATGATCCAGCCATTGCAATGCACGCATATTGGAATAGGTTTTGTGCACTGGACGAGGTGGATTGACTCGCCCAGGATGAAACAAACCCATCTCAACCGGATAGTGGCTCCTTAGAGAAAGGACACCCACAACTAGGGAGTACCACACTTACCCCAGTAGCAGAGATCAGCAGTAATAGGGGTCTCACCTCAAATTCTATATTAATTGTACAGGCAGACCTAAAGGGGAAAAAAATCCGGGCAGAGCAAAAGGAAGGAAACATCCAGATCATAACTGATAGATCATCAACACTGGGAAATGTTAGGGGACCCAGTACACCAGGGGATGGCATAGACAGGCCAGGTAATCAGGACGGACTGAGAGTTTTATCTTGGAACATAGCTGGGGTGGCGGCCAAATTTAAATGCCAGGAATGGAGGGATTATATAACCAGCTTCAAAATGATATGTCTCCAGGAGACCTGGGCAGTCGAGCACAGTCAATACACACTGGATGGGTTTAAATGCTTTGCGGTCCCTGCTGTAAGGGCGGCATCAGGAAGAGCAACGGGCGGACTGCTTATTTATGTAGATCTCAGCATACAAGGGAGATGGTCCAACTTAAAATGGGAATCAGTGAATATGCAGGCGATAGGCTTTCGTAGCAGGGGGCTAAACATTATGGTGATAAACTGGTACAATGCCGAGGGAACAACCATCAGAGCCCACACCATAAAAGAACTGGATGGCCACCTACAGGCACAGCTAGAATCCAACAAGCCCACCAGGAATCCATATATTATTCTTGCAGGAGATTTTAATTGTCATTTGTGCGAGAGGTTAAGACCAATTAACAAGGAATGGTCAAGTTGCACAGTAACAAACGGCCCACACTTTGTCCATTCTGCAGAAGGGCGGGATATGGATAACCTTATTAATAAGCACAATTTGACACACGTAATGGACCTAATAAAGGTAAACAGCGTCGGGGAACCCAATCCAACATTCAAAGGCAGAGGCTGTCACTCCTATATTGACTTCATTTTGGTTTCCCCCACACTCAGAAAATGGATCGGACACTTCAATATCGAATTCAGTCCCTATAGTGACCACAATCCCTTGGTTTTGGACCTAAAATGTTTTAATTTTGAAAAATCTGAGGGTAGAACTGGCACTATAGAAAAGGCCACAGACCAGGGGAGAAGACTAAGGTGGGCCAAGATAAACGGAAACGAGTTCTACAGGAACCTTGTAATAAAAGGCCAAAAAACAATAAATGTGTGCCTCGACGAAAGCATGGTAGGAGAAAGTGTGGTCAGGGCATTCGAAGATATAGCCTGCCTTGTGGATGGACTATTAAAGTCAACAAAAGGACTAAAAACTACTCAGACGCCAAGATGGTTCAACCATGACTGCACCAAGGCACTCAAAGATCTCAAAAAATGCCTCAGTCAGAGACCAAGGGATAACTCCAAAATAGCCCTTAGCAGACTTAATTACAAAAAAGCCCTGAAAGCAAGGAAACTAACTCTGCAATCACAGGCATGGGAGGATCTAAGGGAGGCGGCAGTGAGGGGGGACATGGCTGCATTTTGGAAAGTCATCAATGACCCATGCTTTAGAGATTCGAGTGGGCCACAGATGGTGAATTCAATACTACCAGACCAATGGCACACCCATTACCACAGCCTTTATAGTTATACGGGATCACAACTGCAGGAGGAAGGAGTAAGACCATCAGTACCTGTTAGCCTAGATCTCTCCCTGACTGAAGTGAAACTCGCAATTTCAGGGCTATCAAAAAACAAAGTGCCAGGCCCCGACGGTATACCACCAGACCTTTACTTGAGCAACATTGACTTGTGGGCCCCCATTCTCACGAGGGTCCTGAATGAGGCAGTAGTGGCAGGACTGCCCCGTTCCTGGTCCTCGGCAACCATCGTGCCAATCTATAAAAAGGGGAATCGGGACGACCCACATTGTTACCGTCCCATATCATTAATCGATGTGACGGCCAAGATCCTAAGCCGCTTACAAACTTGGGCAGAGGACAATGATATACTAACTGACACGCAATATGGGTTCAGAGAAGGAAGATCAACAACAGACCAGTGTCTTAACTTATACCTTCTGACGGCTAAGTACACCATTGCCAGCAAAGGGGTTATCCACATGGGGTTCATGGACCTGTCGGCGGCCTTTGATCGCGTCAATAGACAAAAATTATGGGCCCTGATGACAAGCCTAGGGGTGGACCAGGGGCTAGTTGACACACTAAAAGCCCTTCATTGGAATACCACAGCTTCAGTGAGATACACGCAAGAAGGATTGAAAACAGAGCCATTCTCCTGTACTAGTGGGGTGCGCCAGGGCTGTATACTAGCCCCATTTCTATTTTCACTATACATCAACAATTTGGATAAAGAACTAGTGAAGCTGAGCGTGGACTCGCCCCAAATAGGTCAGCGCCCGGTGCCTGTCCTTTTATACGCGGACGACGCCGTGCTGCTGGCCCGCACCGCACTGGGACTCCAAAAGCTGATTGATGGTTTTGTTAACTTCATGAACTCGCTTGACCTTGCAGCTAACTTGGAAAAATCGTATGTTATGTCAATAGGCACAAGTACCAAAAGGGACTTTGTCCACAAGATAGGATCCCACAGGCTGGGAAGGGTGAAGTCCTTTTCCTACCTAGGAGTCCTTTTTGACGAGAAATTGGAATTCAAAGGTCTCATTGAAAAAACATGCAGCTAAACTGTTGGCATCAACGGGTGCCTTAATGGCCTATGGGAGGAGACTTGGTAGATGGTCGCCGGAGCAGATACTTAACCTGTATCGATCAATTGTCTGTTCCAAAGTATCCTACGGGGCTGAAGTGTGGGGTTTTAAGACCAACTATGTGGGCCAGATCCAATCAGAGGAAAATAAGTTCTTCAAAAGGTTATTAAAGGTTCCCCAGAGCACCCCCTCGTATATCACACATAATGAACTGGGGGAATCATACATCGAAGATAGAATAAGGATTAGACCACTTCTGGCTTGGATCAAAATTTGGATCAACCCAGAGGCTAATTTTAGCCGACAAATCATCAAGGACTGTATGAGCCGGGATAGAGGGGGACAGATCCCGTGGTTAAAGTTTGTAAAAGACTCCTTGGAAATAATCGGTTGTAAGAACTTTTTCTCGGACCCTGAATCCATGACTGGTCAGAATAGGACTCAGGTGAAAAAACTCTTTTCTGAATGGATGTCTTTGAAAAGGGCCCTTAAGGAAAAGGGGAAATCGTCTGTCATGGCGCATTGCCTGTTGAAAAAATCATGTAGAATGGAACCATACCTGGAGGTGATGCATAATGCGCAGGAAAGATTCTACATGACTCGTTTCAGGCTAAATCTCCTACACCATCTACTCGCCGTCCCCGCTGGTTTTACAAAATCAGTGGAGTTGAAGGGTACCTGCGGCTGCGACACTAGGTCTCCGCAGGATACCCTTCATTTTATTTTATTATGCCCCTTTTATTCAGTCCCTAGGCGTAAGTTTTTAGTAGGGATCCTGAAAAAAATGAAGCTGAGACAGGCGAAAGCAGCCTTACTTTTTTTGCAAGAAGCTTCAGATCCCCACACCTTAATATGTATAATAAGCTTCATAAAGATGGCAATGAGACTAAGGAACACACGAGAAGCAGTGGACTTTAACAACTTGCAAACCTAGTCCCGGACTCCAGTAAAACCCCATTAATGAACGTGTCGCCCCATTTTGAGAATTCCAGTTATTGGGTTTGTGAGGAGCACTCCGTTGTACTCAAAGTAGTGATGTTACTCAACTGGTGCTTGTGATCAATAAGGATAGTCACTCCTCGGATATATGGTTAGTTATGATGGGTATATTAACCCATCTAATCACACACTGTTCACTCGGTGCTCCTCACCTTAGGTTAGTTTATTCACTTATTCACTCTAGACCTTGTTTTACTATTATTTCTGTTTATTCTGATTAGCTGGGGGTCGCGTAACTAGTTAGCATAGTTACGTGACCCCCAGCTAATCAGAATAAACAGAAATAATAGTAAAACAAGGTCTAGAGTGAATAAGTGAATAAACTAACCTAAGGTGCGGAGCACCGAGTGAACAGTGCGTGATTAGATGGGTTAGTATACCCATCATAACTAACGCCCCATTTTGAGGACATTTTATATCTTTTTTAACTTGTCTTTTTTTTAAATTAATGTTTTTTAAAAATGTATGTTTATCTTTTATGCTCTTTTATGGTATCTTTTGAAGTGCCGAATAAAGGTATTTGACTATAACTATGACAATCTGCCCCAGTCCCATCCAAAACATTAGGCCCCACTCCAATCCAAAAAATATGCCCCACACCAATCTAATTATAAAGGAAAAACAGTGGTTCCTGTGAAATGATATACTATGAGGTTATGATACATAAGCACAATCATAATATGGGGGGTTAGATAATGGCAGAGCGCGAAGGAACCACTAACACACCGATTCCAGTGTAGTATATTTTATAGGATTTTTTAAACAATAAAGTTAGGAGTAAACATTATAAATCAAAACAACATTCGTGCATAATGTCCCAAGTGACAAAGGGAACCTAAACCTATGTGACAATGTGAATATTATATACAAGTTTTCCACAGTTTGTACAAGTCGATCGTTATCAAAATAATAACATGTGAACAGCAGCTATGTACAATTACATGTGCTGGGAAAATGGTTTGCTTCTTCTGTTTGTTGACGGTGTTTCGACCCTCAAAACAATGTGGTGTCTCTTCAGGACTATTGATGAAGCGACATCTGAATTTATGATAGCGCAGCCTTGTGAAAATGATGTGCCACACATGAAGAATAGAGACAAAGGGTTTACTCACATGAGGACCCGTCCGGGTACTCAATGTGAGGACAGGCTGTCAATCCAATGGGGTATATAGGTAGGCCAGAGGGGCTCAATTATTTTTACACCACAGCCGTAGTGTTGTAGAATCCCTTTGTGGATTAACAGTGACAATGCACTTGGAGTTTCTCTCGGTAGAAGAAAAGAAAAGCGGGACAGCGCTCCGCGTGTAGATTCAGAAAAAGCTGCATCAGTCAGCTTGATCGGGTACAATGACCATTCCAATCTAAAACAGTATGTCCTGCTCCAATCTGCCTCACTCCAATCCAAAACAATCTGCCCCACTCTAATCTGCCCCAATCCAATCCGAAACAGTCTGCCCCACTCCAATCGAAAACCATCTGCCCCAATATTTCTGTATCTTCCATCAACCGCCAGAAGAACGTTAGTCCAAGCCCTAGTAATGAGCCATTTGGACTATGCCAATGCTCTCTTGGCGGCAGCCACTGATACTCTGGTAGCCAAATTACAGGTAGCCAGGATCATTTTCAGCCTCCCCTAGGCCCTCTTGTGCTGTAATGTTAAAGGAGCTGCACTGGCTGACAGTGAAAAAAGATGCATTTTTATCTCTCACCTATAATGCATTATGAGGCTAAGGACCCAGATATCTGCAAATAAAAATTAAACCATACATTCCCTGCAGAAGATTATGCTCATGTGATAAGGCCCTGCTGTGTGTGCCCCACATTCGCTTAACAAGATGTAGGGGTAGAGCTTTCTCTTACCTTGCCCCCTTTTATTGGAACAGGCTTCTGATGCATGTCCAAATGTGCTAATTACGACAAATTTAGGAAATTGCTGACAGCCAACCTTTTCTAACTCCCAATCTCATCTCTCTACGGATACTTGCTAAACAGGTCTAGCGCAGAGATTACCCAAGGGTGAGTTGTGCACTATATTAAATTCAATTAACATTACATAACTCCAATCTGCCACACACCAATTCAAAACATTCTTCCCCACGCAATCCAAAACAATCTGCCCCACTCCAATCCAAAACAATCTACTCCACTCAAATCTGCCCCACTCCAATCCAAAATAATCTGCTCCACTCCAATCCAAAACAATGTGCTCCACTCCATTCCAAAACAATCTACCCGACTCCAGTCTGCCCCACTGCAATTCATCCCACTCCAATACACCCCTCTCCAATCCGTCCTACTTCAATCCACCCTACTCCAATCCAAAACAATCTGCCCCTCTCCAATCTGATCCACTCTAATCCGCACCCTCAATCTGACCCATTCCAATCCAAAACAATCTGCCCACTTCAATCTGCCCCACTCCACTCCAAAACAATCTGCCCCATTCTAATCCATTCCACTCTAATCTGCCCCACTCCAATCCAAAACAATCTACCTCAGTCCAATCTGCCCCACTCCAATCTGCCCACTCCAATCTTCCACACTCCAGTCTGCCTCACTAAAATCTGCCCCACTCCAACCCACCCCACTCAAACTTGTCCCACTCTAATTCACTCCCCTGCAATCCAAAACAGTCTGCCCCACTCTAATCTGCCCCACTCCAATCCACGGCAATCCAATCCAAGACAATCTATCCACTCCAATCTGCACACTCCATTTTGCCCCACTCTAATCCAAAATAATCTGCCTCATTCCAGTCAATCTCCCACGCCAATCTTCCCCATTCCATTCCAAACCAATCTGCTCACTCCAATCCAATACAATCTGCCCCACTCCAATCTGCCCCACTCCAGTCGGCCCCACTCCAATTCATCCCACTCAAATTCATCCCACTCCAATTCACCTCATCCTAATCCACCCACTCCATCGCAATTCCCCCACTCCAATCCACCCCAATCCAATGTACTCCATTCCAATCCAATACACTTCATCCCAATCCAACTCCAACCTGCCCCAAACCAATCTGCCCAACACTAATCAAAAACAGTCTGCTCCACTCAATCCAAAACAATCTGCCCCACTCCGATCCAAACCAATGTGCTCCACCCCATTCCAAAACAATCTTGCCACACTGCAATTCACCCCACTCCAATACACCCCACTCCAATCCGTCCCACTCCAATCCACCCCACTCCAATCCAAAACAATCTGCCCCTCTCCAATTGGACCCACTCTAATCCGCCCCTTCAATCTGACCCATTCTAATCCAAAACAATCTGCCCACTTCAATCTGCCCCACTGCAATCCAAAACTATCTGCCCCATTCTAATCTTTTCCACTCTAATTTGCCCCACTCCAATCTAAAACAATCTACCCCATTCCAATCTGCCCCACTCCAATCTGCCCACTCCAATCTTCCACACTCCAGTCTGCCTCACTCCAATCTGCCCCACTCGAACCCACCCAACTCAAACTTGTCCCACTCTAATTCACCCCACTGCAATCCAAAACCGTCTGCCCCACTCTAATCTGCCCACTCCAATCCACCGCAATCCAATCCAAGACAATCTGTCCACTCCAATCTGCAAACTCCATTTCCCCACTCTAATCCAAAATAATCTGCCTCATTCCAGTCAATCTCCCACGCCAATCTTCCCCATTCCATTCCAAAACAATCTGCTTCACTCCAATCCAAAACAATCTGCTTCACTCCAATCCAAAACAATCTGCCCCAAAACAATCTGCCCCACTACAGTCCGCCCCACTCCAATTCACCCCACTCCAATTCATCCTACTCCAATCCACCTCACCCTAATCCACCTCATCCTAATCCACCCACTCCATCCCAATCCACCACTCCAATCCACCCCAATCCAATCTACTCCATTCCAATCCAATACACTTCATCCCAATCCAATCCACCCCACTTCCTCCCCAATCCACCCCACTCCAATCTGCCAATCTGCCCTACACCAATCCTAAACAGTCTGCTGCACTCAGTCAAAAACAATCTGACCCACTCCAATAGAAAATAATCCGCCTCATTTCAATCCAAAACAATCTGCCCCACTTCAACCTACCCCACTCCGATCCGAAACAGTCTGCCCCACTCCAATCTACCCCACTCCAGTGTACCCCACTCCAATCCAATCTACCCCACTCCAATCCAATCCACCTCACCCCAAACCAATCCAGTCCAATCCAGCCCACACCAATGCAATCTACCCCACTTGAATCCACTTCACCCCACCCCACTTCAATCTAATCCAATCCACCTCAATAGAATCCACCCACACCAATCCAGTTCACCCCACCCCAATCCACCTGTCTAATCTAATCCACCCCACTAAATCCAACCCACCTCACCCCAATGCAATCCAATCTACCCCATTCAAATCCACCCTACCCCATCCCAATCCAATCCACCCCATCCATTCCACCCCACTCTATTCCACCTCACTCAATTGCACCCCACTCTACCCCCTCCATTCCATTCTACCCCACCCCACCCCACTCCTATCCAATCCATACCACACCACTGCACCTTACTCAAGTCTACCCCCGCCAATCCTATCCAATCCATCTCACTCTCATATAATCTATCCCATTCAGTCCACCCCACTCCACAGCAGTTCAATTCACCCAGTTCTACTCCTATCAACCTCACTACAATCCACTCCACCCCCTTCAGTGCAATCCACCCCCTCCACTCCACTCTCTAATTCACCCCACTCCAAATCACCCTGTTCTAATCCAATCCACCCCATCCCAAGCCAACCTAATCCACCCCACACCAATCCATCCCAATCCAATCCACCTCACCCCATTTCTATTCACCCAACTCCAAACCAATCAACCCCATCCAGTTCACTCACTTCAATCCACCCAACTCCACTCAATCCAACCCACCCACTACCTCAATGCAATCCAACCCACTCCACCCCAGTCTACGGCACTCCACTCTACGGCATTCCACTCTATGCCACTCCACTCTATGACACTGTACTCTATGACACTCTCTGCCACTGTACTCAACCACACTCTAATCTCCCACTCCATTCTACAACACTCTACTCCAACAAATCTAGTCTATGACACTTTACTCCCCCCACTCCACTCTAGGACAGGTCACACTACTTTTAGCCTTGCTGAACAGCAGCCACGCTTGTGTACAACATGGAAAAAACACAAAGCCAAAGCCAATAGCTCTGGTATAGGTGAGACCTATTGGCTTTGCCAATACTTTTCTTTAGTTCTTAGTGCATTTGGGCAGAGCACGGGTGGCAGGAGGACACCACATGAAAGCTCCACTGGTTTTGGGCTTAAGGGTCAAGAGGACCTCGAGGTGAGCCAGTGTCAGGTATCTGACTTCAGCCTGGCTCGAACTTGCAGTGGCTCGGCCACCTTTACGCACACTTTGGGGCAGATTTACAATAACTGGCGCATCCCTGCATATCAGCAAGGATGCGCCACTTATTGTGCGTCGCGGCAGACACCTCTTGCACCACCATGGATGCGCCGCAATTACACTGCGACGCACCATGGGGCAAGAGTAGACAGATGCGTGACGGATCTGCTGCCGTAAAGGTGACGCATTGCTGGAGTCACGTCGCAAGCGCGACGCAGCTCCAGCAAGGCTTGGGGTGCCCCTAAGCCTAACATGCTGCGTCAATCCTTACGCCTGCTTCAAGCAGGCGCAGGGATTTGACGCAGCATGGCCTTAAAAGTGACTGAGTGAAATCTCGTAGATTTCACTCAGCCACTTTTAGTAGGCGTTCCTGCGCCAGAACGCCCCCCCCGCGCCGGAACACCCACATGTGGCGCAGGGCTTTACAACGTGACGCATCTGAGAGATGCGTCACGTTGTAACTACCTTGCAGCATGGCGCTGGCTTTGCTCCGCCGCTGCGTCACAAAAGTGACGCAACGGCGGCGCAAATGTGGCGTACGGGGCTTGTAAATCTGCCCCTTGATCCCTAGCATGAGGGTCCAAAACGCCTTTGCTATGCCACTGCGCCTTGTGCTACCTCAAGCACATACACAAAAGTACAATCATTTTGTACAGTTCTTCCACTAACTGCCACAAACTGTGATTCGCGTTTCTCTCTGTTTGTATTGTGAGTAAACAGTTCACCTAGTTTCAAACGGAAATATTAGTGCCCGGGCAGGGGTGATTGAGGTGATAAATCTTAAAGACGGGCTCGCAGCTGCGCCTCCCGCGCTCGCTGCTGCTGACACCAGAAGCTCTGCCTGCCCTGTGAAGATGGCAGCAGGTTCCTCTCATCCAGCTAATTGCAGTATTCATGGAAACAGAGCAATTATATGTCATTAGCTAAATGAAAAGCTGGGTAGACACGTCTTCCCTTGAAGGCCCAGGATCAGAGCACCACCGCTCTTCATGCAAATCCCTCGTTTCTGATCTTGACCCCGGATTTTCATAACAATCAGCAGCGGTTATACATCATGGCGCCTGTTGTGTGGCCGCCATGATGGATGCGGTCTCCCCAGCTGTGCCGATCCTGCTTTTTTCAAGGTGACTGGCGCCTGGAACTCCTGGGATATTTACTTTCTTCTCTATTGAAATGGGGTCTTTCTCGGCTACCCTTTCATTTGGTTTTTCCAGTTGACAAATAGCTCAGTGGGCTGTGCACCCGCTGCACAAATCTACGCATAAGCTGCTGGTCACCACCATTTAGAATCCGAGCAGACTTGTTCAGCAGTAATCCGAATGAGGACGACAAAGTGTTCAGTTAGGTAACATCACTTATTATTTAAGTGCCAACAGGCAGTTCATGTTGTGTGTGAGCTTTTTACATGGTAGATGATATGTTCGAGAAAAAAATGATCTGTTGAAATACTATGGGGCACATTAGGATGGCGGGCACCACTAGCGGAAATCGGGACTGCCCGCCTAAAGGGCGGGGGTACCGACATTGCCATTAGGATGCGCCCGCCACAGTGGCGGGCGCATTCCTCAATTTAACATTGTGGCGGGCGGTGCTCAGTGCACCGCCCGCCACAATGTTCAAAAATAAAAGCACGCCTTTGCACAATCGAAGCGGCAGGCACCGCGCGGTGCCTGCCTCTTCGATTATGTAAAGGCCCCGTGTTCCACCCCCCTTTGGCCTTCACTCTGGGGGCCCACAGGGGGCCCCCAGAGTGAACACCGCAGGCCTTTCCGTGGCGGCACTGCCGCCACTGAAAGGCATTGAAAAAAGCCCATAGTAATATGGCGGGCGGTGTCTAACAGACACCGCCTCCATGTTACTCGTTTTCCGCCCCGGCTGCAAGGCGACCGGGGCGGAAAACAGGCGGGCGGTATTTTTCTTCGCCGCCTTCCCCTCCGCCATCCTAATGTGGCGGGGGGATTTGGGCTTGCGATGTCGGGCGATTTGCCACCGCCAGGCCTGCGGTGGCACAGCCAGCCTGGCGGAGGCAAACTGCCCGACATCGTAATGGACCCCTATGTGTTTGATGTGTGTCAGATTCTGTTATTTCTGATTCTCTACTAATGTTGGAGCTGCTGAACTTTGAAGGGTGCCAACAGACAAAAGTAGGGGTGCAACCAGTTGTTAAAACAGTCAAGGGACAAAGCTAAGCAAAGTGTTAGTTTTGAGTGAAGTGCCACATTTTTGGGCGTTTTCTAGAAAGAGGCCTGTAGACTTAGGATAAGCTAAGCAAAGTGTTTATTCTAAGTGAAGTGTCACATATGCAGGCGTTTTCTTGGAAGAAAGCTGCATACTGTTCCAGAGTTGTACCCTTGAACTAATAGGTGCCTGCCTATGCCTCCAGCTCTTATTTTGTCGAATAAGGGGCGTCGAGGAGCCTTGCAATAAAGGCAGCGATTCATTTGTGAAAAACATGGGTGCAGGGACCAAATATTTTCTTAGTAGCCGCTGGTGGTGCTGACTATTTATGAGGTTGTTGAATAGCAAGTTCTGGCAGGCTATCGTATAATCCTTTTTTCCACAGTGCTACCCGTTCTCTTACATGTTCTTTTTCATTCTTGCTTCTCGTGTCTTACTGTTTTACAATGTTTCTCTTCTTCTTTCCTACCCTTTCTGCCTTCCTCTGTCTTTCTCGGGTCAAAGTCTGACCATGAAAAATAAGTCCTGGGACCCAGACAATTGGTGCTGGTGCCCACCAACACAAATTTAACAAACAGGACACCAAATTCATGATGATGGGGGCAGTGGATACACTTAGGGCCTGATTATGAGGTCCTCGTAATATTCTGACCCATAAAAAAAACTCTTGCTTAATCCTGAAAATTTACTGTATCATGTGATTTTGGTGTGTTAAACATCAAAATATGCATGTTATTCCTGAAGAAGTCGTAATAGGTGTTATTTAACGCACCAGATAAAGAACGTACCCCGTCATATCGTCATTTAGCAGGGCAATAAATAATGCCTTATCTCAGGCCCTTTAGTCTCTAAAATGCATTAAAATTGAAAAATATTTTAATATTGTGTTCCACCAGCATCCGAAGTAAATGTGTGTGAATCAATGTAAAGTGCTCCCACCACCTCAACTACTGTATTCTATAAACCTTCTTGCAGCCACGGCCGGCAGTGGGAGTACCTGCAGGGCGGTGATGTGGGGAGGGGGAGGGGCAGGGTGGGGGGTAGTAATGTATGGATTACGGAGTTGTACAGGTAAGTAAACATTTAAATAAATAAAACAAATTTTGTTGCGCGCACTGCATCGCATTTGGGGATGCAGTGCACTCAACGAAATGATCAATGAGTGATTGGCATCCTCTGATCCTCTTCCTGGTGAATAACTCTGATCAGTTCGGAATAGGAGTGTGGATTGTTTCCTCTGTTTTTCAGGTTTACCAACATTATAGGAGTATGGGAGCATATATGATTATCTGGAAATCTGTTCCAGCCTGACTTGACTCCTGGTCAGCTGATCGCCTATTGATAACATAATGCTGGTTGAAAGAGATGATTCACTCTCGTAGTGTTTATGTTAACCTGGAACTGTATTTAACTAGATTGCAGTTGAGACACAATGACAGAATGTCTTTCTTTTTCAGGTTGCTATTATCTATAAGGTCTCTGAAACTACGCAAGACCACTGGGTATAACCGTGAGTTGTACCATTGTTGCAATATTCCACAGGTTTGGGTGCACCTTAGTGTGTGCACACTGCCGTGGGATCTTTCTGGGACCATTTAAGCTGAAACATGTTGACCAATTTTTTATAACGCTTTGGATGCCACCAGCCACTATATAGGACTGACTTACATCCATTTCACGTTTTTATTAGTATTTGGGCAGCCTTGAATAAAATCTTGGATAGGCTAGTCCCAAACACTTTTTAACTTATCACATTCACATTTCACTAGCTTTGCACAACACGCATTTAACATCCTGCTCTGCTGTAAATCAGGCGTGGAAGCACACCAGGGAAGCATTCGGCTTCCTTGGTGGAACCCTATGATGAAGCATGTCACCAACCAGGTCGGTGAGTGAGGGTTCTTTTAAAACACTTGTTGTGCTTTTCTTTTCAACCGTTTAGAGCAACTAACTTTTTTGTTGTGTCTGGGTCACTCTTTTGTTGTTTGATACTAGTTTACAGGGGGTATAAGAGGGCTTTTTTCCCTTTCTCTCTTGTTATTTAACAAAAGTTGCTTTTAATACATACTTAGGAAAAGTAACTTTATATAAAGTTTGAATATCCAGTATTTAACATTAGACTACTGACAGCTGGTATGCCAGTGCTTGACCTTAATGAGGTGTGGAAACTGTTCCTAGAACAGCACAATTGCCCAGGTGTGGCGTATTGGCGTTCTTCTTTATGCCGGAAGTAAAGCAGATATACACTCAAAGAAGAACTTTATCAAAGTGTTTCCAAGGGTTCCAATTATGATGACTCTGAAGTAATAAAGTGCTAAAAGGGGTCTCCTTCATAGCTCTGGTATTTACTGTCCAATAACAAAAACTTATATTTGTATAGCATTTAATGCCCCAATGTTTTCCTCTCCAGGTGCTGTAAATAGCAGATGTTACTTTTATCCAATTTGATAATAATCAATATATAGAGTTCAAAAGAAGGCATACATTTGGGTCACAGGGTTCTAAACCCATGGTTTGTAGTACACACCATACGCCAGCAATAAGCACAATATTCCTGAAGACTTCTTGCTGGAATCAGAAGGTCTCTCAATACACCTTGACAGCAGCCCTCAGTTATCTGCTTTTGGTCAGTTAATATCTTTTGTTGCTTCCACTGATCAGTTTGTGGTTGTCAATTTATTCTGCAAAGTATGGAGAATAAGCAGTCATTCAGAAAATGTGTTTCCCAAACTGCTCTGATGTCAGCAATGTTGTTTGCATTGTAAAGTCTATTAGTAGTAGCCAGCAATGAGCCTGTAATTATGACTTTAGATTGTGAAGAAAATCTTTACAATTAGGTGTCAGTTCCATCCCCTTACTGAGCCACATGTGTGAAGCCATCATATTACTGGTAGTTCATGAAGTTTATCAGATAAGCCACGATGTCAGGAAGATCTCAGCTACAAGACACCCACATAGTGGAGAAGGAATTCTTCTGCAATACTCACAGCAGTGAGTTGCACAGTAGGAATAAATGGGGAGTACCACGCACCCTGAAGAGATCCAGCAGTGATAGCAAAAAGAATTCGGTAGTTCCACTGATTTAATTTCAATAAAAAAACACAACAGAGTCTGAGTTAGGACATGAACAAAATCAGAAATATACTCATATAGCTTTCTCCCTAAGTTTGTAGAACATTTATGACTGTTTAGGAATTGACAAAGCAGTCTAGGACTCCAGCAGGAAGTTGCAACAATCACAGTTTCTCAAGAGTCATTTAATATATACACCAAGGAAAAGCATTATTACACCTTTAAGTGTAACACAGTAGTCCAATTGTACATCAATGTTTTTATTCTTCTAGCTGTAATATTTTTTCCTATAAAGTAACGCATACCTCTGTACTCTATCTATCTGGGCGGGTTCACTCCCCATTTCCAGCCCAGAGGTTGATTTAGACCTGCCCTTCAAAAAAGTTAATACCCTTTGAACTCCAGAGTGGTGTGAGTCATAGACAAAGTTGTGAATACCTACAGACACGTGGGTCTGATTCACTAAGGGCCTCTGCACTCGTGGCGGATAGACCCCTCAGTCAAGTGCGGAGACTCTCCCATGACTGCAGGGCCTCCGCCACTAGTGCGGAGGCCCTTGGTGAATCAGGCCCATAACTTTATGGGCGTGCACAATCTTTGCGGTGTATATACACGCTAGAACAGACGTCTTCAAACTGTGTGGCGCGACCCCCAGGGGGGTCGTGGAGTTCTAGGAAGGGGGTCGCAGATTCCCCAGCTTTACTTGTCCCTGCAAAAAGACAGCTGGGATCCCTAATTGAAATCGTTATCAGCTGCTTGCCTGAATGAAAGGCAGGCTGATCTCCCTTCTGTGCAAAGCGAGAATCGCTTGTAACTCCACTCATTCCGGTTTCAATGAGATCCTCGTGCTCCAGTAATCTGTCAGTATTACTACACTTTGTGTCTTCCATCTCTCTCCTGACATACCATAATAGCTGTTAAAAATACTGCACAGCCAGCATAGCTAGAAACAAATGCATCACACCAACAATCCAAACCACGGCATCCAAGAAAGCTTCTCTTCTGCACGCAAAACATGTATTGAAAGGCGGCACAAACATCCCTGTAAATGTGTAAAACAGAGTATAGTCGGTACTGCGTCCTCTAAGAACGAGGCAGCCTGACCTTGCTCTTGACATCTGATGTGTATATTGGGGCTGAGCAGGTCGCAGGTTCAGCCAGTACAGGAAAAACAGGTCTGTATGTGGCAAGATTCTACTGTGAGCTGTTACAACTCAGTCTTTCATCCTTCCAAGGTCGATAATACAACTGAGTTTCAATTGGTTGATATGGGCAGACCTAAAGCTTGCACTAAAATTTGTTAGTAACTTTACGAGTCATTTTAGCTAAGACCTGTAGTTCGACTAGAGAAGAGGCTGTGGGACTGAAGAATGGATGGGTACACATTTAGGTGGGAGGTTTTGGGGCAGAAGAGGGAGAGTTGTGTTCCGTGATTTTAGCAAGGAGCCAGCAAGGCTTTAGTCAAAATAACAATGTATCCAGTGAAAGTGGTTTATCTCTTTCCTGCGTAGTACTTATCGGCCTGGAAATCCATCTTTCTATTTTGGAATTTTAAAAGTTTGCGTTACCCAGGACAGTATTTACGTTTCTCATTTGTGCGAGTGCATGGCCATTTAAATTGTGTACAAACCAGCACAGTAATTGTAATTTTGCCACAATTTAAGGTTGACTACAGTGGTTCCATTCTTTTGCTTGCCATTGTTCTATTTATTCTGTTGATGTGCTGGTTTGTGTGAGATAAATTAGCAGTTTGTAAGTAGCTGGTAGAAGGGTAACATCTGCTCAAATTGTAATATTAATCCTGTTCAATAGGGTTATTAGACTTTTTCCAAAGGTGGCTATCAATCTTTTTTAGACGTTCTATTGTGTTTGTTTTTGGGCGTCCCATTTTTAAATGAAAACTGTGAATCCTGCGCGTCCTTACAGGATGCCATGTAATATTTAGGCGCATGATGCTTTTTTGCCGTAAATTTGCTCCTGTTGCAAGAGTTTGTAGAAGCAAAATATGACCAGTTAAGTGTGTGCCTATGTCTTTCACCAAAATAAAACTAATGTATTTCAAGCTCTCCTGGTACTGTGTTGTGCTGAGCTTATTTTTAAATTCTGTTATACACATAATTCCATAAACACAAGCCTTTCTACACCCTTCCCTCATGTACCCCTCCTAGACTCATGCGATACCTCATCTTTCTCCCTAATCCACTTCTAGACTCTTGCCCCTCCATCTCTTCTTTATTCATCCCAAACCTCCTAATGTTATGATCTCCAAAGACACACTTTTTAGACCCTTCCCTCTTCTATTCCTCCACTCTCCTTTTCAATCCAATTAACAGACTCACACGTCCACAGCTCAAATTCATTTAGTATTTTCCTATACTAATTCACCACTAATCCTTTTTGGCTTCCGAAATAGCGTGTACTCACCGAAAAGCGCCTTGACGCCTTGTCAGGGTAGTAAGCACTATATCAATGCAATTACAAGTCAAGGGCCCTTCCCTTCCAGTGACAGTACCACCTACCCCCTACTGCCACCATCAACAGCCCATGACCTTTGCCCTCCAAGAAGTCTCTAGACATGCTCAGAGAAGTCTGTAGACTTGCTCTGCATGCACCAGACATTGATAGGCCCTTAAATCCCAATTCAAAGGTCCCTTCCATCTGTCCCACTTCCACATTTAATCACTCACCCGATGCCAGTCTGCCTCTGAGGGGCATTCAGATGTGCTCTGCATGTTCCAGTCGTCCATAGGCCGGCCCTTCATTCCCAAGACAAGGGTCTCTTCCATCTGCACCACTTACACCCTCAATCACCCAGGTCCGAAGCCAGGCTTTCCTCCGAGGAGTCTGCAGACATGCTCTACATGACCAAGCGACCACAGGTCACCTCTTTCCCTTTGGGGCTTGGAACCGCTAGCCCCAAGTCAGCACAGTGCCACAGAAAACAGGAGGACTAGCAACCCTGGGCTATTGTGCTTGGCTTAACCTATGATCCAGAATGTTGCCACAAAAGGAGAATAAGGCAAACAAACACTCTCACACACTTGGAATGCTCTGCTAAAACAGTTTCAATGATTTAAGGCTGGAAAGGAATGATTACAAGTAAAATAAAGTGGCGCAAGAATGCCGCAAAATTTCAATTTTCCTACTGCTAAATTTTAATTGTTGTGCCGCAAAATTTTCAAATCTATAACGTAATATCCTGGGGGCGTCTGATCAAGGAGGTGTTCCATGGGCTTTGTGTGGGGTTCCCACGCAAAGCCCATGGATTTTGATGCTGCCCCCCATTTACAAAATCACGTAAACCTGGAGCAGCTCCAAAAACTGATGCCTCTTCAGCGGTCCAGGGAAGACATGGCTTGGCAGTTCGGGCTGGACTGTTCCCATGAGGCACAGGGTCAGACTGATTTGCATATAGCCATGTCTGAACTGGGGTGGCAGAGTGGGCTAAAGAACGGTGATGGATTAAACCCAGATCTTTTGACTGGGTGTGAGTGTTTGATTGATTCAGATGCTCCGTCCATCACCACCCCCTTTTGTACCGCTTTTGGCCGCCATAAGTGTGGCAGGGTATGCTCAGACGTGAGTCCCTTGCTCACTTTGCCACTGGATTCAAGTAAGCCGGGCTGAAGACGGCTGGAATGCCAGAAACCGGTCCTCGGAAGCTTGTTTCCGGTCCAGGGAAGTCATGGCTTGGTAGTTCGGCTGGACTGTTCCCATGAGGCACAGGGTCAGACTGATTTGCATATAGCCATGTCTGAACTGGGGTGGCAGAGTGGGCTAAAGAACGGTGATGGATTAAACCCAGATCTTTTGACTGGGTGTGAGTGTTTGATTGATTCAGATGCTCCGTCCATCACCACCCCCTTTTGTACCGCCTCTTCAGCAGAAGCGTAACGAGGAGAAATGTTTTTATTCCTCCTAGTTTTTTTCATCTTTCCATGTGTGCTGCATTCTGCAGCTCACATAGAAATAGGAAAACGCTCCTCAGGATTGTTTTGGTGAAGGAAGGTGCCTCTTCCCATACAAAACAATCCTGCTACGTTGGTGCTAGGCAGCAACTTGTGAAGGGAAAAGGACTGGAATGCGCTGTATTTCATAAGAAGGTCAGAAAGGAAAAAACACGGGAAACGTACCAAAGGATGCCAGGTCTAACAGGGGCATTTATGGTTGTCGATAGATGCTGATGATGAGGAGAACCAGTTTCTAGAAAAGTTTGTCAGAGGGGGTCCTTACGTCTAAAAAGGTTTGACAAGGGGTCTCGACATCAAAAAGTTTGAAGACCACTGAGCTAGAATGACCAGTCCCTCAGCCTGAGACAAAGTTTACTTGCACGAACACGTAGGTATGAAAATATTTTCAGAAGTGTGAACCCACATTATGGGATCCCATACGGGATCTACTCACAAAAACAGATTCACTTTAGTTATAAAACCGACATTATCAAGTCATTTCCAGCAGAGAGAGAAAATAGATGGCAGTCTCTTGTTTATTTTTCATACAAATACACACAAAAGAGATTCCTGAATTCATGAAAGTATATATAAATTCCTCTAAATGCACATCTATCCTGAAATTCACACATTAGATTGGAATTATAATTTGCTCTGAAATACTTGAGCATGGGCTTCTAATCGTTTCATCAAACAAAAAGTTGACAAAGTCCATTGTTCAAGGAAAATTGTCGCCGTGCATTGTGTATAGCAGAATTACACTACTACGTGGACTTAATTTCAATCAATAATCCGGATTTGTAAAGCCGGGCTACTTCACCCATGAGGGTCTCGAAGCACTGTGGGTTTATGCTGCAGGATTGGGCTGTCTTTTTCTATTGGTTGAACAACCAGGTCTTGAGGTTCTTCATGAACTGCTGGAGCGAAGGTAAGGCTCTGAGGTCCAGGGGGAGGGTGTTCCAGGTCTTAATCGCCAGGTGGGAGAAAGAGCGGCCTCCACTGTTTGCCCGGCTTATGCATTGAGTAGCTGCTAGGAAGAGGGATCTGGAACGGAGTTCTCTGGTGGGTTTGGGAAAAATTCACTTATGCAACTGTTTGTATGGAGAGTCATCAACACAGAAACCTGAGGGCATTTGTTCCAACACTTTAACAGATACACATCTATTTTCTAAAGGCCTGTGGACATCCAAGACACCCAAAGGAATCTCCCTTGAAGTGAAGAAGTCACTTCCCTGCATCTGCAGGCACCACAATGAAGCTGACCGGGTCTGCTGTTCCTGAGCTCCTACGTACTCCGATAGGTTCAGCAACAAAGGTGGTGGTTCTGCAACTCCCTCGAGACCTGCACTGTCTTCACAGTAAGTTTGAAGCCAGCATCCCTCGTCGGAACCGCTGGAGCAGTACCCCTGTGCACCATGCCAACTTGCCGTTTTCAAGGCTTGTTGACCCTCCTCACCAGAGTTCTTCGGGCTCCAAGAAGCTCCAGCCTCATGCATCTCCTGCAACCAAGATCTTTGCCTGCACCGCATCCTCTGCACTGTGGGCTTTCATCCTTTGGTGAGCTGCTCAAGGTCCTCTTGCGACTCCTGTACCTTCGGCCTGTGAGTCCTCTTAAGGGTCTTCTAAGGCTCCAGTGGCCTCCCCTGCTTGCTCGGGCCTGCTCTGACTTACCTGCTCATGGGAAGTCACTTGGACCTTGCTGGTCCCGACGCTGCACCTTTTTCGACTACTACATTGATTGCCTTTGCCAAGGCTTGTTGTTGCCCCTACCAGACACTGATTCTTTTGCTCTTAAAAACCGACATGGGACAGCTCGTGAACAACTCCTGAAGCTTCCACAGCATTGCCTGGTCCGCCTAGCTGAAACTTTAAGGGCCCGTCAACTCACCTGCAGCTCCGACATTGGTGGGCATTCGTCTTCCGTGTCTCCTCACACCTGAGTGGCATAGACTCTGTCCCCTCTGCTTGTAGGTACCTCTCATCTTGAATCCACCTTTGGGTTCCATGGAACTCTTTCACCTTCTTCGCCAGTGGCAACTTCAGTGAAGTCCTCCATTGTGGTCTACGGTAGTTTCAGTACTTTTTTGCGTACTCTTAGATGCATTTGTAAATCTGCCGGAAACGTCCAACTCACAACTAGTAAAAATGCAAAAAAGGGTGCAGTTCTTTCTATTTATAATAATTCTATATGAATATTCCATGAACATGCCCATTTTTCTCATTTTAAATGTTTTGAGGCTAATTCAAAAAGCCATTTAAAAGTATGTTTAAGAGTATTCCAAAATGCGTTCGTGAATATGCCCCTCGGTGTAAACCTACACATGTTTATTTACGTTTGTGAATAGGTCTCTTTGGATTTGAAAATTGATTTAGGTTATGGTTTTTACTATAGGAATGAATACCATTCACACCCACCGCTGTTACTGCACAGGAGATGAGTGTGAAAAAGCAGGTTGAGCTCATACGTCATTTACCCTCTGTACCCGTCTGGCGGTTGAACTTTTGACTATGGTAAAACACAACACCAGGGGGCAGATTTATGATGACTGGCGCATCCCCAGGGATGCGCCAGTCATCCTGCGCCGCTGCTCCGCCACCCATGGTGCGCCGCATTTACAATGCGGCGCACCATGGGGCAAAAACAGCACAGATGCGTGACGCATCTGTGCCGTAAAGGTGGCGCATTGCTGGAGCTGTGTCGCAAGCACGACACAGCTCCAGCAAGGCTCGGGTGTGCCCCATCTCCACAATGCTGCGTCAAGACCTACGCCTGCTTCAAGCAGGCGCAGGGTTTTAACGCAGCATTGTCCTGAAAGTGACTGAGTGAAATCTCATAGATTTCACTCAGCCACTTTTAGGAGGCGTTCCTGCGCAGGAACGCCCCCCCCCTGCGCAGGAACGCCTCCTTATGGCGCAGGGCTTTACAACGTGAGGCATCTCCTAGATGCGTCATGTTGTAAATAGGGCGCATTATTTGCGCCGCCGTTGCGTCAAATAAAGTGACGCACCGGCGGCGCAAGGCCTTCATAAATCTGCCCCCTGATATCTAAACTCGGCTTTCCCACGAGACTATATTTTGTGACCCGTGAGCCGCTAGCTTTATTTGTCTGCGCATCGGCCCCCACCCCCACCACCTCTCCTCCCCCTCCTACGAAACTTAAGAGCCCAGTGCTCAGAACACAAACATTTGGACTGCACAAATGCGTAAGAAAGATAAACCATTTGAACGTGTGTGAAGACCTTTAATTCTTGACGTGATGCAGCGTCGCCACGTACGCAATGGTTCGATTCTCTAAGCTCGTTCTAAGGGCTCCTAGGAAAAATAAGCAGCAGACACACTGGGCCTTCTTGTGGCAGGCTGGAGCGGGAGCCTCTCAATGGACATACTGTTTCATGAACAATGGCCCGTCTCATACCCTGCCAGAATACGGCTACATTTCCAAACTCTGGAAGACTCAGGAAACGAACACCCGCCGAGCACCGACCTGTTCCCTCAACTGGGGTCTCTGGAGAACGAAACGCTGAAAAGCTGGGATGTGCTTGGCAAGCAATACACTGGGTACCAAGGACAGGCTCTCCTGTTGATGTCACAAACGTGGCTCGTGGTTTAGGTGAACAGGTGACAGCAACTTCCCAACATACAGGGCTGCTTTTACCCTTGCAGGCAGAAGGGTTTGTTGCTGCCTCTCAATCTAAGTTCCGTCCACAAACCCTGGCAGCAAGAGGGTTGTTTCCGCTGTTCTAGTGGCCCCTGAGTTGGGCCTGCAGGCCAGGCTGGCAGTGCACTCTATGTTCATAGATGGTGGTGGCTCAGAGATGGTGGGCGTGGTCTCGGGACGCGGCTGACGCACAGGATGCACGCTGCTGCGCGTGCTCGAGGTGTCGTCGGCAGCCATCTTCTGCCCCTGGGAGGGCTGACTGCCCAGGGCTCCCTCTCGCAGGGCTGGCTGCAGGTTTCCTCTGCTGGGCTGACGTGGGGGGTTCTCCTCTCCAGAGGCTGGGGTAGTCCTCTCACTCCTCGCTGGCGCCACGGTACCTGTACTTGACTGTCACAGAGGGATACAAAGACCAGAATGTTACTAGATGCTGCCACTGGGGACATTTTCTGCCCGCCTGTAAGACATTTTCAACAGTACAGGTTTTGAGGATCGTGCTGCCAACGGTACAAAGGTGTATAATAAAGCACTAAGTGGGCACTAGTAGTGAGCCCACCTGTAGATTGGGGTACACACTGCTTTCTAGCACTAAAACTAATATGACCTCATCCGTAGAGTGGAGCATAAACGCCTCTCTAGCAACAGTAATATGCTTTCCATGCTTACTACTAGGGCGGGACACTCGCTGCTCCCTGGCAGTAGTCGGGTGTTCTTTACGCTCACCTTTAGGGTGGGGCACACACTGCTCTCGCACTAGTAATTTGTGCATTATGCTCATCCCTAGGATGGGGCACAAAATGATCTCTAGTAATGTGCTCTTTATGCTCACCCTTAGCACACACTGCTCTCTAGCACTGTGTTTTGTACTTCTTCAGGGGGCATACACTGCTCTCTGGCACTTGGAATGTGCTCTGTATGCTCACTCTTAGCACCCACTGCTCTCTAGCACTAATGTGTTCTGTGCCTCTCTAGGGGGGATACACTGCTCTCTAGCACTAGTAATATGTTCTCTACTCTCAGCTGTAAGTTAGGACACACACAGGTTTTATGGATCTTACTGAAACATTTATTTGGCTAAGGTGTCATTTCATAAATAGTATACTGGCCCTTGTACAGAAAAAAAACTGTTTTATGAATAGTTTATTAAATGCTGCTCAAGTTTATCAATTATTATGCCTGGCATGAAGGGCGCTGAAACCACTTTGAGCAAACAGGTAAGGGGGAGTTGTGAAACTTTACATCTTGTGCTAGAGCACAGGTGGGCGTCTCTCTGGCCACGCATGCCTCCACTCCCACAGCTGAGATAGAGCGGGGGTATTTGTCAGTGCCCTGGTCCCACCCAGTACCGCCATTAGTCAGGTACTCATGCATGGATGAGTGCCTGTACTGTAGTGTTCTCAATGCTCACTTCTAGGGTGGAGCACAGCTTGCTCTCTAGCACTAGCAAAGTGGTCTCGATCTTCTCCTGTAGAGTGGAGCTAACATTGATCTCGAGCCCTGCTCGCTAGCATTATTCATGTTGTGCTCTATTAGCTCACATGCAGGATAGAAAGAAAATTGCTCTGTGGAATTATTCATATTGTACTCTCACCTGCACGGGGAGCACACATTGCTCTCTAGTACAATCATTGCCTTACTATGTATGCCCACCTGTATGATGGAGAAAAAACTGCCCTCTAGCAGTAATGTGTTCTCTATGCTCACCTGCAGAGTAATGGACACGTTGATCTCCAACACTAGTAGTGTGCTTTCTTCTCTCAACTGTGGGGTGGAGCAATCTCTTCCCTCTAGCACCACTATTGTCCTCTCTATTTTCCCTATTGGGTGGAACACTCCCCGCTTTCTAGAACTAGTAACATGCTCTCTAACATTGCATGGAGGGTGGTGCGCACGCTGCATTCTAGAACTAGTAAAGTGTTCTCTATGCTCACCTGCAGAGTAATGCACGCGTTACTTTCCAGCAATAGTAGTGTGTTATCTTTTCTCAACTGTGTGGTGGAGCAATCTCTTCCCTCTAGCATCACTAATGTCCTCTCTAGTTTCCCTATAGGGTGAAGCACTTCCTGCTCTCTAGTACTAGTAACATGCTCTCTAACATCGCATTGAGGGTGGTGCACAGGCTGCATTCTAGAACTAGTAATGTGCGCTGTATTCTCACCTGTAAGGTGGGGTGCACACTGCCCTCCAGCATTAGTAATGTGTTCTCTGCTCTCCTGTAGAGTAGAGCTCCTGTTGGTCTTGAGCACTACTAATGTGCTCTCTGTTTACACCTGTAGGGTGGGACACACCCTGTATCCTAGCACAAGTAACATTACCTACCCTCACCTGTAAGGTGGTGCACATCCTGCTGTCTAGCATTAGCAACAAGCTTTCTATGGTTACTGGTAGGGTGAAAGCAAATACTCCTTTCTACTACTAGTAATGTGTTCTCTATTCTCACTTGTAGGGTTATAGAACACATTGCTTTCCGACACTGTTAATCCCGGGCCCTGTATGCTCACATGTAGGGTGGAGCACACCCTGCTGTCTAGCACTATTAATGTTGTTCTCACATACGCAAACAACACACCCTGCTCTCTCGCACTATTCATGTTTTGCTCTGCCTACTCACCTGTAGGGTGCAGGATATCCTGCTGTCCAGCACTATTCATGTTGTTCTTTGTAGAGGATGGAGTACACATTGCTCTCTACCACTGTTAATGCTGTGCAGCGGTGGTTCCTCCATGGGAGCGGAGGAGCGGGTCCCCCCCCCGCCCCAAAACTGATGGGCAGAAAATGTAAAAAATGAAATGGTAATAAAATGATTTTATTACCATTTTATTTTTGACACTTTCTGCCATCAAACAGAGTGCAAGGACAGGGCAGGGCCAGTGTGTCACTGTGGCCAATGATTAGCCGCAGTGAGGAGTGGCCACCTAAATTTGCATTGCGCATGTTGGTTTGGCCGGCTACCTTGCTACTGCCAAACCAACATGCACAATTCAAACCTCTCCAACTCGGCCGTCTTGGATATCTGGGTTGGAGAGCAGGCACAGGCCTACGGTGCCTTTTTGAGCGCTGGGCCAGCCCGCTCCAGCCAATCAGGATGCTTTAGAACAGCGTCTTGATTGGATGAGAGTTGACTGCAGGCTTCCCGCTCGGAGAAAGTTCTGCAGTACAACCAGGAAGTACTGCAGAACGAGGGGCAGTGTAAGCTAAATGTCTGATCTTTTTAATGTGTATTTTTATGTTAATGTGTATTTGGTATGTGTATTATGTGTGTGTTTTGTGTATATGTGTAGATGCATATATGTGTATATCTTTTGCACCCTCCATGTGATTTGCTAACAACCGCCTCTGATGCTGTGCTTTGCATGATCACCTGTGAGTGAAGCATATACTGCTCTCTAGCACCTGTAACATATTCTCTATGCTCACCTGCAGGGCGGAGCACACATCGCTCTCTAGCACTAGTAATGCAGTGCTCTGAATACTCACCTGCAGGGTGGAACACAAACTTCTCTCCAGCTTCTTCTGCCTGGATATGGCTGGATTCCAGTGACAGACAAGGCTGTTGTTTTGGACACTGTAGTTCTTGTTTCCAATAAGCCAGTACGTTTTCATTTTCCCTTTACCCTGCAATATATGACAATAATAGGTGTGGTCAGAGAATGGGATGGAGGTAAAGATGAGAACTACCGGATGTGAAAGGAATTTGACAGGTCAAGTGTCACTGCGAACGTGAGCAGGGGCGGCCTTAAGCATGTGCAAGCTGTGCACCTGCACAGGGCCGCCAAACCCCAGGGGCCGCCACGCCAATATATATCCTTAATATAATAATCCTCTCAGGATGGATACATATTTGGTGGCGGCCCCTGGCAGGGATTTGGCTGCCTCCTTCTCTGTTCCACTTCCAAACACCCTGACCGCCCCTCTTCCGGGGCCCCGCCCAGACCCCCTCTTCCGGGGCCCCCTACCTACGCTCCCTGCCCAGGGCCGCCATGAGCCTAGAGCCGCCCCTGACGTGAGAGAATGGGATACAAAGGTATAAAGAGGAGTCGGATGTGCCTAATTGATGATGAGAACGAAGGAAGCAGGACATATCATTGCAACTTTAGAAAGGTTAGTGGTACTACATGGAATGTTATATAGGATAAAGTACATAATAAGGATATTGCAAGTCACCAAGGAGTTCCGTGACCACATACTAACGAGTCCGAATGGGGTACCTTTTTCCTTACAATATATAGTTAAATCTTTAGAGGGTAGCTCTTTCATAAGAACGTGAAGAATAAAAATAGAAACTTTAGTGCAAAATGTAACACATCAAAAAAGCTGCTAGAGATATGTGTTGCAAAAAGATATTAGCTTTTTTTAAAGGCGCAGTAGAAACATGCAGGAACATTCTGACTGTTCTATAATTACCGAAGCAGTGCAAACAATAAATGTTGCCATAAATATTTCCTTTCTTCATGTCAATGCACAGCTAGAGAAACGGAGCAGAAGAAAGAAATGCAACCAGTTTGTTTTGTTCTTTACACAGCTGCTTTGATTATGCTCCGTGCCCTGACCTGCCTTTCCCCTTGGCTGCTGGAACCAGGCATTGTGTTGTCAGAACTCCGCTGTAACACATTATTACAATTAAGTTCTGATATTCTTTATAATCGGCGACTGGGCGTGTCACAAGTGTCCAATTAAAAATAAATCAGGGACAGGTTTTTATACAGGGATTGCAGAATCCCATGTATATAATATTATAAGGATAGATAAACAGAAACATCTTCATGATCATAGATTTATTAGAAACACATAGAAACTTGTTTTCCAAATGATCTATAACAGCCTTGCTAAAAAAGTAGATTTTTTTTTTTTACAAAGAAGGTATGTCATCCGGGCTGAAGAGTGCTGATACCGCCCACTGAAGGAATGGCGGCTCTAATTAAATGAGCAGCAGGCCCAATCAGCTTGCCACTGTAATCAGCTGAAAGTCATGGCGCTGTCCATGAAAGTTTTTATGCACTTCTCATAATATGTAGTGTTGTATTGTTTATGCTTCAGAGATAGAACATGGAATGTTTGGGGGCAGCCATTTGGGGGATGGAGAGTGGACAAGAGGCGGTGGTTGCAGGCTAGTTCCAAGTTGTTAGTGGAACAAAATAAACCAACAATTTCCTCCTCACACATTGTGCACTACATTTTATACTGTCTTTTAAAGATAACAGGAGCTCTGCTAAGTATTGGTGTATTCCATGAAAGGTGTAGAAACTCTTCTGATAAGTGTACTCTCCTTGGAAGGAACAGAAACCCCGCTGATGCGTGTTGGTAGTGTCCATGAAAGGTATTGAAGTCCTGTTGATAAGTTATGGGAGCCTAGTGGATGCGTATTGGTTCTGTCCATGAAAGATATTGAAGCCCTGTTGATAACTTGTAGGTACTATCCATAAAAGGTACAGAAGTCCTGCTGAGAAGTGTTAGTACTGTCCAATAAAGGTATAGAAGCCATGCTAAGTGTTGCCACAGTCCATGAAAGGTACATAATCCCTGTTAGTAAGTGTTGGTAACGTCCATAAAAAGTGTAGAAGCTTTGCTGATAAGTTTTGGTACTGCTCATAAAATGTGTAGATCCCTGCTGATAAGTGATGCTAGCGTCCATGAAAGGTATAGATGCACTGCTGATTAGCGTTGGTACAGGCTGAATTTCTGAGAAGTGTTCATCGTGTTTATTAATAACATAGTACACTGGGTGGGTACTGTTGTTAAAGTCCTATACATGTAGGACAGCCTTATTGGGTATTGCTGGTACTGTCACATACATAGTATTGCAGCCTTCTTCTTAAGGTTGGTACTGTTCTATTGAGGTTGTAGGATGCCGACCGAGAAGCTTAGGGCTGCTATTGAACGGTATATTAGCTCTGTGCTCAAAGTGACGGACCTTTTCCAAGAAGACTCAGAAGATCCACTGAGAACTGTTGGTCTTGAACAGGAGCCCCACTCACCTAGAGGAGGGGCTCCCTTAGTTGCGCCATGTGACCAAACATTACTCTGGGGGCTGGATTGAGGAGGGGTACAGCCTAGTTTATGTTGCGGTTTCTGGAGTGTTCAAGGAGAAACTAAACCGAACCTTATCCGCTAGGTATTTAAGGCTCTGCCTCAAGGAGGGACGTCCTCTTTGTCTCCCTGGACCCCTGCCGCAGAGCCGGGTGGGGCCTCGCGAAGGCCATTAATAACTCTGTGCGGAACCTGAATTTTTCAATGCATTAACTCTTACGTGGCTCTTCAATGGGTACGATACAGCACAAATTGCTTCATCTGGGGTCAACTGGACTGTTCCATCACAATGGTGAGCATCTGTCGGCAAAAGGAATAGAGATATTCATCCACACAATTTTGGGGGCTATTCTGGAGCACAGTTAACGCCGGTGGGGGGGTGGGGAGGGAGAGTGCACCGGGGAGCTTCTTGCCCTGTGGCGGAGCACTGACAGTTAACAACGAAGGGGCATGCTCATCAAAGGAGGTTGAGTGACTGGATGGACCCCAGGACGGGGTAGGATTGAAGTGTGCAGTGGATTGGCGGTAAAAAAGGGGGACCGGCCTGCCAGTGGTCCTCAACTCTACTGCCCTAGCACCTCACTTAAGGACTGAGATGAATCTTGGGGAGACTGCCTGTGTTCAGGTACCTCGGAGGGCCGGTGCGCTATGCGGTGCCCTGGATTTCAAGTAAGGCAACTGTTTGTTGTGGCACGCTGTGGCCTGCCGGCACAAGGTGCGCAGCAGAGGGTTGAAGACTACGAACAACATAAGGCTATGCTCACCTGTGATGACAATTCTAATGTCTTGATGTCTTTGATATATGTATGCTGGAAAGTTTTGACATTGTTCAGGTACCTCTGAGGGCCGGTGCGTTATGCTGTGCCCTTGTTCAGATAATGCAACTGTTTTCTGTAGCACGTTGTGGCCTGCTGGCAGAATGTACGCAGTAGTGTGTTCATGAGGATGGTCAGCTTAATGCTTTGCTGAAATGTAATAAGTATGTTAATATCTTAGTAACTTTGACATGTAAATATCACTGGAGGGTGCAGCATGTATATTTTGTGTATGCAAGTAGTTTACTTATTCCCACATAGTGGTTCTTTTGAATTATCCTGTTTGAGGTGAATAAAATCTACGCCCTAGACAATATAACTGCATTATGTGACTTCATGGGCCTGGCAAGGGTGTGGGTTGAGATGGATGTTGGCAGTGGGGGAGAGGTGAGAGTGTCACGTTGTGCGCACACTATGAACAGGAGCCCCACTCCCCTAGAAGAGGGGCTCCCTTAGTTGCGCCATGTGACCAAACATTACTCTGGGGGCTGGATTGAGGAGGGGTACAGCCTAGTTTATGTTGCGGTTTCTGGAGTGTTCAAGGAGAAACGAAACCGAACCTTATCCGCTAGGTATATAAGGCTGTGCCTCGAGGGGGGACGTCCTCTTTGTCTCCCTGGACCCCAGCCGCAGAGCCAAGGAAAACCACCCACCCACCCGGTAAAGAAGTAAAGGGCGGATCGCTGACAGTTAACAACGAAGGGGCATGCTCAACAAAGGAGGTTGAGTGACTGGATGGATCCCAGGACTGGGTAGGATTGAAGTGTGCAGTGGATTGGCGGAAAAAAAGGGGGACCGGCCTGCCGGTGGGTCTCAACTCTACTGCCCTAGCACGTCACTTAAGGACTGAGATGAATCTTGGGGAGACTGCCTGTGTTCAGGTACCTCGGAGGGCCGGTGCGATATGCGGTGCCCTGGATTTCAAGTAAGGCAACTGTTTGTTGTGGCACGCTATGGCCTGCCGGCACAAGGTGCGCAGCAGAGGGTTCAAGACTACAAACAACATAAGGCTATGCTCACCTGTGATGACAATTCTAATGTCTTGATGTCTTGGATATGTATATGCTGGAAAGTTTTGACATTGTTCAGGTACCTCTGAGGGCCGGTGCGTAATGCTGTGCCCTGGTTCAGATAATGCAACTGTTTGCTGTAGCACGTTGTGGCCTGCCGGCAGAATGTGCGCAGTGGTGTGTTCACGAGGATGGTCAGCTTAATGCTTTGCTGAAATGTAATAAGTATGTTAATATCTTAGTGACTTTGACATGTAAATATCACTAGAGGGTGCAGCATGTATATTTTGTGTATCCAAGTAGTTTACTTATACCCACGTAGTGGTTGTTTTGAATTATCCTGTTTGAAGTGAATAAAATCTACGCCCTAGACCAGGGGTACTCAAAGTACGGCCAGCGGGCCAGTAGCGGCCCGGCAAGCCTTCAGTGGCGGCCCGCGGAGCTTGAGACATCGCACCTGTGTGTGTTTTTTTTTTTAACTACAGTAAACACCTCGGGGAGCAGCAGTGCGAGTCAGAGACACTGCTCTGTGGGGGCCCGGGCGATTCCAGCCACAGTCAAGAGTGGAGCTGCAGGGGTGCTAAGAGGTGAACAGAGCCTCATTAACAAACAAATGGTTGTTTAAAGACCTGTTAAGTACTGGGGTGCCCGGGAGGCTGTGTCAGCCAGGCTGACGCACAGGGGAGAGGAGGTGGGAGGGGGGAGGGGAGAGGACAGCAGGAACTGAGAGCCGGGTGAGGTGGGAGGGCAGAGCAGGGAGTGAGAACCCGGGTGAGGGAGGTGGAGGGCAGAGCAGCGAGTGAGAGCCCGGGTGAGGGAGGTGGAGGGCAGCGGGGAGTGAGAGCCGGGTGAGGTGACAGAGGGCAGCAGGGAGTGAGAGCTGGGTGAGGTGAGACAGATAGAGATAGAGACAGATAAAGACATATAGAGACAGATAGAGACAGGGACAGACGGAGCTAGATGGGGTCAGAGACAGGGACAGCAGCGACAGATAGAGGCAGAGACAGACAGCGATAGAGACAGACAGCAATAGAGACAGCGATAGAGACAGACAGAGAGAGAGAGAGACAGAGAGAGACAGACAGACAGAGAGAGACAGAGGGAGAGAGGGAGACAGACATAGGAAGGGATGGAGACAGACTGAGACAGACAGACAGAGGGAGACAGACAGAGGGAGAGAGGGAGACAGACAGAGGGAGGGAGACAGACAGAGGGAGGGAGACAGACAGAGGGAGAGAGGGAGACAGACAGAGGGAGGGAGACAGACAGAGGGAGGGAGACAGACAGAGGGAGATAGAGGGAGGGAGACAGACAGAGGGAGATAGAGGGAGGGAGACAGACAGAGGGAGAGAGATAGACAGAGGGAGGGAGACAGATAGAGGGAGACAGACAGACAGAGGGAGGGATGGAGATAGACAGAGGGAGGGAGGCAGAGGGAGACAGAGGGAGGGATGGAGACAGAGGGAGGGATGGAGACAGAGGGAGGGAGACAGACAGAGGGCAGACGGAGGGAGGGAGACAGAGGGTGATGGACAGTGGGACACAGATAGAGGGAGACAGATGGAGGGAGACAGAGAGAGGGAAGGAAAGAGAGGGAGGGAGACGGAGAGAAAGAGAGGTAAGACAGAGAGAGACAGAGGGAAACAGAGAGAGAGGGAAGGAGGGAGCGAGAGAGAGAGATAGAAGGAGGGAGACAGAGGGAGGGCGAATAGGGAGAGAGAGAGAGAGAGAGAAAGAGAGATGTGTGTGTATGCTGGTCTGTTGGCTCAGTGGATCAACGCGTCAGCTGCAGGGGCCTGTGTTCACTTCATGGTCACAGTTTTTTTCTTTCTAGCCCCTTCCCCCTCCCCCACTGACCCCGCCTCCACCAGTGCGGCCCTCGGCCACAAGCCACACTGTAAATTTGGCCCCCGAGAGAAAGTTTGTGAGTACCCATGCCCTAGACAATATAACTGCATTATGTGACTTCATCGGCCTGGCAAGGGTGTGGGATGAGACCAGGGCCGGACTGGCCATAGTGGGCACCGGGCAATCCCCCGGAGCGTGGCACGGGTGGTGGCCGGTTTTGGGGGCCGTTTTTGTTACAGGGTCGTTTTTGCAGCATAGCTGCAAAATCGGCCCTGTACCAAAATCGTCCGAAAACCGGCCCCGGCAAAGAGCTCGGCGGCACCTCCAACTCCCCCGAGTGGGGAGGGGGGACGGCCGAGCAGTTTGCCAGGGTCGGTTGTGGTTCCCAGTCCGGCCCTCGTTGAGACGGATGTTGGCAGTGGGGGAGAGGTTAGAGTGTCACGTTGTGCGCACACTATAATATGATGGCGACTTTAAGAATATCTGATGTATTTCTACATAGGCCTTTTTCTCCAAAAATGTCAAATTTAAAATGTAATATTTGTATAATTTGCTAACCTCATGTAAAAGGGCATGCTCTTTACATAGTGCCCTCTGGGCTAGGAGTAGGCCATGTAGCAGGTGAACCAAGTCCATCGCTGGACATGACTACATGCCATACATGCAGGTGCCGGTAGCAGGAGTATTGGGCTTAAGGCTTGGTCATAAACTGCACCCTATGGGTAGTGCCTGATGGTCACGACTGAAGGTGGTGCACATTGTATAGTGGGAGATGGTTACAGGGCATTGGCAAAGGTTGGAGAGGAAGGAGGCAAGACCCTACATTTGATGAAGTCTAATCAGAAGTTAAGTACAAATAACACACAGGCATATAGTGCACCCCAGTGGGCAGCGTTCCTTCCATGATATTTTGCACACAAAACAAATAAAAAATGATAGATGGAGTAACCTATTTAACTGTATTTAATTAGTAAAATAGCCATTTCCCATAATGAACACCTGTCAAAAACTGTATGAGTTTCTGACAAGATGTTTCACAAAATAAATAATTTGAAAGAAATAGCTTCTTTCAATATGATTGAAATATCATCAGTTTGACTGATTAAAATATAAACTTGAATATATACTTAACTGCGGAAGCTGATGGTTTCCCAAATAAGTATGGACAAACAAAAAGAGTAGTGAGGAATTGAAGAACCATGTAAGTTAAAATTATTGGCCATATTATCCCACTGCAAGTAGCAGCAGTCTCTGTGACGCGGTCAGTGCCAACGTCATGCAGCACCAGTACGTTTGTTTAACCCCCTCATTTTGTGATTTGATGGGGTGAGAGGGAGGCCGGCCCTCAGAGCATGGGATTTTAAGTCTCGGACTTCTGGGCCAGGTCAGGATTCCCATCCCTCTCAAGGAGTCTTCTTTTGTCCCTAACGAACCACAGGTCGTTTCTCCTAACTGGGGACCTATTTTTTTGCTCACTCTACGTTGACAAGTTAAAGGAACTATGCACCTCATTTGTCGATTTCACAAAGTTCACCAAACTCAAAGTAATAGTTCTCAAATTTTGCACCATTTTTTTGAATGTCTAAAAAACTATTAAGCAACACAGAGGATGCAGTACCTGGAGCCCCGGAGTGCAGGGAGTGGGCTTGCATTGTCCTCATACAGCCATATCGTTTGAGAACAGAGAACGCTGGTTATGGATCCATATAAAGGCTGGTTGAATAAAACAGTCTTCTTCTCTTGGTCTATCAGACTGAAGCTCCTCTCACCCAATCAGATTGCGGAGGCTTCCCCAGCTGCTTATAATCTAGAAATTCACATTAGCTCATAAGCATTTGTGGAGTCTTGGTAAATCAGATTAGTTTTTCATTCACATATTGGTGGTCGAACTGCTTACAAAGGCCTATTGTTTTCAAATTCTAATATTTCAAAAACTACTTTGAAGAATTTCATGAAACCACAAAATAATATTAAGACGAACCATTTCCTTTTCCTGCTAGTTGTGGCATAAATCTCTTTAGCTATAATCTTTTTTTTATTTTAAAAAAAAAAAACTGCTAGACAGAATTTACCCAAATACGGAAATAGGAAAGGGATTGGTTGCATTTAAAATCTTTTAATGGATTCATGAAAATCTGTTGAATAGTTTTTAAGAAATGTGAAACGTATAGATTCCTAAAATAGGATTCAAATTATTATCTATATCATTAGCTTCACTTCTGGTTTTGCGACCTGACTAGTGAAATATGAATTTGAGCATGATTTAATTGAACAAAGCCTGACATGGTTCTCAAGCCACAGTGCCAGATTTCAGAACTGTCTTCTACAAGCACAATTTTAAAAGACAGGGAGGGGAAAAAACCCCAAACCTCAATCCATGCATGGTTCAGAGCATCCCTCAGAGAGTAGAAAATGCACGCATTCCCTGAATAAAAATGGAAAAATGTTGCAAGGATTGAGAAACATGATTCAAGGGCGATGCTTGCGACCTTTACAGAGTCAGTAAGTAATTCTTGAATATTTCCACAGACCAAGGTCATGAATCAATCCAGACATCCCTGTTTAAGAATTAAAACTAGAGAGCCTCACAAAACTTAGGCCTGATTTAGGAATTGGTGGACGGAGTAAAGGCAGCCATGGTGGTGGAGGACTTCACATCCTCCACCCTGCTTTACTCCGCCTGACAAATTCAGAGATACCTGCCAGCCTGGGACATCTCAATACATTGTCAGGAACCGCCATCATGGCAGTTCATGTCCTTGTAGGAAATGTTTGATGGACAGCTCTGTCAAACCTTTTCAAAGTTTTTCATTTTTCTAAAACAAATTCCCAAAACTTGAGTTTGTTTTTGAAAAATAAAAAATGTCTGTGTTCCACACTATGGGGTGAGGTTATACCTGGTGGTGACGGACAGTAAAAAGAAAACAAGTCTATTAGAAGCGTCAGCGATCAGGTGAAGTGAAGCTCGGAGGGTTATGAAGGCCGACAGCGGGCCAGCGCCTCCACGCCCCCCAGCTGGTGGGCAACGTGCACCCCGAATCAAGCCTTCCCTCTGATCCCTTAGTGACACGAGGTGTTTGTCTTCGGGCAAATCTTTGTTAGCGGGTCGATAGGTGGAATAAGAGAGCCCTGTACTATCAGGGAGAACAATTAATTGCAAGGCTGGGGAGCTTTCTCCGCTTGCAGAGGTATCTCTCCACACCGGCTGGCTCGCCTTGTGGCGAGGCTTGGACAGCGGCTTACTGGCTCTGCTCAGCGGTCAATAAGATTCACGGAAAGGAGTTTGGGTGACTAAAGAACCCTCCTCCCCTCCCCCCACACACGTTATCCAGCTCTGTTGTTCTACGTCGGACAAAGGACAACTTTACTTTACACTGAGACTGGCAGCACTAATGAATAAAAAAAACCAACAACAAGCCTGTTGTGACATCCGCTCGTCATCTGTTTGGTGCACGTCCACCCCTTTCTTATATGAGGCGCATCACAAAGCACACTGGTTCAGCAGCCACCGCAGCGGACATGGAAGACAGCGAAACAGAAAGCAGCTCAGTAACCGGGTTGTGACTGAGAGGGCGAGGGCTGCCCGCGCATGTACGCTATTTGTTATGAAGAGGGAGCTCCGGTGCCAAAGCGAAGTGCGGCAGCTGAAGTCCCGGGTCCCAGGAGGGGGCCGGGGGGAAGACCAGCGGATAGCACTGCTGGGCTCCCATGCCGAGACTAACCCGCTGGCTGCCGAGGGAGAGAGGGACACGCGGAAAGAGCCCGGTGAGTGGGGGTGAGTGAGGGGGGAATGTGTGTGCACGTGTATGCGCGTGTGTGTCTGTGTGTGTGCGAGTGTGTGTGCGTGTGTCTGTCTGTGTCTGTCTGTGTGTGTGTGTGCGCGTGTGTCTGTTTGTGTGTGTGCGTGCGCGCGTGTGTGTGTCTGTGTGTATGTGTTATCCACTTCCTGGCAATGTAGGACAGGAGATGTGAACGGCGTTTGGGTGAACGTGCGCGCTCACATGGGAGATTCCCCTGCGCGTGCCCATCCCCTGTCTCACATTCCCAGGAAGTGAGTAACAAAAGATGCTTCGCTGGACGCAGTGCCTCACACTGCTTACACCAGCTCGACCTACAAAAGAGCCACTGACAGCTCAGTCTAAATAGGGCAGACAGTTGATGCCTTAACATTGATGGCCTCTACTCCCTCGGTCCATTGGAGGAAAGTTTTCACCAAGGAGTACATTTTACTCCATCAGCATAAATGAAGTGGTCCGTCTGCCTTTAAAGTAGGCGAGCACACCGAGGGTTAGGGGGAGTGGGTACTCCATCAATCTCTAAATCAGCTCCTTAGTAATAACAATGTCAAAACGTAACTAAAAAGCTTATAGTAAAATCTTTTGGTTCAGTTATTATAAAACTAGAAAACTATGAAAGTGCATACCTTTGAAACTGCATAAGATTAGGAGTAATGGCTTTTTTGTAATGTACCTTAAGCAACCTGCAATAGACTGAGGAACAAAGTGAACAAGATATGGACATTCATATATTCAGAAGATGAGGCAAGGACAGCTTCAGATGAGAAATCAGAGAGGTGTGACCTAGGTGAGAGAGGTAAGTTCATAGAGCACCAATAGTTACTCAGAGAACATTTATTTGTCTGTCTCAGAAGCTGCCGTTCTAATACTTGTCTATCCTTGTACAAGGCACCATCAAAAACACAAAAGCCTACTTAGAGAGGCAGAACCTGCATTGCGTACAATCACAAAAAAATGTTTTTTTAACATAAATTGATCACAAATTGCTCCAATCCACCCTTTTTACCTTGATTTCGGTTTCTCCACGAGGTTCAATTTCATAAGCACCTTCCACTATTAGGACATCGTAAGTAGCAGAGCTGATGTGTATCTTCTGTGCTGCAGGGCAAAAAATGGCTCATCGTGAATTATAGTGATGGTGGACCAAGCACTTCACTGTAACAATACAAGTGAGAAGGATCCTGTCATTGTCTTATCTCGATTGATGAGACATCATTGATACTGGAGCACCCAGGAAAGTAATTTGCTGCCTGTCAGAGTTTGGCAGACAGGTCACTTCATCACAAACGTGACAAATATATCCTGCTCACTCTATTACAAATGTGATATGGGATAAAATGCACTTGTAATAAGTCATAGAGGACTATTTTGAATACGAAGGCACCTACTACCTTCAGACCAATGGTACTTCCATGGGTAGTGTCTTTGCTCCCAGTGTGGCTGGATTGTACGTAGCACACTTTGAAAACATCTACATACAACAACCATCCAACCCCTTCCTGGCCAATATCAAAATGTGGCGTCGCTACATCGATGACGTGCTACTGATATGGGAAGGCAATCAAGCACTACTGGACACCTTCATGACCTGGATCAACACTCAAGATCCCTTTTTACGTTTCACCAGCACCAGCAGTGCAACCGAACTGGCGTTCCTTGACCTAAACATAAAACCACAGAATGGAGGCCTCGTGACGAGCACCTTCTACAAACCCACAGCAAGGAACTCCCTACTCAGATTTGACAGCTTCCACCCCCGACACCTAAGGGAGAATTTACCCTACGGGCAATTTTTACGCATCAGACGTAACTGCAGCAGCGTCCAGGACTACAAGTCACAGGCCAACGACCTTACAGACAAACTAAAAGAACGCGGCTATCCGCCTAGGATAATAAATAAAACCTGCAAAAGAGCCAGGAACCAGAACAGAGAAGCACTCTTGGAAACCTATGAAAAACAGCAGGAAGAACCCACACTGATGTGTGTGACAACCTACAACACAGCATCCAACCAGGTAGCCAACATCATACGACGCAACTGGAAGATCATCAATTCTGGCACCAGGAATTGGGAAAAACCGCGCTTCGCATACAGAAGGGCCACCAATCTGAAAGACCAACTAGTCAAAACCAGACCCCTGCCGAAGGTAAATACCAACGACAATACCTTAGTCAACATCTGGGGACTTCCAAAAGTCACAGGCCATCACCCCTGCAACAACTGCAGTGTGTGCCACCTTACGTCCCCTTCAAAAACTCTGGACCTAGAACCAGGCAAAGTGTGGACGCAACGACAGTTAACCAACTGTAACTCATCCAACTTGGTGTACCTTATAACCTGCCGGTGCGGCCTCAGATACATTGGCATGACAACCAGGAAAGTAAGGACACGTATGACTGAACATAGGAGCACTATAAGATGCGGCAAAAATATCAGCAAACTTACAGACCACTTCCTCACCCACAACCACACCCCCAATGACTTCTCCTGGACAGTCATTGAGAAATTTGACAATTCAATCAATGAAAAAATCCTTCTTCAAAAAGAACAACGTTGGATATACCGTTTGTCCACACACACCCATGGCCTTAATGATGCCATACCTTGGAATTCCTTAGCTGTTTAAATCCCTACATTATGTGCGCTAGAATCCACAACCTTGTGATACCAATGTCAGGGCATCCCCTGCATGAGCATGTCCACCCATGCTCCTCCTCTATCTGATGGGCTCTCTTCCCCCAATGCCAGTACATACACACATTCCACCTGCCTTTAATGCAATGTGCAGGTTGATTACCACTTCGTGTCCACGCTACACTGGCAACCCTTTCGCACAAGCAATGCCCATACCCGAGTCCTCTGTAGGACTTCATTTGACGTCTATACGCATGCGCAGCACTCCGGCGCTAATCCCTCAATACACGCATGCGCATTGAACCGGCACGTGCACCAGAACCTGCAACCACCTCTCAGCGCATGCGCAAGACCACGCACTACTCACCGGCACCCGCGCGCTCAGCCCGCAATGACTAGGCTGTTAGCGTGTCTCCCCTCCCTCTATCTCTACTATACACAGGTGAAACCACTCCACCGGGCAGTATAAAATAGAGGCGGCAAGCTCTACTTCCCTCATAACGGGCGCCGCGGAAGGACGAATAGGTCCAAGGAGGAACCAGACCGAAAATCTCGTGAGTAATATTGAATCGCTACAACTACAAACAGGGTAAGCCACCTTTTTCCTCCCACAGGTCGGACATTTGTTGAATCTACCTTTCTGCCAACAGGGTCTCTTTCTCTGCCAAGCGACCCATGAAGCTTTTTACAAGGAAAAACAGAGTGAGGACCTAGTACCATACTTACCTGTACCTCACCTTGTAAATACGCTCTTTTAGCCCACCACCTAAACACTACCGGTTTTTTGATAAAATCATCACCAGTCTCATGCACGTGCCATGAGTCCACAATAGCCGTTTATAGGCCGTACACCACCTTATAAGCCGGCTCATTGTAGTGAATTTTACTATATTGACATGACTCTACCTTGTACGTCTCGTCTTTGTCCTATGTGTTAAATGTAGTCAAGCTTGAGGGAATCCCCTCAAAACAGTTATAGCGCCTTAGCGAGCGCGACACATAGCCAAATTACCACCCTCACTTAAATTAAGTTTATTTTGCACCCTGCACATATTAAATGGTCCTGAGGAAAGCCAGCTTAAATTCAACAAGGCATTGGCTGAAACATGTAGACCGCACTAGACGCTGGAGGTCATAATCAGCACTCCACCGCGTCTCTTTGCCTTTTTATCTGCTAGCAAAGGCCCAGTTCATTAAAGATAATCTACCCTCGGGTGCTGGGACCTCTTGCATAGCTTTTAATTTACACTGTCTCACCCCTTTTCACTGCACACTCAGCAACATACCAGCTCCCCAGTCTCCTGGCGTTGAAGCACACCCGGGGCACATTCGGTGCCACTGTGGTGGGCCCGATGATGAAGCATGCCACCAACTAGGTCGGTGGGTGAGGGCTTTATGAGGAAAACAATGCTTTTCCCCACTTTATGTTGCTTCTCGACGTACCTATAGAGTGTGTCATATGACACGCTCTACGTCATATCTTGCAATCCGGTGTTGGACAGTGTATGACTGAGTACGGCAAACTTGAATATGTCTAATCTACCTGTTTATTCTATGCATGCAGTGTGCCCTGATGGACTTTTCAGTGATTTTAAAGATTTTTCCACATATTTTCTGTCTTTTGTTTGAAGTCTGGGGTCACCAAACTAGGGAAGATTTTGCATGCATATGATTGTGGGAATGAACCTCACACTTTAGTTAGGACATTCTGAGGTGAAAATGTTTACTGTAATTAGCAGACGATTGACTTAGTTTGGCTTTCTCATGTCTGGGTCACTAGTTTCGGTGCTGCAGTATTGTAGCACTGATAGCTGTGGTGTAAGCATTTTTCCAAAGTCTAATCTCACAGAAGAGATTATATGGATTTGTAAAGGGCTGATGATTGTTGTAAGAACTGCAGAGCAACCTCTGGCCAGAGTTGGCAATGGGCAGTGCTTAATTGGAGCCATTGCTTGTTGGTGGAGGCTGCCTGCACCAATTTTTGGGGACCGGCTCTTATTTTCCTCATTGAACCACTTCCCGAGAGCAAGAGAGGGAAAACACACAAACAAGAAGTAGGAAGAGAAAAACAGAAAAAGTGTGTTAGAAATGGGGTCTCTATTCCCAGGTTGTTACCCTGTCCAAGTAGGGATCCTTCTTCCTAGTCAGGAAAAGAAAGTTACACTTCTAAAATAACTCCTGCTCACTGCCTTGGTAGCTGGGCCCGAGCAGTCAGGCTTTTCTCAGAGGCAATGTGTAAAGCATTTGCACATAACACACGGTAATATAGTAAAAGCACTACAAAAGGACACCACACCACTTTTAGAAAAATAGGCAATATTTATCTGTGTAAAACAAGACCAAAACAATAAATATCCAATGTACAGTTATCAAGATATAAATAATACAAAAATAGACTTTAAATACAGTTCACTGAAGTCAATAGCTCCATCTGGGGCTATCACGGTGTCGTAACCAACCAAATCCAACGGTTCAGGCCAGACACGGCATCGTGGACCAGCTATGGTGTTGGAAAGACCCGCAAAACAGTACCTTTTGAAATGTAGGGTATCGGGGACCTCGCGGTGAGCTCCAAGGAGCCAACATCAGCAGGCGTTGGTCCTGGAGGTCGGTTCAGTAGTCTTCGGGCCCTTGAAGTCACACCCATTGCAGGCCAATCTCTGTGATGTTGAAGTCAGGAGCGCCGGTGTCGGCAGTCGTAGAGGCTGTGGTGTGAAGTGGAGCGTGGCGACGTGCTGTGCCTTCAGGTCGTGGTACAGGCAGCGGCTCGATGACGGTGGTCCAGTCGGCATCATGAGACCAGGGCTGCGTGAGAAGTGGGGCAGTGTGAAGTGGGGCATGCTTGTCGCGGTGCTGGCAGGTCACAGTGAAAGCAGCAGCATCATCGTTGCTGAAGTGCTGTCGTCAGTAGACCCAAGGCTGTGGTGCAAGATGGGGCAATGCAGTGTGCGTGGCCCACAGGTCACGGTGCAAGCAGCAGCGTCGGTTGATGATCTGGAGTTGATGTTGCTGGCATCAGTGAGCCAAGACTGTGGTGTGGGATGGGGTGGTGCATTGTGTAACTTACGAGTGGTGCGCCAAACTACGGTGCAGGCAGCAGCATCGATGTCAGCTTGCAGCGGCGGAGTAATTGAGACCAGGGCAGCAGTGTGAAGCAAGGTGGTGTCGAGTGCGGTACCCACAGGTCGCTGTGCAAGCAGCGGCTTGGTGGCGGAAGCAGACACCGTCAGTGAGACCAGGGCTGCGTTGCAAAGTGCGGCAGTGTCCTCTGCGGTTCCTTCAGGGCGCCAAGCCGGCAGCGGCTGCATTGACAACGTTGTGCTGCTTTTTCCCTCTGTGGTAGCTGAAACCTACAGTTCCATATGCAGGAACCCAGTAGGAGGCAAAGGCTTTGCTGTTCCTGAGACCTCTTGAACAGGTGGAAAGCTCTACCTCAAGCCCTTGGAGATACTCAGAAAAAAGATGTGGCAGAAAGTCCAGTTCAGTCCTTTCACTGCCCAAGACAGAAGCAGCCACAGCAGGCCAACACAACAAAGCACACAGCAAAGTGGTAGTCTCTCCTCACAGCTTGCACAGCTCTTTTTCCTAGCAGGTTCCTTAATCCCAAAGAGTTCTAGAGTCCTGGGGTCAGGGCCCCAATATTTATACCACATTTCCCTTTGAAGTTGGTACAAACTAAGCTACTCTGGCATACATAAACCAGTACTGCCTGGCTCAGGCCAGGTTCACTCCAGGAAGGGAAGACAGCTTTGTGAGTGGCAGCCACAGTCCATTTAGGTGCAAGCAACAACTTCTCCCACTACTCTAAATGCAGCCAGGTCTATTCAGCCTGGCTATGAGTCACCCAGGAAAGGCAGGACACACCTCAATCTTCCCCTTGTGTCTGTCTAGTGTGAATGCATACCCCAGCCTCTGGCAGTCTCAATCCAGACAGTGAATACATAAACAGGCAGAGGCACACAGGATGGTTAAGCAAATAAAATGCCCACCGGTCCTAGGATGCTTGTTTTCAGTCCAGGGAGGACCTGGTTTGGCAGTTCGGGTTGGACTGTTCCCATGGGGAACAGAGTCAAGACTGGTTTGCATATGGCTGGGTCTAAACTGGAATTGCATGGGGAGCAAAAAATGATGGATTGAGACCCAGATCTCTGTACTGGGGTGAGTGTATGACATTGTTCAGCATTCTGTCCATCAATTGTTCTTTTTTCATTTATCACCATTAGTGGGACGGGTATGCCCAGACGTGGGTCCCGTGCTCTCCATGCCACTGAAGTCAAGCTAGCCTGGTTGATGAGGGGTGAAACCCCAAAACCGGTCCTAGGATGCTTTTTTCCAGTCCAGGGAGGACCTGGCTTGGCAGTTCTGGCTGGACTGTTCCCATGGGAACAGGGTCAAGACTGATTTGCATATTGCTGGGTCTAAACTGGAACGGCATGGGGATCAAAAATATGATGGATTTAGGCCCAGATCTCTGCACAGGGGTGAATGTATGACTTTGTTCAGCATTCTGTCCATCAATTGTTCTTTTTGCATTTGTCACACCGAGTGGGATGGATATGCGCAGACATGGGTCCCGTGCTCTCCATGCCACTGGAGTCAAGCGAGCCTGACTGATGAGGGATAGAAAGCCAAATACAGGTCCTAGACTGCTTGTTTCCAGGCCACGCCACCCCTGTTTAGAACCAGCCATATGCAAATAAGTCTTGACCCTGCTCCTTATGAGAACAGTCCAGCCCAAACTGCCAGGTCAGATCCTCCCTGTGCCAGAAATAAGCATCCTGGGACCTGTTTCGAGGTATCCCTCCCTCATCAGTGGCACAGTGAGCACGGGACCCATGTTTGGGCATACCCTTCCCACTTAGCAAAAAGTACAAATGAAGGATGGAATGCTAAACAAATCAAACGTTCACCTGCAGTCACAGATCTGGGTTTAATCCATCATTTCTTTTTTTGCTCACCACGCCACCCCAGTTTGGGCTCAGCCATATGCAAATCAGTCTTGACCTTGCTCCTCATGGGAACAGCCCAGCCCGAACTGCAAGGCCAGGACCTCCCTGGCCTGGAAACAAGCATCCTGGGACCTATTTCGGGGCCGATTGAAGACTGATTTACATCTGACTGGGTCCAAACTGGAATGGTGTGATGTGCACAAAACACTGGATTTAACCCAGATGTGACATTGGGGTGAATTTTGATTTGTTCAGCATTCCATCCATCATGTGTTCTTTTTTCATTTGCCACCCTAAGTAAGAAGGGTATGCCCAGGCATAGGTCTGGTGCTTGCTATACCACTGGATTCACGCTAGTCCCAGGATGCTTGTTTCGGTCCAGGGAGGACCTGGACTGGCAGTTTGGGCTGGACTGTTCCCATGGGGAACAGGAATCAAGACTGATTTTGGATATGGCTGGGTCTATAATGGAAAGGCATGGGGGGCAAAGAAACTATGGATTTAGGCCCAGATCTCTGTACTGGGGTGACTGTATGACATTGTTCAGCATTCTGCCCATCAATTGTTCTTTTTGCCTTTCGAAAAGTGGCATTTTTAGACACACAATATAAAAATCATCTTTACTAAAAGATGTATTTTTCAATTCTGAGCTCAGGAAGCCTAACCTCCATTTCTCTATCTTGTCCAAATGGAAAGTTACACTTGTAAGATGTTACAAGGCAGCTCCCATTATAACCTATGGGACAGACATCCTTATAATAGTAAAAAATAAAATGCACGATATGCCACTATTAGGACATGCAAAACACACTACTACATGTCCTACCTTTCACATACACTGCATCCTGCCCATGGGGCTACCTTGGACCTACCTGAGGGGTGGCTTACATGTAAGAAAAGGGAAGGTTAGGTCATGGAAACTGTGCGCAGACACTACAGTGGCAGGTCTGAGACACCTTTGAAAAGATATGTGTGTGGGTGGCACAACCTGTGCTGCAGGCACACTAGTTGCATTTGATTTACAGGCCCTTGTCACACATAGTGCACTATACTAGAGGCTTACTAGTAAATCAAAGAGGCCAATCATGGAGAACCAATCATAACACAATTAGGAGCACTTGCACTTTAACACTGAACAGCAGTGAGAAAGTGTGCAGAGACACTAAACTAGCAAAATCAAACTCCACCATACCATCACAAACAGGAGGTCAGAAAGCAAAAAGACAGGGGAAACATGCCAAAAGGTGCCAGGTCTAACACACTGTCACCTAGGGAGAAACCGGTAACTTGCAGGAGTGAGAAAAAAGGGCAGGGGGTGTTTCGTAATAGACTAAAGAGGTTTGAGGTGGATTGAAGTCGATGCAGCCTTCTGAGCAGAGCTTTGGGAACCAACATACATTCTTTCACAAATTAAGCACTGGTAGTGGGTGGTTTTAATATATAGTACAGTGTCTGTCTCTTGCTGGGATTCTCTAAATCTCTTTTCAAATGAATCCATCCACATCAAGAAATATCAGACTCGGGTTCATAATAATAACACGCTTTTCTGTATAATGTTTCATGCTACCCTTCTGCTATTTCTAGGCACTATAAATAACTTTTTTGGCACTGAATTGACCACCGGCGTCAGGCAGATCAAAGTCTATGTCAGCGCTGGACTCAAACTTGAGACCTGCAGTTCAGAGTAGATATAGGCAAAGAACATTTTAGTAAGTGAACCAATTTACCATCTTAACAAGATTGGAGTTACAGAGGATTGCCTCACTTAATTCAGGTTCACTGCTTCAATAAACTTAACATCGCAAGTCCTAAAGACACTCCACAGTCAACTTGCGTCAAGTTCTGACCTCAACGTAATGATACAGTGGATTTTCTTTGAGAGTTTGGGATGCTATTATAGCACCCTATATGTTTGGAATAGCAGAAAGCCACAGAGGTGGTGGTGCCTAATGTTTTTCAACCAGCATGTTTGAAGAGGAAGACTGTAAGACTCACGCAAGCTGGTGGACTCCATACGAGATGCTGTGTTCACTGTGTCTCCAAACAGACAGTAACGGGGCATCTTGTATCCCACAACGCCAGCAACGCAAGGGCCTGCAGACAAAGATACAACATAGCAGTGGAGACTGTATTTTTTGAGTTGGGCAAAGCAAGAGAGATGAGAAAGAAGAGAGTGACGCAAGAAACACACAAACCCCATCACGAATCTGGGGTCAAAGTAAGGGCTTTAGTAAACAGCCTCAAGCTACTTACATTAAAGAAACACAGCAAACACAAGACAATGTGAAGAAGCAGCAAAATAGTTAATTGGATTATTTTTTTACAGCCTTTATTTATGCAAACAAGTACCAAAACAGTAACCAGCACCTTCATCCAGGTGTCTGAGGTTAGCTGGATTAATGTAAATTATTTTAGTAATAGTGTTCTGGGGATTCATTGTTGACTTGTCTGTGAGTGATTAGTAGTTAACCTAGCAACTAAACTCAAAGACCTGCTTTTCTATTCTAGCAAGTGTGGAAAAGAAACATTCTTCCGGCATAGATACACACTGCAGACATCCCTGTCTCTTTATTGTAGGAATTTACTCCAGAATCTAACCAACAGAACTAATGAAGTGCATATTTCTAGTGTAGAACACCCACTTTTAGTATACAAAACAAGGGCCTAGTTATATCTGTCTAGCATATAAGGCATTACATGGTATGGGACCAGCCTTCCTGAAACAACATCTCACTTGGTACCATCCTCCAAGACACCTTCGCTCAGCACAGAGCAAACTCCTCCGGACTCCAAAATTTAGGAAGAAGCTTTGTCTTGGGCACAGCAAAACTATGGAACTCACTTCCAATAAACATCAAGAGCTGTCCAACGCTACTCGGTTTCAGAAAGCCTTTAAAGACATGGCTTTTTTCAAATTAATTTAACCTAAATTATCCACACCTGGAACTCAGGCTTCTCTCCGCCGCTATGAGCGCCTAGACGCCCTCGGGCATTTGTGCGCTATATAAATCTCTCTCACATCACACATCACATCACATTATATAGCGCAAACAAGATACCAAAGGATATCCGAGCGCTTTACATTAGGAAGGAAAGGCAGGACAATAATGCAAAACGAGGGGTTACTGATATGGACAAATCCAAGTTTCTACTTCTCAGTTTATGTGTCCACAGCTCAACAGGATGCATTTTGGACTTGGCCAGGTTCTTTCATTTGCCACCCACCTGTGTGAATGCCCGCTCTCATCTGTAGCCTCTCGCTTGGCATATGTGGCACATTGACCTGTCGGACCGCAGCTACCAAGTCCAGTGACATCTTCGCAATCTCGTCTGCATGCTTCACCCCATTTCGTTCAGGTAGCCCACTCACTACCATGTAAGCATCTCCGATAGTTTCCACCTGAAGATGGACAAATACAACTCCTTCACTGGCAAGTATGTATAGGTAATTCAATATCAGCAAAGCACCAAGTGAGTTTCCAATACATTTCAATTTTAAAATACAGACTATTAAATCAAAGATTCAAAAAATAAAATGTATTGGTCTCGAATGATGAGAGATAATAAAGCAAATAAAATAATAAAATGGTTTATTGCATCTGGAGCATCACCAATACATCTTTCAAGCAACTGCCAAAGGCTATTCAGGTCATTGAGATGGACAGTACAACATTCTCTGAGCTAGATATCTTAGAAAGGGAAAACATACAACCCATTGAAAGTAGATCATAAGGCATCTTCCCCACTTAGGCAACCCAACAAACATTACAGGATAAAATATTGATACAGTTTCCAGTTTTCAGTTAAAACCAATTATAACAGAAAAACACCACTAAGGGGAATCTTTACTTTTCAGTATAAACTGGAAAACACTGGACTGTGCTGCACTTTTACTGTTTAGTCCCCTCTGATGCCAAAGCAGCGTAAGTGTAGCCATTACCTCTAAGCACTTTTTGTGACTGATGCTCCAGCTATGACCCACTCGGGCCACACTAAGCCACCTAGTTTGCCTTTTTCACCATCGCAAAGTCCCTGGACCCCTTGGATTCCCTTGACTTACTTCCACTCCCATTTTGACAGCATGGCTCACCTCATATGAATTCAGCTCATTGTTCACTGCACAACTATGTGTAGTGGCTAGCAGGTTCACAGCTGAACTATGAGCAGCGCCTCAGTCCATGGCAAGAGTCACCCTTCACTTTTTTTTAGAATGGGGCTTTGCTTTCTGAAAGCTCAGATATCAACATTGTTGCAACAAAGATCACTGGCCTACTGAAACTTCGAAAATTAATGTTCTCTAATTCAGCACTCTACCTAACAAACCTGTTCTTAGTTATACATTGTGATGGTCTCAAAGACATGCCTACACATGAATATCTTCTGCATCCATTCACAGCCCCAGAAAGAATGCCTATGCTGGTTTTGCTGTAACTGTGCTGCCTACAGTTCATAGATTAACTCAGAAAATCTACAGATTAACATGTGGGATGCAGACAGTGCAACTCAGAAACACAAAAACCCTCTGTCTGTTTTTCCTACTATTTGCTTGCAGGCAGCACAGTCATATAAAAACATGTGCGTGGGCCCATTCACCAATTTCGAATTGTGTTCCTACTGACACCTTGTCAAAACGAAGCTTGGAACAGATGGTGATGAAATAAGGCTCACATGTGGACTCTTAGAACAACCTGTTGGGGTTGCAGGGACCATTGCACTGAACCACTCCAGGAATTCTACTCACTGTATGAGCTTACCTTCAATCCTCCTGTCTAGTATTCGTCTGAGGGTTTGATCATCAAATGGTGTACATGTTGCACTTTGTCTAATACCTTAATGGAGCCTCCCTTCAACACAATCTTGTGTTGAAACCCCTTTTTACATCCCATCCTTTCTCTAGAAAATGCCACAAGTTTTTCACTGGCCTTGTGGCTCAATCATAGTTTTGCTGATGAAACCACACCAACAGGTTACCTCTTTTAGCCACATAAACATATCATACCGTAGTTCTGTCCTTACACTTTATACTCATTTGTGTCATGATGACCAAGTAAATATTTGTTTTGCTATATTCTTCCAGGTTTCTATCCACAGCTCTAAATGTTCTAAATACTCTCAAAATGCAAATATCTTCTTGTAGCAAAGTATATGAGGAAGGCATATTTTGTAGGACCTGAATAGTCCACCCACAAGATTGCATTTAATCATCTCAATTTCATCTTCTGTCTCATCTTAACACTTCCCCACTTGCAGCATTATCATTCTGATATCCTCTCCACCCTCTTTAAGATTCTGTATTTTCCCTTTTTTGAAAAACCATGCACAGTTGCATATTTCCCACAATGTGAATTCCTTTCAAAACAGACACCGCTTGGAGAAACATGATCAGGGATACCACATCTGAAACAGTTTGTCTTGCTCTATATTTAGTTTTTTTATCATTATGCCTTTTTGGGAGCTTGCCACTCTCTTCTTACACACAGCCTCTCGGCCATGACTGCTCCTCGTCTCTGTTATCCACCCAACCAAGTATTCAATTCCTTGTGCAATAGCTTCTTCTAGACCTGGATTCTTAAGAAAGGCCATTTCCATTATCTTAGGACTGTCAGTGTATCTCATCAGTTGGTCTCTAATGAACAAATATGTCAAACCTCCAAAATGACATGTCAAAGCTGGATTCCTCCTGCCTGCCACACAATTTATTGCTCTTTCTTCTTTACCCTGTGTGGGTATACAACCTTTACCACGCAATACCATTACAATGCTGGCATTACAACGCAAACCATTACAACGCATTGCGCTGGGGGGCGCTCTAGGATAGGGAATAAGTTTAATTTTCTATCCAACACCTTCCCTAGTGTCCACGGGGACTGGAGTTGGAATAGAAAATTATACTTACCACTATCCAGCACCTCTAAGCGCTATGCGTTGTAAAGGTATGCGTGGTAAAAACCGCGTTGTAAAGGTATGCGTGGTAAAAATATGCGTTGTAACGTCATACATCCCCCTGTGTGACTTTCCAGCACTACATGTATTTATGTCCAAAGTGCTTCTCTATTATTGTAACTGATTTGCTGCACACACGTCTTGCACCACCTTCATCCTATCCAAACGTCAATTCAGGTGCACTGTTGTACATGTTTCATACTTCAATACCCACATTTTAGAAAATTGTTCATTATTTACAAGCTGGAGAAAATGTCTTCTACCAGTGGCTATTAAATTTGAGTCAAAAAGTCTGTCTTCCATGAAAGAACTGGCTCCTCAAATTCTGATAATAATAGGGGCTAAGACATGCTTCAGCTGCCAAGGTTTCTATCTGACAACTGCAATAATAACAACACAGCAAACCAGCAGTCAGGTTCATGTAGCAGGAGAACCTGGTAAAAGCCAGTCTTACACAGTTGACATGTGTCAGACCTTCAGGTCTTTAGATGGCAGAGGTAGTTCAGGATACACTCTTCGAGATTGACCCACTACCCGTCTGAATCTTTCCTCCAGACTCCAGCAGCTCCAGAATAGGCAGGAACTCCAAGCAGCCTCTGCTGGATGTGGAATGTCCTTTGAATAGATGATCCTATCACCCCAAGACATTCACTATCGTCAGAGGTCAGAGGCACAATAAGTAAAAGTTCATAAAGAATGGATGAGTGCTATGATACTATTAGTCCTATTTATGCTTGTGTTTTTTTAAACTCACTGTGGACCCAATGGGGTGTATTAGCAAGAACCTCGTTAAAATAATCGCCATTTTAGCGTCAGGAAACTGCTGCTAAAACGGCGATAATGGGCTTGCTAGTATGCGTTATAGAATTCCAATAGAAGCCCAGGTTAGATGTGCAGGACATCTAACATGGGCTTCTATTGGAATTCTCAAGGGCATATTAGCAAGCCCACTGTCGCCTTTTTAGCGGCAGTTTCCTGCCGCTAAAAGGGCGATAATTTTAACGAGGTTCTTGCTATTATGCCCCAATGATTTCTCCTCATACATGTGATGGTACGCTCCGCAACAGTTCTGACATGGAGGACAGATGCAGTAAGATGACCCTTATACTGGGTTGATGACCATTTTTCTAAATGAATACAGTCATGGAATGAGATCCCGATAGACCTTCCACTCACAAGTTCAAATAACCCTCAAGACCATGTTCTTTGCATAACCTTCCATTTCAGTTAGTACCTCTAATATCAGAGGATCAGCACCTGACAGGGCTATTGCATACAGTGTATTACATAAGTGCCTCTTCAATCAATACATCTCACCATGGAACCCTTTCCTTCTCAACAGCCTTTCCTCTCCCCATATGTGCTTATTATCCCATGTAACTGGGTATGCCCCCCAATTTAGGGGAATCTACTAACTGGCCAGTGGGGTAACATAGGCGCCAACAGCCCCGCGGTGCAGGGGGGCTGGGCTCTAGTGGGCCCACTCAGCCTAGTACCCTGGCCTGAGAGCCACTGATTTAGTCTGTAGATGGACCCCTCCAGGTACCTTGCGGGGGGCCTTCAAGGTTTGTTACGCCACTGTAACTGGCATACGTCCTGGGAGTAGGGGTGGTGAGGGTGCTACAGCATCCCACAATAATCATGCTGGAGTGAATTGCCAATAAAGATTCCTTTATATTTAGTTTTTATCTTGTTGCTTTGCTGTGCCTAAGATACTCAAATGCAGTCAGTTTTTTCCTATCATACAACATCGACATACCTGTAAATTAACTGTACAAATATTACAAAATATAACAGCAGTTAGGAAAGCACAAAATACATCACATGTGTTTGTAATTCTTAAGTGTGTTGCAAAGATTTTAATAAGATCAAAACCATCAAGACAATTTACCTGGTGATGTGCAAGTAATAATTATTCGCTACAACCCACTTTCCAGACAGTTTTATCAAGATAACTGCATGCTGGTGCTAATTTCTTGGCCATTTAAATTGAAAATGCACTATCTGCAAATGACACTGTGATACCACACCATGCTTAAGTAATATATGTGGGTCAGTGTGCTCCACAGTGCACCCCCGGCTACATGGTACATACACCCTCACCGCTCTCCTACTGAATGACTCATTTACTACGATTGTCTTTATGTGGTGCTTGGATATTTTACAATACCTATGACCTCAGTGATGTACTATTTATGTCAGCACCTCCACTCTGAAAATTGTCCCAGGTCCACTGGCCCACCACACAGAACAGCTCCCTCTTAACCCATTCCCCAAGAGTTGGTCTGGAAAGTAGCCAAGATGTGGCCTGTGTAGCGATTATTGGTCTGTGGAGATTTTAATTCTATCTTCAAAGCAAATGGAGAGGGTGTGTGATTGTCAGAACCCATATCATGATACCGGGCAATCATGCGTTGCTTCACAGGTGCGTGGGAGGAAAATGTATCTCTGCTTCATGGGCTGGAATACAAATTTTTCAACAGCCCAGCAAACCCGTCCCACTGTACTCTCCTGTGTGACACTGGAATTTATAGCATTGGTGTGAAGTGAATGATAGAAACAGAAGTCAGACTCCAGTGCTAGCAACCTAAAAAACATACGGAGAAAGACAAGGTAGACTATCTAAGTTGACCTATATCCCAGATACAGGCGTTCCCTCCTGAATTAGGATGTGATCAAGTGAAAGGAGAATGGAGGGTGAAGAAAAGTAAGGTTAATATAAACCGTTGTTTGGTGCAACATTTTAATTTCTGCAACAAAGACGTGTTCTAAATAAGGCATTTTTTATCATAATCCTTGGGCTCACAGAGGTGCCTTTTGATGAACACCAGCCCTTGACGTTTGTCAAAGAAAGGCAGCTGGTTCAGTGACTGAAAATTGTAGAACTTGAATGATGTTTGTTTTCAGGGGGTACCTATGTGCATTTTGAATGAGGTTCAAATAAAATGAGTTGGTTTAAATGGTGACGCACCTTATATACATTGTATGAGTCTATCCTGCTGTCGAAGCACACATAAAGGTTATTTAACATCTCCACCACTTGTAAGGGGGTACAGGAGGCGGAAATGCTGGTAAACCCCACAATGTCCGAGAAGAAGATTGAAACCTGGAAGAGAGAAAGAAGGAACAGTGTGAATTAAGAGCAGATGAAATTGACTGATGGCATTGGCACAACCAACCCAGCACTCCTTTGGGAAACAACCCAACTGTAAACCATGAACAAGAAACACACTATTAGACATTGACAGGGTTAATGAAGACAAACAGACAACAGCAATGTACTCACGAGGAAAAAACAAGAACCTAGTTTACTAACATCATAAAAACAACTAGGTTTATTTTTTCGTGTCTGACTACTCTTTGATTTAAGATTCAAATGAAAAGTGCAGACCCCTCATTCAAACCGGCCACCGCCACCCCCTGATCCAAGCCACCCTCCCGAGCACAAATGAAAACCATGCGCCGTTTCCTCTGGACTTGATATTTTGCATCTTCACACTGTGCTCATCTCGGTGCTCCCCAACAGAACTCCCCCTTGTGGTTTCACCACTTAGTTCAGTTCTCACTCAAATCATGCACCTGGTGGCTGCAATTGATAGACAGTAGTGTTTGTATTTATTTCAAAGCATTCTACTTGCGATTTAGGAACTCCCGACAAAGCAAAAAACCTTTCCCTTCCGCGAAGTGCTGGTATCGCCCCCACCTCACTAATACAAAAAAGTGGAAGTTCCTGATATCAGCAGTGTCAGCCATATATGCCTGCATTCAAAACAATTCCCACATAGACCACAATGTATTCACTCACATTCTAGTCATCCCTACACTAGCATCCAACATCTAACCATGCTGTCTATCACCTTTTTTATCTCAATTTTACACACTGATAAAACACAAGAAAGCTCAAATCTGGTCCATAGGCACATCAACAAACTACCCAGATATTCCACACCACAAATAAACACTCTTCCATCCATAGCAATCTAGTGGGGTAGCATGCTACGAGTTCTCAAATGCACATTGTTGCCTTACTAAGAGTATGAATCCCTATATGAATGCAACAATACAAAACAATACAATACAAAGGCCATGCCAGAACCCGTCCAATGAAAACACCGGATTTGCCATATTTGTATAAGTGACAAATGTGGTCAGCCGAGAGTAGTGCATGACTGTAGCACCCCTCCCCTGGCGACATTTCTCCCCAGTAACAGAGAACTAGGACAATGAAGAGGGAATCAACAATAATGACCAGAGATCATTTTGGAGCATTGACAAACGTTTAAGATGTTCTCTAGTGAGAGGTCTCACTAACCCTATTCTTGAGTTTGTGATAGAAGAACTTTCCTCATCATCATATCGAATCACTGACTAAGTGTGTCCTCTTCCTCATCCCTAACCCATTTCCAATGCATCGAACAACAGCTGCTAAGTATGTACAGCCAACACCTCACTACTGCCTAGACTAGTGCAGACTTGAGCAAAACCTTGAGAGCTCGAAGCCTCCTGCAAGCCTGGAGCTGGCCTTTAAATTGGAATCTGGGGAGACTCTCCCTGAACCCGGGTGCCCATGCCCCCTCAATTCCCTGAGTGCATAGGGTAATGAGGGGGAGTGCAAAAAGCAGTGCCTTGCTCTCCCTTTCACAATTGCAGGAAAATGTATTGATGATGAAGAGATGGGCCAGGTAGGACCTGTTTATTTAAACTTCTCAGGCATAGTTATGGGAACAAACAAAAACCGGTGCAGGCAATAACCAGATATTTAGACAGTGGAGACATATGACTCACAGAGAGGAAGACACCAATGCACACACTGAAATCAACCCACAAGATTCAGTAGTTAGGTGCATGCACGGTTTTTACTGAAAGTCACAATGACAATCACCACTCCTCACCTCCAATTGAGGCATCGCCCTTGTGTTAATCCACAATCAGTAGGCAATACTATGGGCATCATTAGGATGGCGGGCAGACTTTGCCCACCCGCCATCATTGTGGTAATAGGGACCACCCGCCATAAGGGCGGGAGTCCCGTCGGCAGCATTAGAATGCACCCGCCACAGTGGCGGGCGCATCCTGCATTCCTACCATTGTGGCGGGCGGTGCACTTAGCTCCACCCGCCACATGGCAGGAAAGCATGCTGTGCACTTCCATGCACAGCATGGCAGGCACCGCGTGGTGCCTGCCATGCTGTGCATGGAACTGCTGGGGGGTACCGCCAAGGAAAGGCATCCACAATTGCCCATCATAATATGGCTGGCTATGTCTGATAGACACCGCCACCATATTATTCCTTTTCCGCCCCGACCGCAAGGCGACCGGGGCGGAAAAGCGGCGGACGGTCTTTCCGTCAGCCGAGGTCCCCCCCCGCCATACTAATATGGCGGGGGGAAAACAAATGCGGATGTCGGGTGGAGTGCCCCCGCCAGGCTGGCAGTGGCTGTTACAAGATATATATGAATATCCATATAAATTCATTTGCATGTACTTCCAAAGAGTCATGAGTATATAAGATCACATTAACATGAGGCCTGGAGCTCAAAATGGCTTCCTATCTGACCTTGACTGGACAAGCTTCAACAAGCTATTCTGTACACCCTTACAGGTCACCTTGCTTGTCTTGACTACATGATATGCAAATGTTACACAGTGCAGAGCCTGCCTTTCTGGTCTGCCCATATCTGGCTGTTTTGCATGGTACAGACATTGCACATCCATGTCAGCCATATTTGGCTTGGTGCCTTATTCTAAGTTCCGCTGACATGGCATTGCATACAGTATATAATACCTAGAAACGTGTCACTCTGGGAAGAAGTGGTCTGAGAGCCCCTAAGGTGGCAGATCTGACTTCTTCCTTGCTAATTAGCAATGATGCATGCTTTTGGTACCATTTAATAAAGTTCACTTTGTTTCTGAGCAACCTGCTATGTCTGGTGAGTTTCATTCATGATATGCTCCTGGGAGGGTGCCAGTATTTCCCTATCAGAATGGTGTCAGAAGTGGGATATATTGGAGGACTGTGATGTCACCAGTTGATAGAGGAGATGTAAGTTAAATAACTAACTTGCCTTGCTGCAGGTGACCTTTCAGTCTTTCAAATATGTATTTAACTCATAGTATTAATAAAAAGGGACATTGACTGGCATTTAAAATAGACAGGGGACTGTAGAGAATGTTTTTATCATTTTCTCTGTATCAATAAACTAATTGGTATGTGGATACACCGCAGGAGAGCCTGGGTTAGAGAATACTGTATGTGCACCTACACATATAAGAAGCAGTGAAGCAGGTGACTGATAAGTAACTAAGTTACTTTATGTCAATAAATATTGACAAATGGCTAGACTCTTTGGGAGTTTTATAAAATCCATTTCAGGAGAGCTCTGCTAGCAGGGGGTATTAATTTTACCCACAAAAAGAAACACTCCCAGAATATAGTGAGTGGAGCTACTGATTTGCTGGTTGCACCGGAACACAGGGAAATAATTTTGAAATAGGCGTAGTAATGTCATGGATGAATGACTGCATTTGAATAGGGTATTGATTTTCAGTACTGAATATCTATGTTTCATGATTTATATTAAAAAAAAAAGGCGCATTAGTGCATGTGAGAGGGAAATTGCCTAACACTTTTTCTTTGCAGGAGATATTTTGAATTTATCTTTCAGGGTACGAGCACATTGTAAGTACAAAGCAGACATCACAAGACAGGATCTTAGATGAAAATAATGGTAAGCGCACTAGAAAGCTGTTTAAAAAGCCGTCAGGAGAGACAAATTCAAATGAAGGTAAGAATATGAAGTAAAGTAATATGGACAGTTAAGCAAGTACAAAGTAGGGTTGGAATGCCCTTTTGAGTCTGTGCAAACCTAGTGACTTGCGTATTTAAGAGTTTGCACCAATTCTTCTAAAATATTCTCATAATGAGAGGGGTTGGAAATGTACTCTTGACAGTGGCAGACATAAAAGTTCTTCCAGTATTAGGAAAAAGTGGTTGGAGGAAAAGTGAACTTGGAAACATTTAGATTTTCACATGAGCAAATCTACACATGCAGAGTTGCTCATGGAAAAATGCAGTTCACAAATATTTTCTAGGAGTACTATTTCTTGGCCTATATATGCAAGGATAAACACCATGCATGCACTTTTTGAGACTTTGTTTAATAAGTGGGCTTTTAATTAGGCCTGGCGTTAGCCATTACTTTTGTGTATATTAAAAGTATGCCTGTCACTCTCTCTCTCAGCTGGCATCACTGGGAGTGACTGTATTCTGCTCTTGCACAAGGAGCATATAGACCCACAAAGTAGTTTTGTACAGTGCACAGAATTCCTGTTGCAATGAGTACTTTTTGAGACCAAAAAACGATTTTTGCTTTTGCCAATGCTTGTTAGAATGGTGAGATGCCAATAGCTCCAACACTGATATGGGTTTAGAAAAACCATGCTTAGAAAAAGTCATGCATTGAAAATAATTGAATAAATAAAAAGACCTCCAATTTCAGACCTACTGGCTTTGGCAATGCTTATTAATATAGTTTTTATAAATGTATTTAGACTAGTTAAACTGATTTTCCAATATAAGTATTTTGGGAAATACTAGCATACATCCTCATGTTACTAGGAGCATTATACATAGCCTCACTGGAATAACCTTCAGTAGAATAAGAAGATTTTGGCAGCAGCTGTTGGCCCAGGACGTGACAGAAAGGGCAGTGGAGGGCCTGGGGTCAAGCTTTAATAGATTTGTGAAGGGAGGGGTGTTTAGGAGCACGGAGCAAGATAGTGCAGAGGAGAATATGGGATTGATTCACTTATTTGGCTGATGCAAACATATAGATATATTTTTCCCCACAATATCCCTCCTTTGTGATAGCAATATCAATACCATTGTTGTATTGTATATCTATGGCAGTTAATTGAAATGTTTCTTTGTGTGCTTTCTCTACATCCTGTTGTATTTGGAGATATTTGTAGGCTAGCTCCTGCTCTGTAGGAGGTAGAATTATAACTATGGAGATTGAGTGGGTGCTTTTGCTGCACCACTGCTGTGCCATGGAAAAAGGTAATAAATAGGAAAAAATAGGCCTCATGGAGAAAAACGAATTTGTGTGTTTCTACAAAATTAGGACATAACAAATATTAAAAAAGACATTGATGTGGCCTTAGATACATGATATTAAATATTAAAAGGCATTCACATTAATTGGTGGCTGCTCAGGGTGGCTGCTCAGAGGATGTGCTGCTGTAAAATTAAAAATGCTAATAGATTTAGACTGGTTTGGAATATTTAGCACTGTTGAAAAATATTCTGTGCAAAGTATATAAAAATATATATTCAGACTTTGAATGTGCACATTAAAATGTATCTCCAACTGGTTAGACTATGTTGTTGCACCACATGAAAAGTGTGGATATTGATTTATCTAACAACCAAAATATATATAAATAGATGCAAAATGTTGCAGCACTCTTGAAAAGTTTTAAAATAGAAATTGATTATTGTGGATAAAAGAGAAAGAATACAAGTCAGGACTTCCTATCCTGCTTTTCCATATTTGTGGATCTCATAGTAAATAATTGCTTATTTCTAAAGGGTGAAAGAAAGTTTCTATGTTTCAGTGAAAGCTTTTGTGCTTACACTAAATTAAAAGGGTGAATATTAAGTTTCTCTAGCAATGACAGTATTACTGAATATTAGGGCACTTACAAAGTAAAGCAATGGGTAGCCGTACACACATGAGAACTACATTGCAAGCCTTTATGCAATCTTTTACTTTTATGCACAAGGATTCTGGGCGCACTATGGCATTCAGAAGGCTGAGTCTTTGGGCCAATTTAAGAAAATGAATAAATGATAAGGAATAAAACTGTACCCTACCTTTCATTTGTCAGCATACAGGATTTTCAGTCATGCTTCTAGAGAGTTACTTTCAAATGTGATCGTACCTTTTAAAATATCACCACGGAGGCACGGACCCTCAGTCTTGTTTCTGGAGAAGTTCTTTAAAGAAATGACACACATTGGGAAAGCCTTGGGACAGACAGCTGCTATGGGTTAAAAGGTTGAGGTCCACATTTAGAAGCCTAAAAGGGCTCAAGAGCAAGGGGTGACTTTGACATTTTAACCTCTTAAAAAGTTTGAAAGAGGAGATGACAGTGCAGGGAGAGACTGAGAAGTTTGCGTACTTTATTTTTGTTAAAAGCAAGAACTATATGCACTCATGCTAAGGAACAATGCTGTTTAAATATGCTATTTACTTCCTCAGAGTTTGTTAATGCCCAGTTTCTACATATAGGGGTGATAGTGTTGACACAAGTGAAAACTGTTTCAGGTTTTCTACTTTCAAAATGGAGCAAGGTGATTAGCTCCTGTCCAAGTTAAGGGTCAGAAAAAATGTGGTTGCTCTCTCCTTTTCTCAATCTCTTTTGAGCCTGTCTAAATTGTCTATGAAATAGCCATGAGACATTTAATCGGCTATTCAGTAATACTGTTTTAAGAAGTATTAGCATTAATAAAATGTATATATATATATGTATATGCTATGGTACTGCCCATCCTGTCTGATGTTTTATTGAGAGGATAAGTAGTCTACATTGCTTTATTAGCTAGTCTGTGTAGATAAGCTGACCATGCTTATTAGAGCTGATGTTGCATAGTTTGGATCTTGAAGAAAATGTACCCACTAGAATGCCTGTAAAATTAGCAGTTTGGGATTTTCCTGCTGTAGGTGCTTTTATTAAAAGAAATAATTTTCAGAAGTGTCTGAAGTCCTGTACAAGTAATGTGAAGTCTGTCCACGCAGGGAGTTTTGAGCATTTTTTGCTGAGGTTAGCCACTGTGTGTGTGTGCACAGGGCTGTGTTTGATTGATGGGGGAACATATACATTTTCAGTAGATTTGTTTCTATTTTGGCCTACAGCAAATAAGTGTTAAGCAAATGCACTGCTTGTAATGTTGAAGAGTAGTTTAAACAACTTAAAATTCCTTTATATTAATTAAATATACTGATTCTACCATTGTAGGGTACAATACTACAGGTAAATGTACATTTTGTTCTAATGATGTCTAAATATATAATGTGCCTATGGAAATTAGGGTCCAAATTAATTCGCAATGCATGGTAATAATATTAGGGATATCACATTAGCCTTCCTGGAACCACATTGGACACCAAAGATCTGTTTAGGTACCATTAGCTAAAGGATAAATTACATTGTTTTAGGAGCAGATGGGGATATAACTGTTTTTTGAGAAATAATAAATTTGCAGGAGATATACAGGGTGGGTTTATTCCACTGAATAACATTATCAAGGGGTGCAGCGTAAATACCAGAGAGTAGATAAGAGTATGGTAGCAGTTTTATTGTTGCACAGTGTATCAGGATGAAGATATCAGACATGCCCAAGGAGAATATCATGGTTCCACTAAAGTGGAAGGTGTTTACACTAATGTGGGAGATAAAGGGATACATTTCACGACTTTAATATAAATAAATATAATTTTGCAACACTATAAATATATATATTTTTTTTAATAAATGGAATTTATTCACAAATGCCTAATGATAGGTTAGAACAAGGCAAGTACTGCTTACAGCTTCAGTAAGGATTCTCTGTTGTATACAACCTCTGTAGTGCACGTATGGATGTGTTGAGAGATGATGAATGATGCTGTTAGACTGCAGTTTGTTAAATTTGAAAAGGAAATGGATGGATGTACACATAACTAACAAGAAGTTTATAGATATAGGGAACAGAGAGGTTTTGGATAAATGTATTTATTATAAAGTTTTTTATAGTGCAAACTTGATACTAAAGGATATAATGCCCTCACAACAAAGTGATATTTAAAGTAAATAAATAAAAAGTAAAAAAGGAAAAGAGAGGCTGGTGAAAAAAAATGCAGTTCCCATAAAGTGATTACCTTGAACTTGTGGTCCCCTTAGAGCCTGTTGTGTCTGACACCAGTACAATATTATTTATACCTGTAGAGGCAGAGTATTTTTCTCTCCTCAGTGGGTTTTAGCATTAAAGTCCATCCACTGGGTGGAAACCTCTATGCCATCATACTGAGATACCAAATCCACTATGTTCACTGTGAGTTCCAATGTCAATGCGCAGGCAGTAAAGAGAGACTTGGGCCACCTATGCCTGGAAGGCGGTAGATTGTCTTGCAGTAAGCTGATAAGCTCCTTGTGACATCTCCATCACTTGAGGCCTATGAAAGACTGTGACAAAAGACACTGTAGCTCTGCTGAACTACCTCCAGGAGAGAAGAGAAGTCTCATTGTCAAAATGCCAGTGCTGCCAAAATGAGGTGACTTACCTGGGTTTTGTGATATTCCAAGGTACCCGCAGCATATCACCTGACATAATTAAATTGTTTCAGGGCATTCAGCTCCTGCCCACCAAGAAAGAAATGATGTCCTTCCTGGGGATGATGAACTGCTGCCACCAATGGATAATGAATGCAGATGCTATGACTGTTACAAAATGAACTTGCAAACTGTTTTCAAGAAATTGAAAGAGACATTGTGTACTGCACCTTCATGGGGAATGCTGGACTGCCTGACTACAAAATGCCTTTCCATCTCTGTTTCAGAGCAAAATAACATTGCAAAAGAAGTGATGCTGCCAATGGTGTGCTGACCAGCTGGAAAAGAAAGGCCTGTGGGACACAACTATGTGACTTTGCTTTCTGCAGTGATTGGGGGTCCGCAGCTGTGATGGTGGAGAGGACGGCTCTCATTGTGTTGGACTATACCTGTATTGTCTAGGTGCCATATTTGGTGCAGTTGTTGCTGTCTGGATCGACACAACATTTTTATGCTAGCAGGCACACAGGTTATAATGGCACCATGTAAGATGCCCACCTGTTAATTTGTCAAAAGTATTACCTGCAATAGGTTATTCTGATGAGATCCATTCTCTTAGGAAAAGATATGACCCCTAAATAAGTTGGTGTTGAGATTGTAGAAAACGGCACCCCGGAAAGATTAGACACCATTTAAAAAAGGTAGACTATAGGAGCGGTACACTGATGGTTCCTCCAGCAGACTGATAGCCACTGATTACAGAGCAGCTTATGCTATAGCGATAGTCACTGATTACAGAGCAGAGTATGGCATAGCAATACTGAAGTGCAGCTCTGCTTCTTGGAACATCTACCCAATAAGATGAGCTGTTTGCTGTGACAAAAGCAGGAATACTAGTCAAGGGTAAAATTGTTAACATTTAAACTGACTCACATTATGCTTTGCAGTTCTTATTTGTGGCCAGCTATGGAAGTATCATGGATTCATAACAGAAACGGGGCGCCTTATTAAAAATGGTCCTTTATTAAGGATCTTGTTAAAGGAAATACTATTGTACACTAGGATAGCGGTAATAAAATGTGAAGAATACCCAGGAGCTGATACTAAGTTAGCCAGAGATGATGCCATTGCTGACACAGCATTAAATGAAAATGTCACAGCCAGTGCAGATGGGACTAATGAATAAAGCATTCCAAAAATACAGCTCATTCAGAGACAATTGTTGTAAGCTAATGTAAAGGAAGAACAATGGTCTCCAACAACAGATATAGAGGGAGGATTGATGATGGATGTGAGCTGAATAATGAAGAGAGTATGGGGCTACCAGGATGAGATAGATGCCTGTGTCCCCACGCAGTATGTTACTTTCCCTTACAAGACTGGAGCAGGGACCCTCTGATATTGCACAAGGGAGGATGAATGTGCAGATGCAAGTTGCTTCCCAGTGAAAGGGAACTTCTGATATTGCACAAGGGAGGATGAATGCGCAGATGCATGTTGCTTCCCAGTGAAGGGATTTAAATATTTGCTGGTGTGGGTGGATATGTTTTCAAAATGAATGGAGGTGTATCCAACAGGGAAGATTAATGCAGCAACTGGGGCGCAGTACTTCAGTAAAGCCATCTCTCCAAGGTTAGGACCCACTAGGGCATAAATAGCGATAAAAGGGGATAACTCAGTGACTACATTTATGCTGAAGAGGTTATATCTGGGAATAAAGTATAACATGCATACCCCATACCACCCTCCAACTTGAGGCCAGGAGGAGTACATTAACTCCAAAATAAAAATAACAATAAAGAAATAAATTATTAGTAAAAGCAACTGATGGAACATTCCTGAAAGGGCCTGGTGCTCTGAATTTAGGACTGCGTGCAATGTGGCAAGGACTTTTAAAGTGATTATGGATACATGGTCATTGCGAGAAAAATAAAAGCTGTTTCTTTTAGTTCTAGGTGGACTGGACCACAGACGGCGAGCCAACGCCATGAATGGATTGAGGGGAGAAGACGCAAGGCGGCGCCTCAACGCCTGAGAGGACGGTACCAGAAAGTGATGACCATCTGTCACCAGAGGACCTGAGCAACACAGCAGTCAAGAAGAGGACAGACCAGACCATTTCCACGATCCATGAGGGCCCGTCATACAGTGTCAGAGGGACACGACATCTACATCTACTGATGCTGTTGAGTGAAGTACACATGATGGTCTGCACCTGCACCTGCAGAAAAATAGACTGAAGAGGACAACGCAGCGCAGGTCTGTGACACAGCCCCTGAACAAGATGACTGCGGACCAGGAAGAGAAGAAGACGACCGCTCACTGCGTGCCTTTAAATTACTGACACTTGCAAAAATGCCCAGGAACTGAGTAAAAAGTGTCACTGTAGCACTATGCATTGAACGGAGAAAATATTTGTTGGACACTTACTGCTGGTATCACAACAGCCTGCTGATATAATATTGATATCCTCAAGATGTATCAATGTGACAATATATGCACTTTATGCAAAGACTGTGTAATGCCATTCAAAGATATGTAACTAATGTTTCCTACATATATAGACATATATATATTTTGGTGTTACATTAATGTTGGATAGGTATATCCAAAAGGGGGGATTGTTACAAAATATATATGAATATCCATATAAATTCATTTGCATGTACTTCCAAAGAGTCATGAGTATATAAGATCACATTAACATGAGGCCTGGAGCTCAAAATGGCTTCCTATCTGACCTTGACTGGACAAGCTTCAACAAGCTATTCTGTACACCCTTACAGGTCACCTTGCTTGTCTTGACTACATGATATGCAAATGTTACACAGTGCAGAGCCTGCCTTTCTGGTCTGCCCATATCTGGCTGTTTTGCATGGTACAGACATTGCACATCCATGTCAGCCATATTTGGCTTGGTGCCTTATTCTAAGTTCCGCTGACATGGCATTGCATACAGTATATAATACCTAGAAACGTGTCACTCTGGGAAGAAGTGGTCTGAGAGCCCCTAAGGTGGCAGATCTGACTTCTTCCTTGCTAATTAGCAATGATGCATGCTTTTGGTACCATTTAATAAAGTTCACTTTGTTTCTGAGCAATCTGCTATGTCTGGTGAGTTTCATTCATGATATGCTCCTGGGAGGGTGCCAGTATTTCCCTATCAGTGGCTACCGCCAGCCTGGCGGGGGCAATTCGCCCATCATCATAATGGGCCCCTTAGTATCCTAAGACATGCAACTGCATTAGGAGTTCTTGGAAATGGTGTGGTTTGTGTAAGAGAGTGTTGATGTGAATGGTGTTCTGTTGAGGGTCGAGCTTGGAAGTGAGAAAATGACACCTGTGCTGCTGACGTGGAGCAGAGTAGAGTTGGAATCATCTCAGACACATGTAGGGGGGATTCACAACATTTGTGCACATTCAGCATAATTCAACCAGGCTGGTAGGTCACAATGTCGGAGTCTGTGTGCATAAATACACGAAGTGGTGAAGTGAATATACATCTGTGCTAGCTGAGAAGTCACTCGCCCTTTCACGGTGGTGTATGTGTGAAGTGGTGAATCGGTTGCAACCTAGATGCTACATTGAGTGATTATGTAAGCATCTACCCATGAAGTGGCTAGTTTCGAGCAGTTTCTACCTAGAAGTCGCATCACACAATGATGAAATCGCACATTCATAAAGCGACTATTTTGGATTAGGTCTCTCCCACCATATTGGTAAATTGAGTAACACAGCAGTACATGTAGTTCTGCGATTTTGAGTGTCCAAATTTGGTTGAAGATTTGAGTTTCAAAGACATGTATTATTTCTTATGCTATCACCTATTCATTATCAATGAATGCAATATCATGTACTAATGTCTTTCACATTTTTATCAGATACAGTAGTTGGTGAAGAGGCAGAGAGAGGTATTGATGTATTGCGACAAGACACTGTCCTGCTTCTGCAAAATAATCATTCTTTTTGATACGTAAAAAACTATGTAGAGCATTCAACATCCAGTGCCATTCTGGCAAATGGCTGGTCATTCGGGCATTGAATGGGCTATTTAGATCGCTTGATTTGAGACACGTACAAGTGCTAGAAGGCCTTGATTTTGATCCCTAAAGCAAATTTTCTCTTTTAAAACTGCATCTTCGTGCTGAATCTCTCAAGGATTTAAGACATTTGCCTCGTTTTGTTGATGCACCAAGATAACTAGATGTAAACAACAAAAAATGCAATATATACAGAAAAAAAATCAAGATTTAATTCAAATGTTATAGGTTTTATTCTCCTCACAAAAAATGAAGTGATGGCATTGATGAATATGTAGCTGCTTTAAGGAAAATAGCTGCAATATCTAATTATGAAAATATCAGATACGACCAGTAGTTAGAAATCAGATCTTAGTGAACACCAGGAGCAAGAAAACCCCAGAAATGTTATGGACTGGGGCAGACATTTTGTTAAATGCCACTCTGTATCTTTAGCCAGAGGGAATGAACAATTTGAAAAATATGTTGAAGCAACACAAACAAAAAGCAACTAAGAGATGTTGTGTCAAAGAAATTTACAACAAAGATCAGAGAGCAAGGAGTGGACAAAAGAAAGTATGAGCTTCATGAATGAGAAGAAAAAACACGCTATCGTTGTGACAGTCTGTCTTGCATAGCTACATAGGTACAGGTGTTGCCCTGCAATTGATAAGACATGTAACAAGCATGACAGTAAAGGTCATTCTGAAAGAGTTTCTATGGATACTAAGAAATCTGGGTGAGGTACATCACTGAGCAAAAAAAATTTCTTGAATAAGGTTGTTCAAATTGCAATATTGTTTAATGCATTAAAGCAAGTAACAGAAATAGCAACAGACCAGCTTGCTGTGATATAAAACTGATGGAAATAAAGTGAATGATATGATGGTTTGGGGCTTGGCACTCAATTATAGGGCTGGGGTTATATGACAAAATATCAAACATATTGTGGTAAAAACAGTGCTCACAAAAATACTTATATATCTATGATGTAATGTACAAAAAAAATATACATAACATAACACTAAAAAAGAATTTTTTACCAACTTAAAAAAAATACATATAAAATTTAAAAAGTATACAAAATGAAAATAATTTTAATATGCAATTATAAATTACAATAAGGTTTTTATACACAAAGATATGTTTTTTTGTGTGCTGTGTTTATGTTCCAGGCTACATGTGTATGCCACAGAGGCACTCGGATTGCAGGAGTTCTTCTGGTACTCCAGGGGGTCATCACATTTTGTAGTGCATGCTGGTACGTTAATCTGCATTCTTTATTGTATGTTTATTTCCTTGATTCTTTGTGCATGATACTGAATTTTACTTGTCTCCCGAGGGGGCACCATTTATCAAACAAGAAACAGTGGCTGCTCGAGTCAAGAATCGACGTCACCCTGTACAGTTGCTGACAAAGTGTGATCTTCAATTTTTCTTTTTTTTTATTCTCTTTTCCCCATGGGTCCTCACTACTGAGCATGTCGGAGCTCCAGGGGCCGACTCTGGGCCTGATTTAGATTTCAGCCGACGGGTTATTCCATCCATAATATCCTATGGGATTTATATTTTGGTGAACAGGATATACCCGTCACCCTTTTGACGGAGTAACCGGACCTCTGAACTCTAAATCAGGCCCACAGTTGGAAGGGCAGCATTTAAGTTTAAGCTGCCTGTTGAGTACCTCAAACCCTTACCACAGGTTTTGACACTGGAAGTGTGAAGTGGATTTTGCAAGAAAAGACTTGAAAAGACTTGAGAATGGAATTCAAACTGAGGACCAGATTTATATTTTGGCGTACATTCCACCAAGATAAAGGTCCGCCCACCAAATTTAAAAGCAGGCAGACTTTAGGTTTAATCACAGCGGGGACTACTCCACATCTGCCGTGAATAAACTCCTCCAACCTCCCTTTGGCGTGAGGCCCGTGGGAGACAGACCTCTAGTTTCACCCACCTGATTTAGAAGGATAGAATTATAGGTTCGTTTTCACTGCCAATCACTGCCAGGAAAACCCTGATGGTAAGAGGAAGTGAAAAATGTTAAATTCTCCCCTCGCCATTAAAGAGAACTCCCACGGTGAAGAGAGCATTATATATTTTCTTCGTCATAAAGAAAATCCTGCTTTGGCATTTTCTTTTTGAAAAGGAAAAAAATAAAACAGTTTTGTGCAGGGCTCTATCATAGTGACAGAGCCCTGCACCAAACTGTAAACAGCATTGAAAGGAAGTGCCATGATGACGGTTCATACCAATTCTTTCTAAATGACTGCCAGCTTGGCGGTCATTTTTAAAGTAGGAGGGCAGCACCTCTGCCAGACGGCGGAGTAATTTACTCTGTCTCCCTTATGGAGAAACGGGCCGCCCACCTTTTTAGGTCTCGTGGCAATTACCGCGCGAAAGCGCGGTCTCGCCAGAGACCTTTTGTCACCGGCTCAGCTTCCCAGGAGACAAGAGATGGCCACGCGCATAATCGGATGGGAGTGGGCCGCGTGCACGTGTGCACATCTCCTGTCTCCTGGGAAGCTCTAACACACACAGCCACACCTCCCCCTGCTTTCCGGCACACACAGAGACACACACACACACACACGAGCGCACATACACGCACGCAGACATACAGAGACACACACCCCCCCGCCACTGCACACACACACACACAAGCGCACCCTCCAGCACAATGGCATTTTCCTCGCGCCACTGAGACCGCCTCCCTGGCCGCTTCGTAGCTGTAGCATGACTTTCATTACCGTGTTTGCATCCTTTCACCTCTTCGTCTGCTGACCCTTGGATCCCAGGGCCAGCCAGGGTGCTCTGAGTGCTGGCCGAGGCGCGCGAGCCTCCTCTCCCCAGCGCGTGCGCCACCTGCGGCGCCTCCTCTCCCCAGCACGTGCACCACCTGCGGCGCCTCCTCTCCCCAGGGCGCACGCCACCTGCGGCGGCTCCTCATCCCCATGCAGCAGGCGCGCGGAGATTGAAGTCACGGCATCCATTGTGAGTTACATATGCCCATTGCCATCTCAGAGGCTCGCCAATGTGCTGGAGGCGTTGAGAGCAGAAATGGCAGAGGAGGGAGAGAGCGCACCCCCATGCAGGAGTAGGAGCCTACGCCCCAGCCAACGCCCGTCTAGCACCGGAGTCCCGTGCTGGGACCAGCTTAGCCAGCATCGGGCGGACTGCAAGCGAAGCATTGGGTGAGTGCAGCCTGTGGGGAACAGTGCCTAAGAGGACAGGGAGGCTCTGATGTTGAGTGGGCTGGGGTGGAGCAGAGTGTGCAAACATGTACTGGGGACCGCTCTGTGTTTCGGGGAGGCTCAACTGATGAGTTGTTTTGCTGGATGAGTGTGTGTGTGTGGTGGGGTTCAAAAGGCAGCTAGAGTGTAAGTTGGGGTGTTTTATTTCATTGCTGGTCGGCGTGCCCATCTGGTGGTCGCATATTTTAAGGTGGGGGTGGTAGTACTGAAGCTGTTGGTTGTGCATTGGGGAGGGATTGTTGGTGGTTCGTTCTTGTGATTTTGGCTGGAGGTTGGTAAATGTGTTCATTGAAATGTTAAGTGGCCCTGAACAGCGTGGTGCCGCCGTCTTGCGAGGCGTTGTAGTGAAGAGGGGGATTTCAGGAAGGATTCAAAGCAAGTTTATTCCGCCTTAGATCTCAAGAGAGCGTGAGGACACGCTCAACACACGTGCCTGTCTCTACATGCATGGTACACCATGCGAGTGGCACATGTTACATGGTCATTACAGGCCTGTATGGGGAAGGGGGGTGTCCAACCCCATACAGGCCCCATACAGGCCATTTGCCTCAGTCAGGAGTGATATGTATGGGTCACTGGCTGGCAGCCTTAGGTGCAGCCTGATGTGCGGCACCAAGCTGTGCAGCTGAACACATTAAAATTAATTAATTATCTGAACTGTCTGCCTTCCTTAAGGTCCATCCACATCAGTACTCATTTTTGGCACTCCCACCTATTTTTTATTTTCAACACATTTCCGGAGAAAAAGAGAGGGAAGAGCACGCAAAGGGGTTAGAAGGAGAAACAGAAGAAAGAAAAAAATGTCAGAAAGGAAAAAAAGCAGAAATCTACATAATTGACGTAAAAGGGCAGTGGATTAAAGAGGTATAAGGTGAATTCCGGACTACCAAGTGATATGGGTCTCTAGCAGCCTTAGGTGCAAAGTGAGGAACAGCGTCACGCTGTTCGGGGGCCACTTAACACATTTAAATTAACACAAGCCTGATGGCCCCCTTCCCCGACATCTATCCATGCAACAAGACCCTAAACTGGCCTAATTATGACTTTGACCAGCATTTACAATGCAAAAGGGCTGGCATTTGCGAGAGTTTAACCTATTGGCATTGTAAAAGACAATGCCTTTTATTTACGTTTTAAAAACCAACACATAAATGAAAGGCATTGCCATTTATAATGCCAATAGCTCAAACTCTAACAACTGCGAGACCTATTGCATTGCAAATGCTTGTTATAAATTAGGCCCTGAGCCCTGTAAGCAACTGGAAAACAAGACCCGGTAAGCACCAATATTTGGACAAAATGAAAGAGTTTCCTTTGAATGGCTAGCCTAAAGAAAGAAGATTCTGAGAAGAACTTCAATGTTCTTTTTAAACATTATGATACAATTTGTCCTGGAAATAATGTAACTGTATGAGGTGATAAAGTGATTCCACCATATGGATTGTAAAGTGATTATCCACTACAGTGCTAGCGGGTTTTCCCGCTGTGCGCTGAAGGCTCATAAATCACACTTTACATGACAAAGCCAGCTCGTCATGCGCGCAGTGCAGGTAACGCCCATGACGAGCTGGCTTTGTCATTAGCGTGGAAGGGGTTAATGACTAGGCTTGTCTTGAACATTTTGACCATGTCATGCACTAAATGCAGAACTCATCAGAATTGTAGGTGCCTGGATTGGATTCTGAATCTGATATGGAATGTGTGGTAAAGAATTGTGTAGTGTGTATTGCAAGTGATACGTTTGCCGTAGGTTACAGTGTTCCTGCAGATGCAGTTGAGTTTGTGTTCAGTCATTAGCAGAAATTAGCAATTGATATTAGGGGCCATTTTACAGCACTGCCACAAAAGAGCCCTATGCTTTAGATTTAATAGTTTACTACTTAAAATGACCAAAGTCAACAACTGTAATTGAGTTCTTAAAGGATTCAATAGTGTAAAATGTTTGGTTGAGAAAATGTGAACATTTTTAATAAATAGAAATATGAACAACAGAAAGGTTCCTTTGTTTCATCCATAGGGAAATAGACAAGCAGAACAAATGAATAGTATGGCTAAAGAAGCCATCCGGTTTCCTATAAAATCAAAATTGTGTTGATGGAAAGCTCTTCAAAACATGATTTTGGCATATAGGGCAACTTCACATTCTGTGACAGAGAAGACACCATTTGGATTGTTTAGAGGGAAGATGGTTTCAAAAGAATAGTGTCCCTAGTGCTTGCCAGAAGGATGTTGTTCTAGTAAGGACCTAGGAAATATTAATGTGTTTGACAATTGGTTTGTGTTAAGAAACTTTCTGATGGTGAGAAATGGAAATTGAGATGGTTTGCCTTATTATATTGGTTGGAGTTTTAACGCACGCTGTAAGGTTAGAAGATGGTCAGGTTTGGAATCTCATAGGAATTTCTATTTGCTGGGAGAATATGAGGTAACTCATGGAAAAGAAAAAGGTGGATAAGGATACGCTTTATGAAGTAGAGGATGTTCAAGGGAATTATTCTTGAATGGAAATTACACCTAGAACTCACGTTGTTCAGCAGAATGTGGCTGGATTGGAACTTATTAAGCAATCAGAAGTGGATCAGAATAGTAGGAGTTTTACAGATCACTAGTTACCAAAACAGGTATCGGGATTTGATGATGCAGAATTGAGATTGTGTTATTCAGGTATTATGACTTTTATTATTACTAGTTTGGTAGTTTGCATCAGGTTTATGTTCTTCTTTTCTATTGTGTGTTAAAGAAAGAAGGTGTATGGGATGTGCCAGTGAATGGCCGAATGATTGTGAAAGTAGTGTTCCCTTGAGGAGTGGAGCATGGAGAGAGAATGTGGTATACAACCTAGAAAGTGTGGAGAGAAAGTGTTGAGTCCTGATGGGAATAGGGAAAGTTGGAGTGGAGCAGTTGGAAAAAAGGGGTTTCGTCTGGTTGCTCCATATAAATTTATTTTTACCTGTAGTTGATGAAATACATGTCTTGAAGAATCCAACTACATTGTGCTTTACTACTGTGCAACAAATCTCCAACACAGCACTACCCAAAAGATTTTAAAATAACATAACATTTAGTGATTATGGCAGGTTCCTCTGCAAAATCATAAGTTCAGTGTTAGGCATTGTTTGCAAAAACAGAAGTTTAGCATCTTCACAGAATCTTTTTCAGTTCAAAATATATTTTATTAACAGTCATAAAAATCACTTATACAAATGAAAGAGATCAGTACAGAAAGAAAGTATACATTAAAGTAAATAAAAGAAACAATCCAAAGAAGATAAACTGCATATAAAACCAGCTATGATGAAATATGCAACAAGTATTAATGTATGAATGTACAAATGGATAATAAGATATTTGTTAATAAAAAGTGGATAAAACAGTAAAGGGAACTCAAGGAGGTTTAGCGACTTTCTGTTGAAAGGGGGATTGAGGCAGAGAGCGGAGAGCACATGTATCAAAAAATGAGGTAACTGGATCCCACAACTGCTTTCGTTTTGGAGCCAAAGCAAGTGGATAAACATATGTTGTGTCTAGCCTATGGTTGTAACACACAGCGTACCACCAAGCCTGATACGAGAGTTTAGTGAGATCCTTCCAAGCCTTGGTAATCTGCTGAAAAGCCACTGCAAGAAGACTTTGTTTTTCATCTATAATCGACTCTTACTTTCCCCATTAACTCTTAGTAAAAGATACCTTGACTTGTCACATACGTGTTGGACTTGTTCTGCACCTCATGCAGATCTGCTACACTTGCTTTTCAACTGCACTCCAGTCACATGTTTTGGGTTCAGGTATGGTCTCAAATTAATAAGATTTTTTCCACTACACACCCGTTTCATGTATCTCATATTTTTCTAGGTAGTATATCCCCCATTTGGGATCATTGCACTTTCAGCATAAATAATTCACAGAATCTTAAAGGTGGAAATTAAATGTTGATCCCTCCAAATCTTCCACTCGAGACACATTTCACAACTGCAGAGCTCACTTTGCTCATTTTATCACTGGCACTGACAGGTCTCTCCCAGGGCAAATGAAGATCTCACGAAGAGAACCACGAGGTAGTGCTGAATTTCTTGTGTTAACTTCAGACTATCTGGGTTGTGTTTCTGAGATGGTTAGGCATCCTGAAGCCTGGTTTTCTCCTGTATGAAGTTTTGGAGTGTGATTGTCACAGACCCACCCTGACTGCAGAGCTAAATCATAGACTACTCAAAGAATCAGGCAGGGAATCAGTGGTTAATTAGGAGCCAATTCCCTCTGAGTACTTGGGGGACTAGGCCCACCCAACAACCAGTAGATATTTTATAATAAGAAGACCAACACAAATAAACAGACTAATCCACGCACTAACAGGCTGTAGAAAGTCACGGAGCTACCTTTGTACCTCCCTTTTGTCTAATTAATTTTGATCTGTTTCAAGTATATGAAATTAAATATACTGAACTTAAACAATTCTTTGGCGCTTTTGTGTGTTACATTAACTGTACATTTTGAATAATACTATCTTAGACAGCAGAGTATGTTGTTGCGTTCATTTTTAGGTCTCGTTCTATTCCATTCCGCAAGGAATGAATAGGACGAGACTATTGGGGCTAAACTAAGAGCTAAACTAAGCTCTCAAAAATGCGGATTTCCAGAAGTGCATGTGTCCCGTGCACGCGCTTCTATCCGCCTGCCTGCCTGCCTCGCATCACCACATCAAAGCCAGCCATCTGTTGCTTCCCCAGCGTGGTGCCGCCAGCAGCTTCACTTCAAAGGGATCCGCTCCGCCCCCTGCTGCATCAAAGGCTTTCATTTCGCGGCCCCGTTTATTTACTTTCATTTCGCGGCCGCGTTTTTTCTGCCCCTGTTAGGCTCGTTTTTTTTGTGCCTTTCTGCCCCTATTAGATTCGGTTTTTTTCATAATGTGTATGTTTTGTGACACCGAAACTGTACAATAATACCAGGATTCAACCACTATTCTGCACATCTATGTGAGACATCCATCACTTTTCAGTGACAGCACATTTAGGGGCTCATTAGGATGGCGGACGGAAGAGCCACCGCGGCCCTGGAGTAGGCGGAAAAAGCCTTTTCCGTGTCCGCCTGCCGCGGATACTCCGTCCGCCATATCAGGATAGGAAAACGTGTCAAATTTCCGTCCGCGACGGAAAAGCACGCACCGCCGCCGAACTACACACGAGACCGTGGCGGACGGAACACATCCGGAGGCCCCGCCGTACGTACTGACGTCGAAGACCGTCCCCCAAATCAAGATGGCGGAAAATACACATAAAACCGCAGCGGAAAAACAACCTGTCTGAACACGGCGGAATCCCCACAGCGAAGATAGGTGACATAGCAGAGATACCCACCGCAAGCTGACCACCACCATGGACCCAGCGCTACACGCTTTCCCGATGCTCTTCGCGATCCACCACGTCCTAGTCATGGCCCACCATGGACGACGACGCAGGTAAGGCACAAACCATTGGCTGTCTGCAGGGGAATACCAGTAAGGGACGTGACGTAGGGAGGGGGAGTGTCATGTTACCGAAACCACTGATGAGAAGCAAATACGAATACACATTAGTAGTACGCAAGCAGGAATGACAACGACAGACCACGAGACTTGATAGACTACCTTTATTGTACAAAATAGGGGTATAATCACAGTGTATGCGTGAGCATGGGCAAAGTGGGCACCAGAGCAGCTACATCATTGGCAGTCAACGAGAGGGCAGAATGCAGTATCAGAGCATCAACAGGGCATTGTGGAGTACAGAGCAGGTACATCAGAGGCAGTAAACGAGAGGGCAGAATGCAGTATCAGAGCATCAACAGGGCATTGTGGAGTACAGAGCAGGTACATCAGAGGCAGTAAACGAGAGGGCAGAATGCAGTATCAGAGCATCAACAGGGCATTGTGGAGTACAGAGCAGGTACATCAGAGGCAGTAAACGAGAGGGCAGAATGCAGTATCAGAGCATCAACAGGGCATTGTGGAGTACAGAGCAGGTACATCAGAGGCAGTAAACGAGAGGGCAGAATGCAGTATCAGAGCATCAACAGGGCATTGTGGAGTACAGAGCAGGTACATCAGAGGCAGTAAACGAGAGGGCAGAATGCAGTATCAGAGCATCAACAGGGCATTGTGGAGTACAGAGCAGGTACATCAGAGGCAGTAAACGAGAGGGCAGAATGCAGTATCAGAGCATCAACAGGGCATTGTGGAGTACAGAGCAGGTACATCAGAGGCAGTAAACGAGAGGGCAGAATGCAGTATCAGAGCATCAACAGGGCATTGTGGAGTACAGAGCAGGTCCATCAGAGGCAGCACGTGAGAGGGGCTAAGTGCATCAACAGTCCATTGCACAGAACAGGTCCATCAGAGGCAGCACGTGAGAGGGGCTAAGTGCATCAACAGTCCATTGCACAGAACAGGTCCATCAGAGGCAGCACGTGAGAGGGGCTAGGTGCATCAACAGTCCATTGCACAGAACAGGTCCATCAGAGGCAGCACGTGAGAGGGGCTAAGTGCATCAACAGTCCATTGCACAGAACAGGTCCATCAGAGGCAGCACGTGAGAGGGGCTAAGTGCATCAACAGTCCATTGCACAGAACAGGTCCATCAGAGGCAGCACGTGAGAGGAGCTAAGTGCATCAACAGTCCATTGCACAGAACAGGTCCATCAGAGGCAGCACGTGAGAGGGGCTAAGTGCATCAACAGTCCATTGCACAGAACAGGTCCATCAGAGGCAGCACGTGAGAGGGGCTAAGTGCATCAACAGTCCATTGCACAGAACAGGTCCATCAGAGGCAGCACATGAGAGGGCATACAGCATCAAGAGAACAGCAACAGGGCAGTGTGGACACCAGAGCAGGTACATCAGAGGCAGTACATCACAGGGCATACAGCATCAAGAGAACAGCAACAGGGCAGTGTGGACACCAGAGCAGGTACATCAGAGGCAGTACATCACAGGGCATACAGCATCAAGAGAACAGCAACAGGGCAGTGTGGACACCAGAGCAGGTACATCAGAGGCAGTACATCACAGGGCATACAGCATCAAGAGAACAGCAACAGGGCAGTGTGGACACCAGAGCAGGTACATCAGAGGCAGTACATCACAGGGCATACAGCATCAAGAGAACAGCAACAGGGCAGTGTGGACACCAGAGCAGGTACATCAGAGGCAGTACATCACAGGGCATACAGCATCAAGAGAACAGCAACAGGGCAGTGTGGACACCAGAGCAGGTACATCAGAGGCAGTACATCACAGGGCATACAGCATCAAGAGAACAGCAACAGGGCAGTGTGGACACCAGAGCAGGTACATCAGAGGCAGTACATCACAGGGCATACAGCATCAAGAGAACAGCAACAGGGCAGTGTGGACACCAGAGCAGGTACATCAGAGGCAGTACATCACAGGGCATACAGCATCAAGAGAACAGCAACAGGGCAGTGTGGACACCAGAGCAGGTACATCAGAGGCAGTACATCACAGGGCATACAGCATCAAGAGAACAGCAACAGGGCAGTGTGGACACCAGAGCAGGTACATCAGAGGCAGTACATCACAGGGCATACAGCATCAAGAGAACAGCAACAGGGCAGTGTGGACACCAGAGCAGGTACATCAGAGGCAGTACATCACAGGGCATACAGCATCAAGAGAACAGCAACAGGGCAGTGTGGACACCAGAGCAGGTACATCAGAGGCAGTACATCACAGGGCATACAGCAGTATCTGAGGCACCACAAGTACGAATCACCAACAACCCGTAACAAGGTCCACAGCAGTGGAAGACTGTGTACAATGGACAAATCACACACCATGTCCAATTACATGTGAGTGAAGACAACAGCACCTTACATCAGACCATCAGGTGGATTGCGTGAAGTTCCCGCATCGGACAGACTGGCAGGACCTGAAACAGGAGTGTGAGACACAGCCACAGCCCGAGTGACCGACACATGGGCCACAGACCCAGACAGACTGCCAGCACCTGAAACAGGAGTGTGAGACACAGCCACAGCCCGAGTGACCGACACATGGGCCACAGACCCAGACAGACTGCCAGCACCTGAAACAGGAGTGTGAGACACAGCCACAGCCCGAGTGACCGACACATGGGCCACAGACCCAGACAGACTGCCAGCACCTGAAACAGGAGTGTGAGACACAGCCACAGCCCGAGTGACCGACACATGGGCCACAGACCCAGACAGACTGCCAGCACCTGAAACAGGATGAGGCACAACTGATACAGTGGCACTACATGATGCATGACAGCAAACAACAGACACAATGCCACTACCTGACACATGCGAGTCAACTGCAGCGGCGCCACTGGGACCACTGAAATGATGAGCCACAGGGCTGTATGGGCCAGGAGGCAGGGTGGCTCTGGGAGCGGGGGATAGTTGCAATTGGCCGACCTCGGGTTGGGCATGTGTCAATGGTGTGTGTTTCCGTTTCTTGGTGACATGTGACTGCACCCTGGACAGGACAGGACTGGCAAGTGGGCCTGACTGGGCAGAAATATCACCCACCATGGGAGGTGTATCTGCTGGCGGGGGAATGCTCTCTGGGGACGTGCTTGAGCCAGCTTGTCGTTTGCTGTGTGGCTGCCTTCTGGCCTCAGCAACATGTGGCATGGGGGATGCTACTACAGGGTCAACCTCCATCCGCTCCTGACGGGCCCTGATGGGAGTGGAGGTAAGGGGTGACTCCATTGCGGAGACATCTGTATTCCGTTTCCCAGAAAACAGCAACCGCAGTGCATCAAGGGGTGATGTATGCCTGTCCTTGACATCACCACTGTCCATGGGAGATGCCTTTGCCCTTGGATGTCCAATTTCCGTAGGAGGAATGATGTCTGTGGATCCTCCCTCTTCCCTGGATGGTGCCCTGTCCCAGGCAGCAGACTTGTCTTTGGTGTACACATCCCCAGGACACACCTTCTCCCTGTGTGTGTCCCTGCCCCTGGGAGTGTCCGTGCTCTTCTTAGGTGCGTATGTCTTGTGACTGTCCTTGTCCATGCCCTTGGGAGTGTCTCCTTCCTTCCTAGTCTCCCTGCCCTTGGGAGTGTCTCCTTCCTTCCTAGTCTCCCTGCCCTTGGGAGTGTCTCCTTCCTTCCTAGTCTCCCTGCCCTTGGGAGTGTCTCCTTCCTTCCTAGTCTCCCTGCCCTTGGGAGTGGCTCCTTCCTTCCTAGTCTCCCTGCCCTTGGGAGTGGCTCCTTCCTTCCTAGTCTCCCTGCCCTTGGGAGTGGCTCCTTCCTTCCTAGTCTCCCTGCCCTTGGGAGTGTCTCCTTCCTTCCTAGTCTCCCTGCCCTTGGGAGTGGCTCCTTCCTTCCTAGTCTCCCTGCCCTTGGGAGTGTCTCCTTCCTTCCTAGTCTCCCTGCCCTTGGGAGTGTCTCCTTCCTTCCTAGTCTCCCTGCCCTTGGGAGTGGCTCCTTCCTTCCTAGTCTCCCTGCCCCTGGGAGGGTCCCTGCTCTCATGAGGTGCCTTCCTCTTCTCACTGTCCATGTCCAAGGTAGTGTCAATGGAACTGGGAGTAAGGTTTGCCTTGGGAGTACCTTGTGTGTGGGATGCCTGTGCAGCATGTCTTGCCATTGAACCCAAACCCTCTATTGGATCACGTGTCTGTACTCCACTGTCTCTGACGGTGTCTCTGTGAACAGATTTAGCTGACCTAGGGGATGGTGTCTGAGCCCTCCGAGACTTGACGTGCTGGCTGACGCTGCTTCTAGTGCAATGACCTGTGTCAGACAATTGACTCCCCCCTGAGACATCCAGTGTTGTAGATGGTGGAACAGAAGTTGCACCCAGTCCCTGCGACTGTACAATGGCAGACGACACACTGTTCCCCAATGACTGCACTGTCCTATGTAGAGCAGCCAGATCGCCATGCATACCTTCCATGAAAGCTACCACCTGCCCCAACTTCCTATCGTGGTCTTGCAAAGCATTAATCATATTGGTCTGCCCCACACACAGCTGTCGCAGCAGATCAACAGCCTCAGCACAAAGAGCATTTTGGCTCACGGAGGCCGGGGCAGCGGTTCCGGCACCGAACGCTACTCTGCTCCCCCTACTCCTGCGTGCACGAACAGTACATGGTGCAGTTGGCGGCAGGGTGGGCCCTGTGTGCTGTGTCCCGACCAAAGGTGTGAATTGCCCACTCCCAGTCTGTGGCAACAGTGCTGACTCACCAACACTGTCGGAAGATGTTGACGATGTTGTCTCCACATGCGAGTCCTCCGGGACGGTCCTGTCCCCCTCTCCGGCGCTGCCCCCTTCTGTGTCAGTCTGCGTGTGCCCGACGTCTGATCCGGATGCATTGCCTTCAAATATCTCCTCGGTCTGTGGCTGAGTGTCCACTGGCAAAGCTGAAATTCACAGGAAAGAGGTGTAAGTCACGGCCACACTCACGTACAGTACTGGTACGGAAACCCTATTGCCATTGCTGACGATGTACTTCGATCCCCCAACCTACACACGGGCCACCCCTACCAGTCATCCTCACACGAAATAAGTGGCGTTGTCCGTGCGACATGTACAGCATGCGGACAGGGCATGAGCAACTACATCTGCACACCAGTCTTGCCATGGGGTGACGGAGCACTACAGCATGTGCACCAACACTCAACTGCTTAGCGAGTGCCGTCTCAATATGCCGCACCGGAAAGTGACTTTTAACTGCGCCAATGTCACCAACATGGCATTGCAACGAGACGCACGAATCACGGAAGTCACTAATGTGTCTGGCCAACATAACATGCATTGCACTCACAAGCAACATTCACTGACAGTATGCTTACCGCCACGTTGCTGGTCATCCACACGCAACCGCTCGGACAGGGCAGGATGCGTCACAGCTATGATACGGTGCATGAGAGGGGTCATTGAGCGTCGGGCCAGTCGTGCCGTTCTTGGAATCATCCCTAGTGTCACTTCCGCTACGTTCCTGCTCAGCCTGCAAATGTCGTCCCAGCGTTTGTGGCAGTGTGTATGTCGTCTATTGGACACCCCCACTGCTCGGTCATCACGTGCAATGCTCCTCCACACGTTCTTGCGAAGGTACAGCTTGACCTACCATGATGGGAGACAAAAGGGTGCAAGTTAGTGGACAGTTGGCCAGTCACACAGATTGGGGCAACACGTTACTCTCAAGCAGCCATGCACATTGCGATTCATGCGTTGGTCCCACATCACACCGCCAAGATCCCAGAGCCCAGGTGTCATGGTACACATCATGCACACCAACTTGTCCCCCACTGCACTTACCACCTGTCCGGGTGCGCCGTACAGGCGTCCGTAGTTGCGGAGCACACCGTCCACGAGGACATCCAGCTCCGCGGCGGTGAAGGGACGAGACCGGATCTCTTTGCCTCTCGACATGGCAAGGTCACGGAGTAGGGCACTAGAGCGGCAGTCGGTGGTCAGCTCCGCAGCAGCAGTTGGAGGTGATGGTCACAGGCAGCAGTCGGTGGTCAGCTCCGCAGCAGCAGTTGGAGGTGATGGTCACAGGCAGCAGTCGGTGGTCAGCTCCGCAGCAGCAGTTGGAGGTGATGGTCACAGGCAGCAGTCGGTGGTCAGCTCCGCAGCAGCAGTTGGAGGTGATGGTCACAGGCAGCAGTCGGTGGTCAGCTCCGCAGCAGCAGTTGGAGGTGATGGTCACAGGCAGCAGTCGGTGGTGATCGTGGAATGTGTGGTATTGCACATGACACATTTATAGGGCCCTGTGGCCATGTCAGTGGCATACGGCGACAGCCATTGGGCAGCCCTAGAAGCGTGTTTGGAAAAGGGCCAATGACTGGCCCTGGTGTTGCGCTGTCCAGGATACGGTACATTCTATTGGGCACACGCCGCCCTTGTTCGCACCTCCCATTCCTGCACGTGCACAGACCGTCACGCTCACACACCGGCAAGTGCATGTGCAAGGTTCCGGGACGGATGGTCGATTTGCAACAATGTTGTATCACTGGCGCCAACATGGCGGGGCACGTGATCGGCGGGGGACGTGCAGGCCAACACATCCATTAGCTGATGTCAATGCACATGGCAGGTCATGCCCCCCCTTACAGTGCCATTGCATCATCCAGCCTTCACCGGCCGCCCGGCCGGCCGGCCCTGCCCTGCCCAGGACCGCCGTGCCGGCCATGGAAACCACCGCCATTGCACGGCCCTTCCACTACCGGCGTTCCCTGGCGGTCCGTGCAACGGCCGTGGTTTCCATGGCCGGCACGGCGGTCCTGGGCAGGGCCTGGCACGGCGGTAGTGGAAGGGCCGTGCAATGGCGGTGGTTGCCATGGCCGGCACGGCGGTCCTGGGCAGGGCAGGGCCGGCCGGCCGGGCGGCCGGTGAAGGCTGGATGATGCAATGGCACTGTAAGGGGGGGCATGACCTGCCATGTGCATTGACATCAGCTAATGGATGTGTTGGCCTGCACGTCCCCCGCCGATCACGTGCCCCGCCATGTTGGCGCCAGTGATACAACATTGTTGCAAATCGACCATCCGTCCCGGAACCTTGCACATGCACTTGCCGGTGTGTGGGCGTGACGGTCTGTGCACGTGCAGACAATGTGAATGTCGAAGGCGGCCCGCGTATGCCCAGACGTAAACAGCGGATGCAGTGCACCGCCATGGCGTGGTCAATGTTTGCATCTTAGCCGATGATGCACCTTGTACCATTGTCTGCAGCTGCCTGCTCACGGTTGTGTGCGTGATTGCGTGGCTACACATGTCATGCTCCATCCCATGTGTGTCCATACCATGGCCATCGGTGAGCCACAAGTGTCCATGACGTGTGCATGTCCACATCGGGTAGTACCCTACACAAGTTTGTCGTACCTCACATGTACACAGTAGATCCCGTATGTATGGGCACCTGTGAATCAGTTGTCAGTGAGTGGTATGTGTCAGATGATGACTATGGTGGGGGTTCTGTTGTGTACTGTACATGTGTGTTGCCTATTGTGTCCCCATGCATGTGATGTCCGTATGCCCACCATTACTGGTGTTGCCATTGGTGCATCATGAAATGGGGGGGTGGGGGGTGTTTAATTTAGTATGTGTGCATGTACTTGCATGTGTGCATGTGATGTTGGGCCTACACATGTGGGTCATGTCACATGTCTGGTTGGCAGTGATGTTGAGGTGAGACACTGTGCATTGCACATGTTGCTAAACATCATGTTGCTAGTGGATGCACATTGTTGCTACGTCAATCCATGTTGTCCTGACAATCAGAGGAGTCACACATATGACAAGCATACACTGGATACTACATGTTGGTAGAGGGCGTTGACATGTGATTGAGTTGCACACACATGCGTTGTATGTGAATTGACTTCCATTCCATCTACTCCCACACAGGAGGGCTCCAAATGTCCTTCGCCCATACACTGTGCTGGAGGATATGGTGGACGAGGAGGTGATCCGGAAATTCAGGCTGGATCGCCGTCGATTGTTGGAACTTGTGACCCTATTGTCTCCTCACCTGCAGCCGCGAAGAACCTATCCAGGTTCCATGACACCCACGCAAAAGGTGATGGCGGCACTCCATTTCTTTGCAACAGGCACATTCCAGTACACAGTTGGAGATGCCGGGGGAATGTCACAGGCCATGTTCAGCACGGTACTCCGGGATGTACTGACAGCCATGATGCTGTACAAGCATGACTATATACATTTCCCTCAGGCGGCGGAGTTGGCAGCGGTCAAAGCTGACTTCTATGCCCTGGGTCGTATACCACACGTTGTGGGTTCCATTGATGGCACGCATATCGCTATCATTGCACCACGGGCGCGTGAGCAGGTGTATAGGAATCGGAAACACTTCCATTCCCTGAACGTGCAGGTGGTGTGCCAGGCCGACAACATCATCTCACATGTGTGTGCAAGATTCCCTGGCTCTGCACATGACGCCCACATCATGCGGAGCAGCATGGTCCCCCAACTGATGGCTAATCTGCGTCCGGCACAAGCGTGGCTTGTTGGTGAGTATGCTGTGGTGACAGGAGTGATATCTGTGTGGCATGGTGTGCCCCACAATGCAGGTTGTGATGTTTCTCTCTCTCTCTCTTCCACCAACACAGGCGACTCGGCTTACCCAAACAGGCCTTGGCTGCTCAGTCCCATACGCAATCCCACTACAGCTGGAGAAATGAGATACAATGATGCCCATGGTAGGACACGTCGAGTGGTAGAACGGACATTTGGCCTGCTCAAGTCTAGGTTTCGGTGCCTGGATAAGACTGGAGGGGCCCTGCCTTACTCACCAGGCAAAGTATGCAAGATCGTGATAGCGTGCTGCATGCTCCACAACCTGGCTGTGCGCTATAACATTGAACTGCTCTTGGACCCTGATGAACTGCAAGTTCCTCGCCCTCCCGACCCACCCATGTCAACTGATGAGGATAGTGGTGAGGAGGAAGGTGTGGACCAGAGGCGCCAGATCATTGATCGCTACTTCCCTTGATTGTGAGTGTGCTCCTCTTGTGCTGCTTGGGTATGCCCTGTGAATGTGTGCTGGTGTTGTGGCATAGTGGTGTGCTTCATCTCTGTGTTCTGCTATGTGATGCATGCATGTGTGTGTGTGTGCTAAATTGTGGCCAATGCACGTCTCCATGATGTGTGTCGTCTCATCCATTACTGTTGTGATGCGTGTGGGTTGTTCAATGTTGCACTGCAGTGTGTTCTGATGAGTGTGATCATGTTTCCTGACGTGTCTTTGCGGTTTCTATTTTCCCTAGGTCACTCCCGCAGCGCCATGATTCTGTACCAGTTGGATACCTGTACCTAGTAACATCTGTTTCTGATGCATTCATGTGAATAAACATGGAGGCAACACATGATTGAGTGAGTAAGTGGCTTTTATTTACAAATTGTGCATGGGTGTAGGTGCATATTTACAAATGAGTGAAGGGGTGGGGGAGTGAGAGTAGAAGGTTATGGCAGATGAAATGTCCGTGCTGACACCACATAGGGTGGTGTCTGCCTAGTACAGCAGGCCTGTGGCAGGTGGGACCGGATAGTTGGCAGGGTGAATGGCATGCTCAGGTACTGGTACAGTCATTTTCGGTTCCTCTTGGAGCGTGTGCCAGCTGCTTCCACACTGCTCTCGCCCACTTCCAGCCTCGGACGGCCCCTCCGTCTTTGTGCCGGTACGGAGTCAGCTGGTTGCGCTGGGGCATCGGGTACCACATCCGCCGCAGGTGGCGGTGGCGGTGGCGGTGGCGTTGTTTGTGAGGTGGTGTTAGCGGATGTACATGGCATCCGCATGTTGGTTGTCCTGGTAAAGATGTCCACTAGTTGGCCAAGCCGCCTCTCAATGGCCCCCAACATTGCAGTGTTGTCAACAAAGTCCTGGTGGGCCCGGTCTGCCTGTGCCTGACCACGTTGATAGCTCACCTCCACCCTGCCCAGTGCTTCCAATGACTGTTGCACAGGATTGGGTGTGTTGGTATCCTCGTGTCGTCTTTGGCGTATGCTCCTGCCTGCCGGATCTGGCCTTGCATCTCTGCCTTGCCTCACACTCTCCCTGCGTGGCTGGGATGGCGCTGGCACGGCGTTGGCCGTTGGGTTGGGCAGGGTGGCAGGGGCAGGAGTGGTGGTAGTAGTGGTGGTGGTGGAGGTGGTGCTGGTGGTGGCTGTGCAGGTCACAGTGGCCGGTGTTGTGACAATGGCAGAGGCCGTAGTCGTTGGTGCAGGTGTGACCTGGGAGCCAGATGGCCCTGGCTGCCTGCTTGTGCCGGGATCATCCTCTGCCCCGGAGGTGGCTGCCCAATCGTCCCCTGAGACTTCTGTGAGTGGCGAGTCTGGAGGGCGGGTGTTGCTTCCAGCTGTCAGATTAGGATGACCTGCAAAACCAAAATGTGAGGATGAGTAATGTGGACTTGACAGGTTGTTTTCATTTTGTTGCCGATTCTGTCTGCACTGGTACTCACCCCACCCACCACCACCACCGCCATCCCTATGGACATGGGGGCCTGTTGGGAGTTGTAGTTCCATCCCCTCACACCCACCACCACCGCCATCCCTATGGACATGGGGGCCTGTTGGGAGTTGTAGTTCCATCCCCTCACACCCACCACCACCCACCACCACCACCACCACCGCCATCCCTATGGACATGGGGGCCTGTTGGGAGTTGTAGTTCCATCCCCTCACACCCACCACCACCCACCACCACCACCACCACCGCCATCCCTATGGACATGGGGGCCTGTTGGGAGTTGTAGTTCCATCCACTCACACCCACCACCACCGCCATCCCTATGGACATGGGGGCCTGTTGGGAGTTGTAGTTCCATCCCCTCACACCCACCACCACCCACCTCCACCACCACCACCGCCATCCCTATGGACATGGGGGCCTGTTGGGAGTTGTAGTTCCATCCCCTCACACCCACCACCACCCACCACCACCACCGCCATCCCTATGGACATGGGGGCCTGTTGGGAGTTGTAGTTCCATCCCCTCACACCCACCACCACCCACCACCACCACCACCACCGCCAACCCTATGGACATGGGGGCCTGTTGGGAGTTGTGGTTCCATCCCCTCACACCCACCACCACCCACCACCACCACCGCCATCCCTATGGACATGGGGGCCTGTTGGGAGTTGTAGTTCCATCCCCTCACACCCACCACCACCCACCACCACCACCGCCAGTCCTATGGACATGGGGGCCTGTTGGAGTCATTTCGACGTTGGTGAGTATGTGGACTGCATGCATGGGTTGGGGTCTGGGAGATGTGTCTTCACAGTTGTGTGAGGCACACCATGTAGTTGTGCTCGTGGTGCTTGGTTTGTACTTACCAGCCTCTTCTCCCTCAGGAAGTCCATCAAGGCTCTCAGGGTGGATGATGGTCATCACCTTGTCCTCCCACTCGGTGTAGGGTAAGGGCTCCGGGGGGGTTCCACCGCCTGTGTGATTTGCCCGGAGATAGTTCTTGGCTCGAATGGATTTCACTCGGGTCTTTAGATCATGCCACCGCCTCTGTATATCCTGCTTCGTCCTCGGGACGCTCCCGGAGGCATTCACCCTGGTGACTATCCGGTCCCACATGCTGTTTCTCCTGGCTATGCTGGTCTGCTGCACTAGGGCCCCGAATAAGTGGGGTTCCACACGGATAATCTCATCTACCATAACCTTTAACTCGGTGTCAGTGAATTTTGGTTTTTTTTTTGGTGCCATGGTGTGTGGTGCTCGGGGTGTGGGTTTGCGTGGATGGGGAGGTGCAGGTGTGTGGTGTGTAGGAATGGTGTGGTGGGTCTTTGTGTGGTGGGTGTGTTTGGGTGTGGGTTGTGTGAATGATATATGTCTTTGGTGTCAGTTCTGTAGTGTATCCTGCTAGCAGCTATGCAGTGATGCAGAGGAGTTGTGGAGTGGGTGGGAGTTCTTTTATGGTGTGTGTCTAGGCCGTGTCTGAATGGTTATTGGCAGTCAGGTGCTAGGTGGGAGTGTTGCCAGGTGTGGATTGTGTGGTGCTTGGCGGTGGATCATTGTGTGTTGTGATTGGTTTGGATGTTTTCGGTGGGTGGCCGTTTTTTTTCGTGTGTTTGGTGATAACTTCCGTGGCAATGTATGGCATTGGTTTGACAGTAGGGATGTTGTTTGTGTTGTCGTTCCGCTGTGGAGCACGGATTCTCGGTGCATTGGTACCGCTGCGGACGTGGATGGCGGTGACTACCGGGGTACTTGCGGAGTTATCCTAATTGCGGACACGGACATTGCGCAGGTATCGCGGGGGTAGTGGATGTATTCGCGGTCATGTGCGTACGCGGCGGTCGGTGTTCTTTCTGTTCCGTCCGCCTGCCGCGGACTCAGGTGTACTCCGACCGCCGCGGATGGGGATTGGTGTGCTCCGTACGCCGTGGTCGGCGTTTTTTGCATGTTTTATCCTAATTGCTGTTGCGGATTTTCCGCCGACAGGTCCGGAGTATCTTGCCACCTTCCGCGGCGGACGGTACACGTTTCCGTCCGCCATCCTAATCGACCCCTTAGTGTACAGAGAACAGCACAAGCACTTCAAGGGAGTTTTGGCCGCTTAAAAAGATCGACCTTAGTAATTTGGTGCATTGGCTCATAAAATATTTAAAAGCTGAAATGCGGTACACTCGTAATCCTGCATGGATCGTTCTATTCTGTTGCGAAATTAATAAACACGTAGGCACTCCCAAAGGCAAAGTCCGGATTTATAAAAGGCACACCCGCCATAACATTTTCAAATAATAAAGAATATGATGTCTTTTTTAACTGTCACATTGCTCAATGCACATTACCTCTTGTTTCTGGAAAAAACAGTACAGGTTTCCATACTCGGGCCCTTTTCTCTAGCTGACACGTTGGTGAGGCTTTCTGCAACCCGGAATGAGGCCTAAATAGACAAAGTCCTCCCACCACATCTGAACTTTGCCCTGCTGCAGGTGTCTGCACTACACTGACCGCGCTCAAAAGCACCAAGTTTCTCAATTGCCTTAGGTCCTCTCCCTGTTGCCCTTTTACTGGTCATAGAGCACAAAGGCTTAATGAAGGGTCAAAATGGGCCCACTGAAGAGAAAAGCGGTTGACTCGCCCACTGACTACAACACTGCATTTAGGCCTCCCCAGATAAATGTTATCTACTGGTATGAAAAACATACTCGTTAGAAAACAAATATTGCGCAAGCAGTTGTTGAAATTATATTATCACAGTATTTAAGGTTATACATATAAAAAAAAAATAGTTGTGTGTTGTTATTTAATCAGTCACTTGTGTTAATAATACCGGTTTAGTGAAGTGCTAAGCATTTCTTTCGTTTCTGGTCTCCTCACTCAACGTCTACAGCTGCCTTTCCTTTCCCACCCCCCTCCTTCGCGGGCCTCTCTGTCTCCAGTCACCAAGGTGTCTCCCCTTTTTAGGTCTCGCCTGTCAATGCGCATGCGCATTGAGCAGAGCGAGACTATTGCGATTTAAACAAAGTTTACCTAACTGCGGCGATTTGGTGCTGTGCCCGTGGCTTTTAGGTCAATGCGCTTGCGCATTGACCTAAAATGCGCGTGCACATCACCAAATCGCCGTCTGTTCCCTCAGCCGCATTCCTCCGACACCTTTTGAAGTGAAGCTTAGCTTCACTTCAAAGGCCCCGGCTTCTTCACACCCACATGCCGCTCTCCCCGCTCCGCCCCCTCCCCTGCCCGCCGTGTGCATTTCTCCTCCACCCCCTCCCCACAGCAATGCCCTCCGTCTTGTTTCCTTTCATTTCCAGTCTAGTTGGGCCCGGTCTCTTGCCTGACCTGGAAAGACGTATTTGCTAAACAGTCTGGTCTATTTCTTATAACTGCCAAGCTCTGCCTACCTGATTTCCCTTCTTATATAATGGGATGCGCATTTTATAAAGCAAGGCTTCTCGCAAAACCCGAAAAGGGTGACCGCTCAAGAAAGAACTGAAGAGTTAGGCAGACCCTTCCTTCAGTAAGACACTAACACCGAGGGGCTTATTTACAAGACCTAGCGCCACTTTTGCGTCTTTTTTAAAGGGAAAAGTGATGTACGGGGCTTGTAAATAAGACCCCGAATTTGTACTGCATATATTTATTTGTTTAGACCCTCATCGGTCATCATTGCTTTAGCCATACTTTTATCTGCCTCTTCTCCCATCCCTGCCTGGCATCTCCCTCTGTCACTCGTGAAATCATACCCTCCTCTTATTCAGACCCAGGCCAATTTGGCTCTGATGGCAGCTGGTGTATATTACCGGTAATTCTTAAGATTCGGGTATCGGCGATAATGCTTACGACCTCAGTCTTTAGTGCCCTGTTCCTGTGCCCTGCGTGCAGCCCGCCCGTGTCCCCTTGGTTTATATGTCCTATTTGTTTTAGATACCCTGTATCGTTTGATCGCCGAAACCAACTACCTCTAGGCTCTTGTCGAATAATATGATCAGTGTTTGGTGTCTTTATGTAAACCTCTTAATACCCCAATCCTCCGCCCTCTATCACACCGTTTCTCGTACTCAGCCCTTCCTTACCTTCCATTATCCGCCAAGGGCCACAAGGCTAGCACATTCCTCACATCAAAAATTGCCTGCTTGACACAGGACTTCCGGAACATGTCCGTGATGTTTTCGTTCCCCCGGTCACCCGCACCAAGAGCACGAAGGTTCCGGTGTGAAACCAGAAAAAATACTACCAGTGCTGAAAACGGCGGCCATGCTGGCAGGGAGGGGATTGGCGTGCCCTGCTTACAAACCCAAGGAACCCCTCACCCTCAACCCCTCACCCTCTCACCCTCAACCCCTCACCCTCAACCCCTCACCCTCAACCCCTCACCCCCAACCCCTCACCCTCACCCCCTCACCCTCAACCCCTCACCCCCTCACCCTCAACCCCTCACCCTCACCCCCTCACCCCCTCACCCCCTCACCCTCAACCCCTCACCCTCAACCCCTCACCCTCAACCCCTCACCCTCAACCCCTCAACCCCTCACCCTCACCCCCTCAACCCATCACCCCCTCAACCCCTCACCCTCACTCACCCTCAACCCCTCACCCTCAACCCTCACTCACCCTCACCCCCTCACCCCAACCCCTCACCCTCAACCCCTCACCCCCTCACCCCCTCACCCTCAACCCCTCACCCTCACCCCCTCACCCTCAACCCCTCAACCCCTCACCCTCACCCCCTCAACCCATCACCCCTCAACCCCTCACCCTCACTCACCCTCAACCCCTCACCCTCAACCCCTCACTCACCCTCACCCCCTCACCCTCACCCCTCACCCCCAACCCCTCACCCTCAACCCCTCACACTCACCCTCAACCCCTCACCCTCAACCCCTCACTCACCCTCACCCCCTCACCCTCACCCCTCACCCCCAACCCCTCACCCCCTCAACCCTCACCCTCAACCCTCACCCTCACCCTCAACCCCTCACCCCCACCCCTCACCCTCAACCCCTCACCCTCAACCCCTCACCCTCAACCCCTCAACCCCTCACCCCTCACCCCTCAACCCTCACCCTCACCCTCAACCCCTCACCCTCAACCCCTCACTCACCCTCACCCCTCACCCTCACCCCCTCAACCCCTCAACCCCTCACCCTCAACCCCTCAACCCCTCACCCTCACCCCCTCAACCCTCACCCTCACTCACCCTCAACCCCTCACCCTCAACCCCTCACCCTCAACCCCTCACCCCCTCACCCTCACCCCCTCACCCTCAACCCCTCACCCCTCAACCCCTCACCCTCACCTCACCCTCAACCCCTCACCCTCACCCCCTCACCTCACCCCTCACCCTCACCCCCTCACCCTCACCCCCAACCCCTCACCCTCACCCCTCAACCCCCTCACCCTCAACC
>NC_136065.1:275108467-275564513 GCF_964261635.1 Lissotriton helveticus | reverse complement strand
CCACCCATCTTTTTATAAATTAGGCCCTGAGCCCTGAAAGCAACTGGAAAACAAGACCCGGTAAGCACCAATATTTGGACGAAATGAAAGAGTTTCCTTTGAATGGCTAGCCTAAAGAAAGAAGATACTGAGAAGAACTTCAATGTTTTTTAAAAACATTATGATAAAATTTGTCTTGGAAATAATGTAACTGTATGAGGTGATAAAGTGATTCCACCATATGGATTGCACTGTGATTATTGACTAGGCTCATCTTGAACATATTGGCCATGTCATGCACTAAATGCAGAATTCATCAGAATTTTAGGTGCCTGGATTGGATTCTGAATCCGATGTGGAATGTGCGGTAAAAAATTGTGAAGTGTGTGTTGTAAGTGATACGTTTTCTAAAGGTTACAGTGTTCCTGCAGTAGCAGTTGATTTTGTGTTCAGTCATTAGCAGAAATTAGCAATTGATATTATGGGCCATTTTGCAACACTGCCACAAAAAGAGTCCTATGCTTTAGATTTAATAGTTTACTACATGAAATGACAAAAGTCAACAACTGTAGTTGAGTTCTTAAAGGATTCAATAGTGTCAAATGTTTGGGTGAGTAAATGTGAACATTTTTAATAAATAGAAATATGAACAACAGAAAGGTGCCTTTGTTTCATCCATAGGGAAATGGACAAGCAGAACAAATGAATAGTATGGTTAAAGTAGCCATCTAGTTTCCTATAAAATCAATATTGTGTTGGTGGAAAGCTCTTCAAAACTTAATTTTGGCATATAGGGCAACCTCACATTCTGTGACAGAGAAGACGCCATTTGGATTGTTTCATCCTACTGGACCTCTCTGTCGCTTTCGACACCGTCTGCCACCACACCCTCCGCGCACGCCTCTTCAACGCAGGCATCCGAGATAAGGCCCTGGACTGGACCACCTCCTTCCTCACCGACAGAACCCAGAGAGTCCTCCTCCCCCCGTTCCAATCCGTAACCACCAAGACCATCTGCGGCGTCTCGCAGGGATCCTCCCTTAGCCCGACGCTATTCAACGTCCACATGGCTCCCCTCGCACGCATCGCCAGACTACACGACCTCAATATAATCTCCTACGCCGATGACACCCAGCTGATCCTCTCCCTCACCAAAGGACCCCCTCACCGCCAAATCCAAACTGCACCAGGGCATGAAGACCGTCGCCCCCTGGATGGAGGCAAGCCGGCTCAAGCTGAACACGGACAAGACGGAGATCCTCATCCTGGGGCCCAACCACTCGGCGTGGGACAACTCCTGGTGGCCCCCTCCCTGGGAGCCCCCCCACCCGACACCGACCACCCACGCACGCAACCTGGGAATCATCCTCGACTCTACGCTCAGCATGACCAACCAAGTCAACACCGTCTCCTCTGCATGCTTCAACACTCTCCGTAGGCTCCATAAGATCTACAAATGGATCCCGACGAACACTCGGAAAACAGTCACCCACGCCCTCTCATCAGCAGCCGACTCGACTACAGAAACGCCCTCTACGCCGGTGCCCCGATCAAACTCATCAACAGACATCAGAGAATCCAGAATGCCTCCTTATGCCTGATCTACGACGTCCCTCGCAGAAACCACATCACCCCCCACCTGAGAGACCTGCACTGGCTCCCCGTCAACAAAAGGATCACCTTCAAACTCATGATCCACGCACACAAAGCACTACACAAGACCGGCCCCGCCTACCTCAACAGCAGACTATCCTTCTACGCACCCAACAGGAATCTCTGCTCCGCCGACCTGTCCCTGGCCACCGTCCCGCGCATCCACAGAACCACCTCTGGAGGCAGATCCTTCTCCCACCGTGCCGCCAAGACCTGGAACGCCCTCCCCCTCCACCTACGCCAAACTGCAGACCTCCCAGCGTTCAGAAGACTGCTTAAGACCTGGCTCTTCGACCACTAGCTGCTGCTCCCCCCCCCCCCCCATCAGCGCCTTGAGACCCTGGCGGGTGTGTAGCGCGCTTTACAAATTTCTTGATTGATTGATTGATTGTTTAGAGGGAAGATGGTTTCAAAAGAATAGTGTCTCTGGTTTTTGCCAGAAGGATGTTGTTCTAGTAAGGACCTAAGGAATAATAATGTGTTTGACAATTGGTTTGTGTTAAGAACCTTTCTGAGAAATGGAAATTGAGATGGTTTGCCTTATTATATTGGTTGGAGTTTTAACAAACGCTGTAAGGTTAGAAGATGGTCAGGTTTGGAATCTCATAGGAATTTCTGTTTGCTGGGAGAATATGAGGTAACTCATGGAAAAGAAAAAGGTGGATGAGGATATGGTTTATGAAGTGGAGGATGTTCAAGGGAATTATTCTTGATTGGAGAATACAACTAGAACTCACGTTGTTCAGCAGAATGTGGCTGGATTAGAACTTATTCAGCAATCAGAAGTGGATCGGAAAAGTAGGAGTTTTACAGAGCACTAGTTACCAAAACAAGTATCGGGATTTGATGATGCAGAATTGAGATTGTGGAAATCATTGTGTTATTCAGGTATTATGACTTTTATTATTACTATTTTGGTAGTTTGCATCAGGTTTATGTCCTTCTTTTCTATTGTTGGTTACAGAAAGAAGGTGTATGGGATGTGCCAGTGAATGGCCGAATGATGATGAAGGTAGTGTTGAGGCTTGATGGGAATAGGGAAAGTTGGAGTGGAGCAGTTGGAAGAAAGGGGTTTCGTCTGGTTGCTCCATATAAATAAATTTTTTCCTGTAGTTGATGAAATACATGTCTTGAAGAATCCAACTACAATGTGTTTTACTATTGTGCAACAAATGGCCAACACAGCACTACCCAAAAGCTTCTAAAATGACATAACATTTAGTGATTATGGCAGGTTCCTGTGCAAAATCATAAGTTCAGTGTTAGGCATTGTTTGCAAAAACAGAAGTTTATCATCTTCACAGAATCTTAAAGGTGGAAATTAAATGTTGGTCACTCCAAACCTTCCACTCGAGACACATTTCACAACTGCAGAGCTCACTTTGCTCATTTTATCACTGGCACTGACAGCTCTCTCCCAGGACAAATGACCCTAAGTCATCCTCATTGGAAGAACTTTACTCGCTGGAGATCTCCTGAGTGCACTTTAGCCGGCAGATCCCTACCATAGTCACTCTTCACCTTCTGAATATCACTGTATGAGAGCACTTTCCACACATGTTCTCCCATTGCATGTTTCACTCCAAGAGCTCTCTTCAAGGTCACATCATCTTCTTCAGATCTCTCCCCCACGGTCCCATATGTATGGTCAATACAGGCACCCTGTACCAGGAAACATTGCTAGACCATACACTTACACAACCTTACAAAAGAATGATTCCCACAATGTATGAAATCTATATTTTAGTGCTGAAAAGATGTAACTGAGACATGCCCTCTAATCATGCAGCATTCTGAGCTTGTCTATTTGGGATCTTATTTGTGAGACAATTAGGCCTGCTGCAAGTTTCCTTTCTTCCCTACACACATTTTTACTATCATGAGCTATCTTCATTAACCAACTAAATATCAATATAAACTGATTTTGGAGTCTTGAAGTACTTTGTAAATTTCAAAACAGCAATTGTACGTACGTTGTTGATGCATGTCATGGTTCAAAACCATCCAGAACCTCCAAATCCCTACAAATCACTTTTCTCTAGTTTCATGAAGAGGACCATGAGGTAGTGCTGAATTTCTTGTGTTAACTTCAGACTATCTGGGTTGTGTTTCTGAGATGGTTAGGCATCTTGAAGCCTGGTTTTCTCCTGTATGAAGTTTTAGAGTATGATTGTCACAGACCCACCCTGACTGCAGATCTAAATCATAGACTACTCAAAGAATGAGGCTGGGACTCAGTGGTTAATTAGGAGGTAATTCCCTCTGATACTTGGGGGACTAGGCCCACCCTGCAAACTCATCAACCAGCAGATATTTTATAATAAGAAGACCAACACAGATAAACAGACTAATTCACACACTAACAGGCTGTAGAAAGTCAAGGAGCACAGCACACTCATTAGTACCCTTCAAAGTAAGGAACCACATTAAAGAGACACCTAGATTTCAGCAAATACACATGCATGGACGGACTCACACACACCTACACACACACGCGCATGCAGACACACACTCACACACAAAGGGATAGGTTGGACAGTAGAGGACTTCAGTATAATAATAATCTATGAGTCGCAGATCACAGACTTTGCTAACGAGAAACGCTTCAAACACGTAAGCACGTTTCCCCATTTGTAGTACCCTTCCCGATGAAACCTTCACTAGGTTTACCAACAACAGATAAACTCACTAAACACAACCAAAAGAGCCAGGTTTAAGTCCAAGTTAGCTCCTAATTCGTTCCTAAAAGACAAATGATTATGGTGGGTCCTTAGGTGACCAGGTTCTACTGTTGATCACAAAAAAGGATTTACCACCTGACCTAGATCTTTTGAAGTGTGGGAACTTAGCCAATGCTGCTGTTCTAGAGCGAAAACATCTAATACAAAATCTATTGTTGGTAAAATGCTTGATAGAAAATATAGACTCTCTTAAAAATAATAGGTTTATTATCTGAAAGCCAGCGAAGGTCATCTAAAACTGGAGATAAATTAATATGCCTTTTTAGTTCTATCAGTAGAGGAGCTGCCACGTTTTGCAGTAGTTGAGGTTTATGGGACGGATGTCTCTTTCAGGAAGGCTTTGAAAAAGTCCATCACAGTAGTCATGCAGGAGAGTATTATAGCCTTGTATACCACCATCTTAATATGCATTGGTAGAAAAAAGCTGATTTTGTCAGTAATTTTAGTCAATAGAACCAAGAAGAGGTCAGCATGTTGTTCTGAGGTCTCATTGGTTTATCAATTATTGATCCTGGATTCTTTCCTCACCAATTGGGACAGGTGACTCGCCCAGTTCTAAAGGCCACCTGGTTGTATACTCCAAAACACTGATTTTTGTTTTTATGTGTTAAGTTTAAGTGCATTTTCACTCATCCCCAAGGCCACTTCAGCAAGACATTTTGGATTTTGTTTCTCTGGAGGTGTCGTCCAATCTGATTAGCAGCTGGACGTCACTAGCGTAAGTCATAAAAGTGAATCCAAAAGAGCTAAAGGTGCAAAATGAATGCTGAGCAAGTGGGGCTTAATGAGGACATTGATTCACTGGTTTGCAATGAGAGTAGATCGATAAGAAATAGGAGGAAAGCTGGACTTTTTGCTGCACTTTTTGACAAAACAAACATGTCTGATTTGAGCAACAAAATAAAGGGATTGAGGAGGGTAATGTGTGAAAAAAATCGAGACAATCCAGATTCAGGAATTCTCTAGAATAGGTGCGAATTAACACAGGGGAGCAGAGACAAAGAAGTTCTATATGCATATTTAAAGGGGAATGAGATACTAAAAAGAACGTGCCTGATTTCAGATTAAAAAAACACCAATTTAAGAGACATGGGTTCAAAAGTATCAAAATGAAAATCAATTTCTAGAGGTACCATCACTGCATGAAAATGAAAAAGAGCCTCCATATGAGGGTGGATCACTACAGTGATCTAAGAAGCGATAATAAATAAGTGCATTGGTATAAAGATGTATTTTGTTGCACAACAGGGATTAGATACAGTGATCCTCATTTGCCAGTCTATGAAGATAGCCAAGATTATTGTACCACCGCAATGGGGTGAACAATTATACAGTGAGTACATTAAAGAGGTGCATCCTGCATCACCATAGGGGATTGACTTCATGATCAAGTTGGTCTTACTGAAGTTGTACAGTAATAGTGTAAAAACAGGTCATGGACAACCAATATTTGCCCGGCGGTATCGCCTCGTTAACCCACAAAATATTAATCAATGAAGAGGCAGGCGCTGGAGACTGGAAGGCAGGAAACAAGGTTTATTCTCTCCGGAGGAGAACACATCAGTTCGGACAGCCAGTATCGTCACGAGGTGCTCTAACCGCATCTCTGAGGCCTGGCCTCTTATACACAGGTTTATGAATTTTATTGCAGGTAACACATTCTTGCAATGCTTTGAAGTATGAAAGGACATCCTCGGAATCTCCCCTTCAGGCCCGTTCCCACACACATTTACAGTTGAAGTCCCCACCCCGGTCACAATAGGTGATGATTATCGCGCAGCTGGACATTCCGCCGATTCACGGAATGTGTGGGGTTGATCGGATATCATAGGGTGGGGGCTTTGATCAATTCGAGGGTCCTTTAATGGGGGAAGCTCCCTACTGTACGGGGGGGGCAATAAACAGTATCCGCAGGGCCAGGTGGCGGCCTGGGAACGAGGAAGACAAACGGGCACGCAGGAAAGGGGGTTTGTATCAAAGGGCCTGGGACCATGAAAGGAGTGAAGGGAGGTGTTGCGCTGGGAACAGGATGGGGTTCCGAGGCAGAGCTGCTTGGGTTTATGACCCAAGGCATGTGAGAGCGGGGGGGTGGCCAGTGCGTGGGGGATTGTGAGGGCGAAGGGCTGTGCTGGGGGCCAGTGGTGTGCAGAGGGTGGTTCTGATCGAGGCACCTAAAATGGCGGGTGCGTATGACAAAAAGTGTGGCATCAGGGGAAAAGGCAAGATGGTGCAGATAATGTTTACCAAACCGTACTAATTTTCCACAGTCCTCCCTTTAACATTCCCAAGACATCTTGCTGGCCTATTTCCTATCCATGTCTACTGCGGCGGTCATAAGTAAAGAAGTAGGAACCCAGGTGAAGGAGCTATAAACATTACATTTAAAATCTTTCGTCTTAGGAGGCGGGCCTATCGATAAGCTCGTTTGCAGGAAAGTCATAGTAATGCAATATCGGACAAAAACGATTCTGTAGTGAGAGCGTTGGGTACATTTCATAGATGCTTATAGTCATTCGGAACATGAACGGATAGGTTATTACATATGTGAGTTCTTTTCGTATTTGGTTGGAGCATAATCAATACAATGGTGGCTGGGAGAGAAATGAGACGTAGTAAAAACGATAATCAGGGGTGTCATTGTTCGAAGGGGAAGTCCTATTGTCATGGACCATTATTAGTGAGTTCTCAGCATTCTTTGTCGTCTTCTGTTGGCACTGTGGAGCACCGGCGGTGGAGCTATGTGTCCAGCTCTATTCTAGGTCCCGCGTTGCAGGGCATGACCTTTTCCTCGCTTTCCTGGTCAAAAAGGTCCTTTTTCGCCCTGTGCCCTTTTGAGTCGATTGTCAAAGAGTTCAGGTGGAAGAAGGGGGTGTGTGAGTAGTCCTTAGGGTAGGTCGGAGGAAAAGGGGATGGAGCAGGGCCAGATCGGGAACAGACCAGGGGGACGGAAAATTTTAGGTAGGTGGGCCCATGACCGAGTTCAGAGAGCGGGGACTTTTCGGCACATGTTGATCATCGAGCAGGGGCATCAGGTCAGCCCTTTCCTCTCATTTTGTCGGAAACAGTGCCTCGTCCTGCGACTCCTTACTGTTGCGGTCTCGCCTTGGCCAATGTCGCAGATGTTCCACGATCTGTAGTCAGGCCGCGTGCTCCCACATCCGGTCTCTCTCTCCTCCGACAGTGGTACCCTTAAATGAGTTTGAAAAGACAGTCTTTAGAGAATTGGCAGAGGAAGGTAATCACATAAGTCTATTTCTCTCCCAGCTCCAAGCAAATGAGAAACATCCGTTACATTGGGGTTCACAACCAACATATAAATAATTGATGATGGGCTTGCTGGATTTCCTATAACTTTCCTTCGTAACTATTTCTTTGGTGTTTGTTGGTGTTACATTCATTGTCGTGATACGAGATCTGGTACTTATTCATTGCATTTTGTTTATTACAGTTACGTCAGTTCTTCTGGCAGAGACCCACTTTCCTGGTACGAGCCTTACGAAGCTATACCGTTCTCCAGGGCTTTATATTTTACGAAAAAGTGCAACGTGCTATCACCATGGTCTGATAGGTATCTTTCTGAGGAACGAACATAGGCTAAACAATTTTCCATTCTATCAATGAATCCTACCTTTCAGCTAAACATTTTACTTTTAACAGGGTTTATTGCAACAATTTCTTCATTTCGGTCTAATCTTAACTTTGCAACCATCATTCTAATTCCTACATAGTCTCTTACAACCTGACTACTTCATTAAAAAACCGGGGGCTTGCAAAACTATCCGACTCATTCCTTGGGGTGACCGGGGTCTTATGGAAAACAACTAGGAACATAGCAAACTGTGGTGAGGGACTATCGTCTTGCTTTGTGTCATGAGGGCGTTATCTAGCAGAAGGCCACAGTTCAGTTGGTAAGCGTTCAGTGACATTTCTCGAATTCTAAACTCTGTAGCTTGCTCATCAACAAATCATTTCTAGGAACAACGGCTGGCCTGTGTTAGTTGCAAGTCGACCCATCTCTTATAACCGGGGGTGAGGGACATTTTTTTAAACTCTCGTCCGGGGCAGCTGATACAAAACTGGGGCGTTCTGGGAAGATGGGGATGTTTCGATCACTTTTTACTGCTTGGGTATTGAGACACTTCGGCACGGGGGGGTCGCGTTATCTGAGGCATTTTTTTTATCATAGAAGCCACTGACATGTAGTTCCCTTATTACGGGTCAGATTAGGGAACCTCAGTCGTCTTACCTGTCCTTTCCCTTTTGGCCAATTCTAGGTTTCGTCAATATTTAGCAGAAAGGAGAGGTAGTGACACGGCATCAGGGTGATTTTATTTAAGACAAATTTGTGCAAATACTTGCGGTAGTTGGAGCCAATTGGGTGGTGCACCAGGGGTGGCGGTTTGCCAATTAGGTGCTAGTCGTTCAGAAGAGTGAGAGTGTGGAGGAGAGAGAGAGAGAGAGAGAGAGAGAGAGAGAGAGAGAGAGAGAGAGAGAGATGTGCAACAATAGGCTAAATAGTACACGTGCGACATGGGGAGTGGCCGTGTATTAAGATAGGCTATTCAGAGCATTACACAACATGAGACATTACGGGTCTGTGTTAGAATTTCGAAAGCATGCAGTTTGGGACGGACGAGCATTAGGCCGGGTACAGGGGACATGCATTGAGTAAAAGGCACCATTGTGTCGCACTTCTCGCACTCTCGGTCCTTTGACTAGTTAAGTCAACGCTTCAGTCGCATAAAAACATTTTCTCATAGTTTCAGACATACGTGACATGTGCCCATTCACGCAACACGGATTTGGGGTGATCGTGTTTCATCATATCATACAACTTATTGGCTCTTTCGTTACAAGAGCAGTTTGTGGGTGTGCTTAGGTGCCACCTTGCAGCGTTAGTCCGCTTCATGTAACGGACATGGTGAGGCTTCAGATCTTCACCATACCTCAGTCGTGATTCCAATGTAACCTGTAGAGGGAGGAAAAGAGGGGAAGGGAGGGGGACAACATTCGAGCATATCAAATGCCTGGGCACGAAAGTCCTTTACTTACCACATACTCGTCTTATCTCCTCTGGATAGAATCCCTGGGGTCTTGGTTTCTGAAGCCAGGGGGGGGGGGGGGGGGGGGGGGGCAGTGTGTCCTTATAGGCCGTGTGTAGGGAAACGTTAAAAATCAGAGGCACTTAGTGCGAGGTATCTAGTTGGTAGATGTATCTAGCTATCGGGGTCCTTAAATCTTTTCCAACGCTGTGATGTTTTAAGGCATATCAGCTCTTCGGCCAACTCTGTTCCCTAGTACCTTTAAGTGCCGTACCTTTATAACATTCTATCATTTACACCGCTTCACTTTACCCGTCCTCGGAAGTCGAGGTCCTTCTCCATGCGTTAGTTCCTGAGCCAGTCGCATACTTGGAGGCAGAGTATCGTGTCTTAGATTCGATCCTCCATCCGGGGCTGAGCAACCATCTTCTAATAACCTTAAAAAGAGAACAAAGCAGGGTGCACAGAAAAACTCTCCCGCTGATCCCACATTTTAAAAAAGCATGCAATACCTGTTCATAGTTTGGAAAACCTTTATTTGCACAATCGTTCAGCATGTAGATATGAGAGTGCAATCGTATTTGGCCGGACACGGCGATGGCTGAAGCACGTACAGTAAGGGGGGGGCTATTTTGCAGCATTAAAAGCATTTAAAAGGGTTTATTTAGTCATTTGCAGGAAACTAAAAAGGTCTATCAATAGGTGAGGGATCAAGGGGCATTCATTTCATAATTGGAAGCACAGTCAGACTAGTTGCAATCAAATTCCCTAAATGCATACCGTGGACGTGTGTCACAAGCGAGGTTATGTATCAGTTACAATAATATCATAATAAATCGTACATTGAAACCAACATTTTTAACAGGGTCCTTTTACATGTTCGTCGAGTGAACCCTCCCTCTTTTTCGTCAAGTGTACAAAGGATCATATACATATCTCAGAACATCAAGTCTTATTAGCTAAAAACACCACGAGGTGTTCGTAAGTTCTCATTGACACCGGCGCCATTTTGGGCGGGGCCGGGTTAGTCCGGAAGTAGCATCAGGGACAAAATGTTTCCCACAACCGGCGGTTGGACCAGAGTCCTTTTCGGCAGTTCAAAAAAACTCGTGCTAACAGAAGGGGTGGCTATGTCGTGGTTATTTCGTTAGCGATCAAGGCAGTTGTTCCTCATCGGAAGCCTGTAGGGGCCAAGGGCTCTGGGGACTTTTGTAGAATCTTCAAGGCTGTGGGGATGCTGTCGGAGGTGGGGGCTCGTGCCCCGGTGGGCAAGCGTCCGAGTTACACTGCTGGTCAGAGTTACTTTAGCGGCCTAGACCCGCCTTCCAGGGGGCCCAGACGCCATTTTGAGGCCCCGCAGCAGCCGCCCTTCATCGAGTCTGCAAGAGTGGAAGAGACCCTTTGGGGTGAAAAAATGGAACACCGTGCCGTAGGAGCAGGACATTCGGCTAGGGTGCAGCTGTGGCGCCCCCACCTGGGGGGGCGAGGGAGACTCGTTCGCGCCGCCTCCCTCTCCCAGTGCACCCCACGCCGCCCCTTCTCACGGGCATACATGATGGCCACCCCACATCCCGTGCTCCACAAGTACACTTGAGGACCATCGTATGTCTTGTGCTGCGCAAGTATGGTCGCCGCCATCCTATGTCCTGTGCTGCGGAAGTATGGCCGCCTGCGGTGCATGTCCTGTGCTGCGGAAGTATGGCCGCCGCCGTTGCATGTCCTGTGCTGCGGAAATATGGCCGCCGCGGTGCATGTCCTGTGCTGCGCAAGTATGGCCGCCGCCCGGCTGGAGGATTTCGGCGCCGGGCCGGGGCTGGGAAACCTCCTATCCGAGGAGGTGGGAGAGGCTCGTTCGCGTCGCGTCTCCCTCCCAGCCCACCCTGTACCAATTCTTCAGCGGAGGTATTTGTGATGGCCGGACCAGGAGATACGAGGGAGGGGGTCATCTGCATCCTCCCCCTCCCTACTCGTGGCCCAGGGGACGCCACCCCAGGAAGAAGGGGATGGGAAGGCCATTTCATGCCGGGCCCGTGGTGCCTCCTGGACATCCCACTGGTGATCTTTTCGATCGATGGCTGTCAGCAGGCTCCGCCCCACACGTGCTGTGTGTTTCACCTTCCGGATGGGCGTGACCGGTGACCTGTGGCATTTCGGGAACTTCCGGAGTGGGGGTAGGTATTTTGTTTGGACAGGCATGTCTGGGTAATGGGGGGTTGTCTATGCAGGCCTGTAATTGCTCCCTTTTTACAGAGTGGGGGGGGCAGCAGAGAGTAATCAGTCCCATTGCACTCGAAGTTTGAGTTCATTAATGGAATGTATACTAATCTGTCCGAGACTACTCTGTGTATTGTTTCTGTAGGTTATCCGAAAAGGGTGGCTTTTTTGTGTTATGGAAGAGTAGTGGTAGTACGGGGTTCGTCACCGGGTAACTTAGAGCTAGACTGGGTTTCCTGTCTTAGCGTTGTTCGATCTATGAGGACTCAAACATGTCACTGAAATCGGTCTGGCGAAATCTGTGCCATCGGGCATAATCAAACGTGGTGGTTCTATCTGGCCTGTTCGTGTCAGTCTGATTCATCTTTGTCTCACGCCTTTTCCCTTTCTGCCGGCCTGTTATTTCTGTCGGCCCTCTGCTCTTACCCTTGTTCAGTAGAGTCGGGCATTGGGCTTTCCAGTGCCCGGAATATTTACAAAAAGCACATTGGTTTTGCCCTAAGTCTGGTCGTCCTGCGCGTAGTGTCGGGGGATTACTTTCGGGTCGTTGTGTCTTGGGGTTGTCCTGTCGATATATCCCTTTACACCGTTCCCTTCCTGCGTTTACTCCTTGGAACCGTGTTGCCGTTATCCCTTCCTTTTGCCTACCAGATGCTTGGAAGGTTGTCTGTCGCGTTTCTTTACCTACTCTGACTTCGTCTCTTTTCTTTCGTTGCATTGCTTCTTTGCGCCACATACCGAGACTGTCGAGCATAATAGGCGTTGTCTTATTACTACAAAGGGCTATTTCTAACGTTTCTATTTTATCAAGATCGAAGGATCCTATCAGTGGCCACTGTTTCTCTTGATTTTCTTTGGTATACTTGTGCCACAGCTTACTATAGGCTATGGTAACTAATCCATACTTTGTGAACATGTCTTTATTAGGGGTGCCTTCCAGCGGAGCTAGATGGTCCACCTCTAATAAACGGTCCGGGCTGAACCAACTACCAATCAGTGGGGAGAAGACAGACATGATGGCTCACAACGAGGACAAAAGTCAGCACTGCCTATCTTATCACTGCGTGCAAAGACTAGACAGAATATTTCTATTCTACGTTGTTTGCAGGCAGTGAATACCTCATGAACCAATATCGAACAGTCAATACAAAACACTCAGTGGGGAGAATAAGTAGGCCCGCAAAAAGGTCTGCGTCCTCTACCCTTTCACTATCTGCAAAGAGGAACCTGTTCTTTCCTGTTTGCAGACAGAGAATCTCCAGAAAATAATACGCGAACAGTAGTTCGGGGTCAAAAACAATTAATCAGTGTGGGAGAGGGAAATCTCCCGAGAACAATCCACGAACCGTAGTTCGAGTTCAAACAATCAATCAGTGGGGGAGAAAGATAGGCACGCTGGCTGCGTTACCTATCCTTCACTGTTTGCAAAGAGAGAGAGCCTGTTGTTTCTCCGTTTGCAGACAGTGAATCTCCAAACAAGTCAACAAAGAGTAATACTAGTATTTTCCGAACAATCAAACAATCATTTCGCAATTCGTCGTGTTTACACGACCTTACCCGGCCCGTATGGACAGTTTCTTGTCTTCCGAATCCAGCACCCGATCGTCCTCTTTTCCTCGTATTCTTCGCGGCACTCCTGATGGTTCCCAGTCAGGACCGTAGATCACTCGAGAGAGGTCTGTTCGGAACCAGTGAAGTTCGGATGATCGGCTGCCAGACGAGGGTCTATTGGGCAGGAGCTCTCCCGATCGTTGCAGTCGTTCACTCTGTCGTCAGGACCTCTCCCACTGGATCCACGTGTCGCTGATGGGCCCCACGCTTGGGACGCCAATTGTAAAAACAGGTCAAGGACAACCAATATTTGCCCGGCGGTATCGCCTCGTTAACCCACAAAATATTAATCAATGAAGAGGCAGGCGCTGGAGACTGGAAGGCAGGAAACAAGGTTTATTCTCTCCGGAGGAGAACACATCAGTTCGGACAGCCAGTATCGTCACGAGGTGCTCTAACCGCATCTCTGAGGCCTGGCCTCTTATACACAGGTTTATGAATTTTATTGCAGGTAACACATTCTTGCAATGCTTTGAAGTATGAAAGGACATCCTCGGAATCTCCCCTTCAGGCCCGTTCCCACACACATTTACAGTTGAAGTCCCCACCCCGGTCACAATAGGTGATGATTATCGCGCAGCTGGACATTCCGCCGATTCACGTAATGTGTGGGGTTGATCGGATATCATAGGGTGGGGGCTTTGATCAATTCGAGGGTCCTTTAATGGGGGAAGCTCCCTACTGTACGGGGGGGGGGGCAATAAACAGTATCCGCAGGGCCAGGTGGCGGCCTGGGAACAAGGAAGACAAACGGGCACGCAGGAAAGGGGGTTTGTATCAAAGGGCCTGGGACCATGAAAGGAGTGAAGGGAGGTGTTGCGCTGGGAACAGGATGGGGTTCCGAGGCAGAGCTGCGCTGAAGAGGGGTTTATGACCCAAGGCATGTGAGAGCGGGGGGGTGGCCAGTGCGTGGGGGATTGTGAGGGCGAAGGGCTGTGCTGGGGGCCAGTGGTGTGCAGAGGGTGGTTCTGATCGAGGCACCTAAAATGGCGGGTGCGTATGACAAAAAGTGTGGCATCAGGGGAAAAGGCAAGATGGCGCAGATAATGTTTACCAAACCGTACTAATTTTCCACAATAGGTCCTGGACCAGCTGCAAGGGGTTGAACACAAAGATGCAGGGTGTGGAGTACGTTGATGCAGTGATGGGTTCTGCCACAAAGCAGAGGGTTTGATGGAATAACCTAGGGAATCCTAGAGAATTCGTTTCTGGAGTGGGTCCTTCTTTTCTCTTCTAGAGATGAGTGATCTCATCAAAGTGAGAGCATATTGTGGTGTGAGATCACTATGGAGAAACCACGCAAGATTTTGTATCAGCCATACGGAGTGATGACTGGTACTTCCATGCTCACCCTGCATCAAAATTAAGACTCTTTGAGTTGGTTGGTGGAAACATGTGTGTTGTTGATGATTACAGGTGCTTGTTTGGGGCGGAGGGGGGCTGAGAGATTTAGTTTGGGCTAGTTTATGTAGTTGACTTTGTTGTTGATTATGTAAATCATTTGTACCTCTGCCACCACTGCATGCTGTGGATGCTACTACTGTTATATATCAACAATATATCATTATAAACAATTCATGGTGGTTCAGGAGCTTCTTCCGACGAAGGGTAATGACGGGTAGATGTTTGTGCAGAAGTATCTAAGAAAATAGTCACATGCATTCTCTTTTCAGGAGTAGAGACATAGGAGAAACATAGGCACGATCTAGTCGATGGTTATTACATACACTGTACCACCAAGATTGAAAGGAGAGTTGTGAAGATTGTTTCCAATTTTTTTTTATTTGTTGGAAAGCAATTGCAAGCAATAAGTCCACAATGTCCATGGTATGAGAGAGGATTTGCCAATGATCAGATATTGTGCCTAGAAATATAGCTGCAGGGGAGAAGGGGAAACGAGTATGGCAAATGATATTAATTTGAGACCATACTTTCAACCAAAACTGGTGTGTAAAGGGACAAGAAAAGAGCATATGAAATAAGTCTGCGTGAGAAACATTACAAGACCAGCAATCTGAAGAGAGTGTGGGTTGAAATGTATGTAAGGACAGTGGTGTAAACATAAGTTTATTGTAAATAAAGAAAAGTGTTTGAGTCATGCTGGTTGATCTGATCTTGAAGTCTTGTGGTGTTTCAACCATAATTTATCCCAAACTACAGTAGGCCATGAAGAGTAGAGTTCAGATTCCCACTGGAGTTCAGTGTGAGTTTTAGGTCTGTGTACAAGAGGTGTACTAAAGAATTTGTAAATGGATGCGGCACTAGCGTGGGCACTTAAAATGAGAAGAATGTTGCATTGAGGTAATGAGGAGGGTGGTGTAGAGGGTATAGAAAGTAGAGAATCAGTTAAATGCTTGATCAACCAATTACATTTGACAGAAAAAGATTTTGGTAGTTGATAAAGTGATTGTGCATCAGTGAAGGCAAGGAAAGAATCATTTGAGTATAACTGATGGATCCAAATTAAACCTCTGTCCCGCCAAGTCTTCCAAAAAATTGATTTATTTTAAATTTTAAGTAATGTATTAAGCCAAATAGAAGAGTTAAGAAATCGGTCTTTAGTTGAGAGATGTGATAGCATAAAAGAGTGAAATAGTTTATGAGAAGTGTTATGTATAGGTGAAGATAGAAAACGTGATTTGTGAGTGAAAGTGAGGGATTCATCAAGAGAAAAAGGGGATAAGAAGGAATGTTCTAAATCCTTCCATAATGGTTAAGGATTGGGAGTAGATTCCTTTAATGATTTAAGGAGTTGCTTAACCCCTTCGACGCTCATGACGAGCTGGGCTCGTCATGAGGTAGCCTCCTCGCACGCTCATGACGAGCCCAGCTCGTCATGAATAATGGGTTTTTGTAAAGCCCAGCGCAGGAGCAGAATATCGACCGCACGCATGCGGTTAAGAAGGAAGGCATTATGGTAAAGTTGAACATCTGGAAAATGAACTCCACCTTGTGATTTAGGGCATCTTAGCTTAATTAAAGACGTGTGTTTTTTTTCTTGTTCCATAAGAATATTGATAGAATAGAATTCATTTTTTTGAAAAAATATGCTGGAAGATTGAGAGAGATAGCTGAGATCATGTAACAAATTATGGGAGCAAGCATCATTTGGATGGTATCAAGTCAGCCCCACCAGGACAAGTATAAAGGATGCCATTCAGAAGTAGAAGTACACAGAGTAGAGAAGAGACAGTTTATTTTTAGGGAGAGTGTTTGCTTGATTGAGGGAGCAAACAAGAGACCTAAATATTTAATTTGTTGGGGATTCCATGAAAAATTTGTGGAAATAAAATCTTGTTTAAAACAAAAAGTATTCAAGGGTAGGATTTCACATTTATCGTGGTTGAGTTTGTAACCACAAAGTAAAGAGAAAGCATTGACTTCTGCGATGAATGCTGGAATGGAATGTTGTGGTTTAGATAAAAATAAGAGAATGTCATCTGCATAGACACTCATTTTAACATGAAGTTTATCACACTGGAAACCATGTATGTTAGAATTTTGTTTAATTTTAGCTATTAATGGTTCTAAAGCTAAAATGAAAAGGAGAGGGGAAAGGGGGCAACCTTGGCGAACACCTCTCTGTAATATAAAGGAAAAAGAACCATTAGTAAAAATGGTAGCTTTGGGTGAGGTGTATAATATAGAAATATAAGAAATGAATTTGGCACCAAAACTGAATCAAGACTATGGGGCCCAGTACGATGTCGGGCGGACCGCCACCGCCATGGTGGCGGTGGCGACCCTCCCGACATTCCTTCCCGGCCGCCATCCATTCGCCCCCCGCCGTATTACTATGGCGGGGGGACCGCGGCGGATGTAAACACCGTCCTCCGCTTTTCTGCCCTGGTCGCCTTGCGGCCGGGGCGGAAAATATTTAATATGGCGGCGGTGTCTTTTAGACACTGCCAGCCATATTATGATGGGCTTGCAGACATGCCTTTCCGTGGCATGGCAGGAACCGCGCAGTGCCTGTCATGTTGTGCTTTGAAATGCAGTTTTTACCATTGCGGCTTTCAGCACCGCCCGCCGCAATGGTAAAAATACAGGATGCGCCCGCAGGTGTGGCAGGCGCATCCTAATGGCCAAGGTGGGACCGCCGTTCCTATGGCGGGCGGTCCCCTTTTGCACAGGGATGGCGGGCGGGCAAAGTCCACCCGCCATCCTAATGGACCCCAAAGTATGAAAAATAAAAGACCAATCCATATGGTCAAAAGCTGTCTCTGCATCTAAACAGATGGCTGCAAGAGAGTGAGGATATTTATTAGTTTTATGTAATATATTAAAGAAGGTCCGGGTATTGTCTGAGATATTCCATCCTTTAATAAAGCCAGATTGTTCTTTACAAATAATAGATTGTAATACAGGTTCTAATCAGAGAGCAAGAATGTTAGCTAATATTTTATAATCAGAATTGACCAATGATGTCGGACGGTAATTTTTACAGAGATGAGGGTATTTCCCTTCTTAAGGGATTGAGCAAATGAGCGCATCCTGAAAAGTGCTGAAGGAAGCATTAGAAGAAACAAAGTGTGAGAATAATGAGAGGAGATAGGGAAGAAGGGCTTTGGAGAAATGGGAATAGAATTCCACATGGAATCCACCTGGGCCGGGTGTTTTCTCCTTATTTAGACGTTTTAGGGCCTGAGAAATATCTTTTGTGATAATATCTTGCCCCAGTGAAGAAAAATTAACATCCATGGGAAATTGTTTTTGTATGGAAGCAAGATAATTTTGTATGTCTATAGGATCTGGAGAAGATTCAGGAGTATATAAAGAGGTATAATATTTTTTTAATTCATCTAAAATCTCAAGGTGTTTAGTGACTGGGGCAGAGGCAGAGTTCAATGCATAATCAATATTGGAGCAATCCTTTTCAATTTTTAGGTATGAAGCAAGAAGTGTGCCAGCTTTGTTTTGACTGCCATAGTAATGAGCACTACTGCTAAGAAGTTAGGCAGAAGCATTTTCTATGGATAATTTATTTTATTTAAATATTTCTTTGATTAGATTATTAAGATCAACTACAGAATTAGTTAATGTATAAAGGGATTCAAGTAATTTAATGGATGTAAGAATTTCATTTGCTATGGGAATTTTGAAGTTTCTTTTTAGCAACATAAGAAATAATAAAATCTCTGGCTGAAGCTTTGAAAGAGTCCCAAACAATAGAAAAGTATGAAACAGAAGATAAATGATTTTTAAGAAATTCAGTAACTGTTTAACTGTTACATATTGTAATATTGTGTATTACTCACTCTATTGCATAATAATGCTGTCCAACTTTTTACATGCTGGAATTGAGTATGAATGGCAATGTATCTTGCCCTAACATGTCACTTCCTCACCCTTGTTTAAAATGCAATAAAACAGATTCAAACAAAAATGGAGAAACCACACAAGTGTCCTATCACCAAAGAATTGAGGCTTGCATTACACAAGCCACTCTTTGAATGTGCATAAAGTCCGTCACAGGAAGGGACAGAAAATATATGATTCCCAAATTCCTGCAATTCTTGAGAACCACAGTCCTGCAATTAAATTAAATATAATTAGAATTCAAAACCTGTGTTTGTTAATGATTAGGAAGCTACGATTAACATACGTGTCGCAGACAATCTAGGACCACTGCGAAAAATATCTAAGGAGAAAAGAAACCTCAGAATTACCTTGGATGCAAAGCTGTTAATGCATGCACACGTGGATACGATAGCCAAATCAAGATTTCTCATTATGAAAGCACACCCCTCAACATTCTTTCAGTAAACAAAAAAAACATGGGTAGAACATCTTTCTTTGTTCAAGCAGCCAAAATATGGAATTCACCACACACACACAAAAGATCTGCTGACAACCAACTTACCTTAAGAAGATTAGTCAAGAGCTGGCTCTTCCCCACATGACAACTATACTCACAGCACAACAGTGTACCACATCAATATTCATGGATATGAAAAGCTATACTTCTCACTGCATAGAGATTAAGTTGTTGTTATACATGAGTCATTGTACATTGAACTATGCTTCCTTTTATAAGCAGATACATTTATATAAGAAGGACAAATGCAATTACACCACAAGGTACATGTCTAATTTAAGACAATGTCATAATTGCTGCTTACAGGTACATATAGGTGCACATAAAGAGGAGATTATGCTTGTTATCAAAACTTTAAGAAATGTCATGAAAAGTTTGCATACTCAGCACAAGATAAATGTGCACATGCGACCATGTTTATATTGCTGCCTCCGTGCACATATGGGTATTTATATTGAGGGTTTTCTCCAGCCAATCAAACCTTACGAAGTGTCATGTGCATTTATATACGTATAAGATGATTTCAGGTTTTTGCTTTTAGAAAAAATACTCCTTGCAACCTTTGTCCTATCCCCCTCTCTTCGACTCATCCCAAACCTTTCTGAGTACTATGAACCCCCAAACATCTTACTCAAACTTTCACCTCCTTACTACCCCCCCTTTAAAAACCATTTCCATTTTCTTATCCCTACCCTAAACACTACTAAACACACAAGAATTTCACGAGCAAAAACCTACCACAACTAATGCAAAACAAAAAACATTTTACTAATCTACTATTAACCTCTAATCCTGGGTTCCAGAGTAGCGTGCTACTTGCTGCAAAGCACTTCAACGCCTGGTCAGCGCTATATTAATACCACTTACAATTATAATTACTACTGGCACCCGATGCTGGATCTGTCATATTTTCTCTTTCCATGGCAGAAATGCTTTTTTAATACTTGAAATCAAATGCTTCTGCCACTTAACAAAAACAAAGATCTCTCATCGGGGTCCCACTTAATGTTCTTCCCTCGCCCGCAAAAACATTTGATAAGCCTGTGTGTACATAACATATTTGTTAATCCTCCAGCTGTGAGTAGAAAACACAGATGTACTGAGTCGTTCCATTATGTCACAGTCGAGCAGGGCAAATAGCACATAGCCATAGTCCATTTAGCCCACTGGCTAAACTGTAAATGAAAAATAAATGCAGCTTATAGTGATAAGCGTGAAATACATTCTTTTTTGGGATGGCTCAATTGGTTAATGCAATCACTGCAGATGTCTCTGTAACCAGGCACAAAACTGAATCCTGGAGAAAAGTGTCATTATAGTGCTACGAGGTCTTAGTGTGCGACTGAAAGCACTATGAATATGTAAGCCATTATTATAAAATTGTATTATTCCAGAGGTGAGGGGGCCACTGTAGACTCGAGCCTGATGGCTGTCTCTGGCTCAGCTCGAGGTCCTCTTGGACCCCAAGCCTAAAACGTGCAGGGCTCTCATGTGCTCTCAAACTTCATATATCAAGAATTAAAGACAAATCATTAGCCTTTGATACAAGACATGAGAGAGAAAAAAATACCCATCTAGTAGTTGAATTGCACCATGTGAAAGCAGGAACTCTGGTCCTGGCTAACCCACTTCATTAAATTGTGTGATCCTAGGCAGATATTTTATTTCACTGTGCCTTCTTAATCTTCATTATGGCTTATGACAGAACTTTGAAATACATTAGTTTTGGATGGGGGCTGTACAAAAAATCTCTTTTGTTTGATTTAATACACTATAATATTGCTGCATATATAATAAGAATCTAAGCCACAGTTAGGGTACATATGACAACTGACTTGCCTCTTAGTTCACTAGTGGCATTGTTGTTAGGCCGAAAGGGCATACATATTTCTAAGTTCCTGTTTAACAGCTATCAATTTCAGTGCATTTGTCTCAATGCAGTGATATAATCTGATGTATTAAGGTGAAACACTTCTGCATGTTAAATAAATATATGCTTTTTCATTTTGAAGAGCCTTTATCATATAGTCTGCTTCCCTCTGCTGCCTGTCTACCTACTCCCCTCTTTTTGTGCATCCTCTGCCCGTTCTTGCTCTGTTTTGCTTTTTCTGCTTATTTTTCTGCCCCGTTTTGCCCTCTTCTGCTCTGTTTTGCCTTTTCTTCTCATTTTTCTGCCCTGTTTTGCCTTTCCTGCTCGTTTTTCTGCCCTCTGTTTTGCCTTTTCTGCTTGCTCATTTTTCTGCACTTTGTTTTTCCTTTTTCTGCTTGTTTCTTCCCTCTTCCCACCGTTTCCTAAAGACCTGGCTTTTCGACTGAGACTTTGCACCCCAGAGCCCAGATACCCCCAGGGGTGACAGTTCAGCGCTCTACAAATTATGATTGATTGATTGATTGATATTTGTACATGATGTTTGTTGCATGATTTTTGTGCCTAACATTTTCAGGGCTCGGCTCATGCACCAGCTCTTAGAGACAAGCCCGACCCTTTGCCCGACTCAACTCTCCTTGTTAATGTGTTGGCTTGTCAACCTCTATATTTTACACAGAAAGAGATAGGTGGTTGCATCAAAAAGATATTTTCAGGGAGAGGAGGCCTTGTTTTTTCAGTGTTTTTCATGCCTCATGGTATCATGCTATCTCATCCTAATCTGCCCACTTGCATGGGGCCCATAGAAGGCATGGGTCCTGATTGGGAACAATATGGAGCAGAATTCCCATGTGGAATTCCTTACCGCACAATTGTAAGAGATTCAGTGTTCCTGCACATGGTTAGACTAGGTGCTGAAACAGCGAACCAGATTTTACTGGCTGAAAATTCCAGCAGGTAATATCACTATGGGAGAATTGTGTATTGCAGTCTATCTCTTCTATGGGCCAGATGTACGACCATTCCATTTTGTGAGTCCCAAATTGTGACGTTTTATGACTTTGAAAAGGGACACTGTTTGCGATTCCCAATGGGGTTGCAAATGACCTGCCTCATCAACATTCATGAGGCAGGTTGCAATTTGCAACCCACTTGGGAAGGCCAGCACTCGCAGGGATGGTGGGCTGCTGGGGTCAGCAGATCACCATGTCTGTGACTGCTTTTTCAATAAAGGAAAAGGGATGCATTTGAAAAAGAAAAATTAAACGATTCGGTTTCATTTTTTAGCAGTAGGCATTGGTCCATGGGACCACTGCCTGCTCTTAAAATGTTTTTGCATCCATTCACAAAGGGGAAGAGGTCCCCTGGGGACTTTCCATTTGTGAGTGGCTTACCACCTACTTGAAGTAGATGGATAAACTGTGAGTGTTTTGCGACTGCAAATGCGGTTGCTAAACAATAGTACATACAATTCTGACTCACTATTAGGAAGGGACGCCCTTGGCACGCCCCTTCCTAAAAGCGACTCACAAACACTATTTTGCAAGTCACCGAATCGCAAAATGGTGTTTGGACATATCACCACCCAGTTGTGAACGGGCCGATTTCCAGGTTTGCAACCGCAAAAAACGGTCATACATCTGGCCCTAAGTCACATGCCCAAACCTCAAACAAGCCACGGAGGAGCATTATGCGCTCCCCCCACCACCAGCCAACATTCTCCACTCTGTCCTTCACCCTCATTATCCCTTCACTCCAACTGTGCCTTACAATACACTTTTACCACACCTCTCTGCACACTTTTACCACCTGCACAGAGCAGGTCCTAAATGTGTGTACTAAACCCCATAGAAAAGGGATACAATGAAGAATACCACCAATTATTTACGGGTCCGCACAGTAATTCCTCCTACCCTTGGGGTGTAACTCGTAATTGCACAGTACTGGTGGGTTGTTACTGTGCAGTACTAGTAATTAATCGTGTGGAATTTGCACCCGGCTTGTACCGTGCAACTTGTAATCGGGGCCATGGTGGGCTACTTACAATTTCTGAGAATTGATCAACAGGAATCAAAGGCCGATTATCACTCTCCACCACATCTACAAAACTTTCTTCTTATTCCATGCCACTTGAAAGTTTGTGTTATTAATGCTAGCATAATTATTAGATTGAACTATGCCAATTTTTGCTACGCTTATCTTCTGGAGTTAGCTATTAACAAGCTTCAGGGTGTTCAGAATATGGCAGCATGACTTGTCATGAATTTCAGGGTATTTCATAGGTTCTCAGAGGCTCACCGTAAGCTGCGCTGGTTGCAAGTTTCTAGAAGGATCCATTATAAATCACTCCATTTTGACCACAGAGCTTACTATCAAACAGGACCCAATGCGGCTTATGTGTTTGCTTTCAAATCTAACTCTAGGTAGGGGCGGGTTGTAGTGAAGGATGCTCTTACTCATATGTCGCATCTTCTATTTGAAATGCACTTTTCTTGGTTTGTGAAAAATGGAGAACCATTGCACGTTTAGGAAGGCTCTTAAAATTCATATATGTTAGTGATTATTTAATATTCTTTCTGATGTTGTTAGCCAGTTCAGGCTCAGACATTCATTGCACTTTATAAGTAACAACTCAACTGATATTTTACAGGTATAGGTTTGCAATATATTCAGTGGGAACACATAAACAAGAAACACAGGGCTTGTAGCAATTGTAGGAGAAAGCAAACAGAAATGATGGTGATGGAACATTATCACCTGCAGGAAAGCTCAGGTGTCTGGCCCCTGACCTATGTGTAGACAGCTCAGCTATGTGATGCTTGAATGTATAATGTATGCCTAACCAGGAGTATACCTCTGCAACCTCTCTATAATCTGCTTCTCAGAGTGCACAGTAAAATTATGTGCAGAATTTGCTTTAACAAATGCCTTGTGTGGCCTTTATATGAGATGGTGTCTATGAAGAGGAAGTACATCAGCACTGTCCTTGTGTATGCATTGTATCACTGTGTCCTGCCTCTTCATACAAGTGTAGATTGAAAGCAAAATGCTTGTGAAACCTTATTCTGCAGCAAATCTAAGCCTGGGTCTGTGAAAACCAGCAGATCTTATATATTCTGTATAAAAGGTTAACAATGGGAAAGCACTGCACAATGAAAACACTAGTGTGTGCACTACTAGTTCCAGTGTTAGAATGAAAAACTGTTAACTGTTATACCTGCTGCTCAGCCAGTGTGACTGGAGTTGTGGAATGTTGGTGTGTGGTGATGCTGTGGAATCTCAAATGAGTGAGAAAGTCAGTTGGAGGATGGGCTGAGCAGCAGGAAGGCTGCTCCTAGTGGGGCTCTTGATCATAACATTTATCTTAATAAACATCTTACTTAATCTACCCTGGACTATTGGACATCTTTGTAATCCAACATATTTTGGCGACGATTTGGTGAAGGAAAGCCTACGTGTGCAAGCTTAACCATAGAAACTTACAGCGAGAAACTGTGAACCCCGAGAGAGAAACTGAGAAACAAGGAAGAGCGTCAAGAAAACTACAGAGAAATTAGGGAGAAGTTTATAAGGGTTTGCAGCCTGCAGAGATACCTTTGCCCTGGAGATCACCCCACTAGTTTTATAAAACATCCAACAGCCTTCACTCCAGAGCATTAGTTCAAGTGTTCTTGTTTGGACTCTTCCAGTGGTGTGAAACCATATCTGTTTGTTGTCTCAATAAAATTGATTTGGCGGATTTATTTTAGCTGAAGTTGATCATCGACAGTGCTTTGTTTTTGTGAACTGTCAAAACAGATGAGAGAAGTATTCCTGTGGTGTTTTCATTAAGTTCATCTTAAGGGATAGTTTTTATTTCAGAAGTACAGAAGAGTGCAGCAGCGGAGGCACTATAACAGTAGCAAGAATTTCAAGTTATTGGCAAGTTAATGTTTTCTACAGGTGAGGATGAGGTCCGGCAGATCCTCATACATTCTTGTGAGGGGATGTTTCCAGCTGGTCTGTGATGCACTTGTATGGACAATTTCGTTTTTAAGGTAATTCCAGGACTGTGTTGAAATGTGTACACCTTGGCAATTGAGGTTACATTCAAATCTACTCACCACAACGTCTCAGCTCGAGCGCCCTGCCCGTGTGTTGGAGCGTGGCTGGTGTAAGCGCTGACATCGAGCTCTGACGTTGGGTCATGGTTGGTACTTGTGAGTCCTCCATCAACCTCCTATTCAGCCTATTCCACACTTCTGAGTGTGCTTCACTTCGATTGTTTGTAGAATTAATTTGTGTAGGAGCGCTGTTCTGAGAGTTCTCCCGCTGCGCGTCATCGCATGGAACTGGTTTCTCCGCTACACGACATTGCGCAGAACGGGGGTGGTGCCATGTTTGTATTTTACATGCAATACTCTTGTTGTTAAAGTGCTGACTTGTGCATTTTCATGCAGCATGTCATCACGCTTATCGGGCGGCACCATCGTCTTATGAGGGCTTTGGTGATTGTATCGGACAGGATTATGGAACTGCCCCCTTCTGATTCTATGTAAGGATTTACTCGTGATTTGAGCCGGTTGATTTCACAGTTTCACCATTTCCAGAACTTCTATATGGAATCATAACAATCTTACTGCTTCAGCTTTGGGTGAGAGTGTCTGTTTGACAATGTTTCAAGGATTACTTTATTCTTCTGGATACCCCATCCTACTCGAGGAAATTACAGTAAAGCTGTGATTTGTGAGGGACTTCGGGTGAGGAGTCGCTCACCGGGGTGAAGAATCAGTCCCCCTGCATTCGAGTGAATATTTAATGTTTTTTTATTTTTAAATGTTCAATTCTTTACTTTTTGTTTTTGCTGTTTTGCCGGGATTTTCTCCTGGCATGTTTCACAGAGGGCTTTGTTTTTATATAGCTGTGTTAATTGTATAGGTGTTTGAGAGCACTGACCATGCATAGATTGAATTGAGTGAGTCAGAGGTTTGAGTTCTAGAGGTGTTCTTGAGTGTTTCTGTGGATTAGTGTTATAGATGTTGATTATGTTGGGTGTTTGAAGTTGTTTTTAGGGCAGGGGTTAAAGCCAACCAACTTGTGATTGAAATTTTGTTCCACCCTTATTTATTTATGAAGTTTTATATAGCACAAACTTGATCCCGAAGGATATCAGAGCGCTTTACAGTTAGAGGGAGAGGAAGGAAAAAGATCACAACAAGAAAAAAATAGGGAAACTAATATGCATAAAATCATATAGTGCAAACATAACAGATCCTATATAATTAGGGGTATCGTAGGGTGGGCTAGTCAATGATAAAATGACATCAAGGGAGTGATGATACATAATGATGAAGGGGGGCAAATACAATTGTAACAAACGGAATTATTGACCAATGCTATAGTATTTACAGAGCGATTAGGGCTTACAGTAGTACATCATGTTAAGGTAAGAACTTATTTATGAAGAATCTTTTTGCTTCCATTTTGAAAGCAGCCTTGGAGAAGATTCTACGAATTTCCGGTGGAAGAGAGTTCCAAATTTTTGGTGCAGCACCAGAGAAGGCTCGTTGGCATGTTCTCTTTTTGCGGAAGATCTGAGGTTTCAAGAGGAGGGAGTTAGCACTCCTAGACGGTCTACCCCCACCGGATAGTACTAGTTTTTGCGCAAGGTAGTTGGGGGTTTTGAAGTGGAGGGCTTTGTGGGATAGGCAGGCAATCTTCTGTTGAATTCTGGCTTCATAGGGCATCCAGTTTAGAGATTTTAAGACCGGGGAGATGTGAGCATTTCGCTTGGTGTTCGTGATCAATCTGGCCACCGCGTTCAGTGAGGTCTTTAGGGGGGCCAGAGTGTATTTGGGGAGGCCAAATAACGTAGCACTGCCATAGTCCAGCCTCGGCAGAACAAGCGCTTGGACCACTTGCTTGAAGTCAGATTGAGGTAGGAAGGGTTTGAGATTCCTGAGTGTTCTCAACACGTGGTTAGCTCCCTTGCACACATTGGTAATTAGGGTCTTCATATTCAGATGCTTATCCAGGGTGATTCCTAGAGATTTAGCTGAATCAATAATGAGGGGGGAGCAGTTGAAAGCGGAGAGTTGGTTCATCCAGAGGTCTATTTTGGGAGTATGTTTCGGGTGAGAAATTTGGAGGAATTCTGTTTTGGATGTGTTTAACAGGAGGTGGTTCTCAGTTAACCAGTTTTGGGTAGTCATTACGGTGGAGTTGAGTGAAGTGATGTCATCCGGGGAGGAGATTTTCAGATAGAGTTGGGTGTCGTCTCCATACATGTGGAAACGAATGTCCAAGGATTTTAGAACATTAGCTAAGGGTTCATGGAATAAGTTGAAAAGAATGGGAGATAAGGAGGACCCTTGGGGAACCCCCATGGTGACTGGGGATGGCAGGGAGAGGGATTGGTGAGCTTTAACTCTTTGTGACCTGTGCTGCAGGAAGGATGAGAACCAAAGTAGCATCTGACCAGAGAGGCCCATCCTATGTTCAAGAATGAATTGGTTGTCATGATTGACAGTATCAAAGGCGGATGAAAGGTCGAGTAGGATAAGGAGTCAGGATTCATTTCGATCAAGCATCATTAAGATGTTATCCTTCACGTGAGTGAGAGCCGATTCAGTACTGTGCCCACTCCTAAAACCAGATTGGTGTTGGTCCAGAAGATTAACATTTTCGATACGTGCACAAAGTTGAGACTGGACGCATTTTTCAAGGAGTTTGGCTAGTGTAGGGATACTGGAGATAGGTCGGAAGTTGTTGAGATCTGTACTGTCAGATATCGTTTTTTTTTAAATAGGTGTTAACTGCGCCTCTTTTAGGCATTCAGGGATCGTGCATTGTGACAGGGATGCATAGACGATCTTTGTACAGAAGGGGGAGATTTCTTCCTTAATTACTTTGAAGATGGTGGGTGGTAACGGGTCATTGAAGTGATTAGATGGGTTAATACTCCGAAGAACATTTTTGATCTCTATTTCAGTTAGGGGAAGAAATGTATCCCAGGAAGCGTTGTTCTAGATACCCCAGCTGACTGGTTCTGCCTTGTCTAACAAGGCCATGGGGGTGCAGGGTCGTTGGGTAGCAATAGAACCTTCCTGGTCTCCAAATCGATGTTAATAAGTCTAGATTTCTTCGTAAAGAAGGCAGCCAGATCATCACATTAAGGAGGAATGACTTCTGAAGCTGAACGGTTAGGGGCTTCCACCGATTGTTGTTTAACCAGTTCAAACAATTTCTTGGGTCGATTAGCCGCTTGGGTAGGTTGGAATCTGAAATATTCTGTTTTAGTTGTCTTGATTTGTTTGTTGTATGAGCTTCTTGCTGATCTAAGGGTTTTTAGATGGTCCGCAGATGGTGTGGATCTCCAGGAACGTTCAATGGCCCTTAAATTGCGACGTTCCGAGTTTAGGTACCATGGCTCGGAGTGAAGGGCAATGATTAAGCCAACTCATCCGTGTTTGAGGATTTTTTTTAGTGTGCCATCTGCTATCCTTTCTACGGGGTAAGGGTGAAGGGCAGGGGTTGAAGCCAAACTACATGTGACTGAAATTTTGTTCCACCCTTACTATGGGCTAGGGGTGAAGGGCATTGATTAAGCCAACTCGGTATTTGAAGTTTTTTTTCTTCCACTCTTCCTACGGGGTAAGGGTGAAGGGCAGAGAGTAAGCCAAATTAGTGGTGATTGTAGTTTTGTTCCACCCTTCCTATGGGGTATGGGTGAGGGATCAGAGTTTAAGCCATATACAATGTGTCATTGGAGTGTTGGGTTAGGGTGAAGGTCATTATTTCAGCCAAATTACTTCCGTTTGAGGTGTTGTTCCACCCTTACTATGGGTTAGGGTGAAGGGCAGTGTTAAGCCAAGGTTGTTCCACATTTCCAGTTGGTTTTTCAGTTGTTATGGACGGTTCCCTACCGCTCTTCCGGTGGTTGGTTCCCTGCGTGCTTTCTTTTATGCCATCCTGGCCAGCTGGCATGTTTATGGTATTAGGGGTTTGGTACAGAATTTGTGTTGTGGTCGAGTGTATGTTGTTTTCTGGTTAGAAAGGGAGAAGATGATTGTATTCTTATTCTAGGTTTCCTTTATTTGCTGTGGTAACATGCATGGTCATTTGCAATTAATATTTTATGACATGTTGCTTATTCAGTTATGCATCGTGTGTGCAATGTTTTCCACTTGTTATTTCCATGCACCTTGACTATGTGTTGCTTATTCAGTTGTGCATAATGCATGCAATGTTTTCCACCTGTTATTTCCATGCACCCTTATTGCTTCTCGTTACTATATTGTAAACATGCATGTAAGAGTTCTAATGTTATTCTTTGTAAAGAAGGGAGATGTGTTATACTTGCTGCTCAGCCAGTGTGACAGGGATTGTGGAATGTTGTTGTGTGGTGATGCTGTGGAATGTTGGATGAGTGAGAAAGTCAGTTGGAGGTTGGTCTGAGCAGCAGGAAGGTTGCTGCTGGTGGGGCTCTTGATCTTAGCATCTATCTTAATAAACACCTTACTTAATCTACCCTGGACTACTGGACGTCTTTTTTATAGTAAACAACACGTCTGGTGGTCCGATAGGGTAATGGCGCTCCTAGGCAATGCGCAGAAATTATTTGGTTATATCGTAGTATGAGTGCGGTGCAAAGGGGTAGTGAGACCCACCCGTCTCCCCAAACCATGGTAAACCACTGCGTGTGCAGGGGATTTGTAATACAACCGTAAGCAAGTTGTCTGCTTGCTGTCTCTTGTTCCCCATTGAAGGATGCACTCAGGCAAGGCTAATCTCTACTATTAGTACTGTCTTTCAGGAGAACAAGTCTGTTGTCCTCAAAGGAAATTGAGGAAAGAAACATTGCATTTTATTATGCATGTTCCCCCTGCAGGATTTAAAACCAACATTGATACTTTAGTGGATTTGACACTTTGGGCCAGATGTAGGTGAGGGACATTTACCGATTCTAAAATACCAAATTTTACAGATTCGGTATTTTAGAATCGGTAAATGCTATGTAAGGAAAAATTTGGTAAGTATTACCGAATCGTTAAGATTCGGTATTTACCGAATCGGTATTTACCGATTTGGTATTCCCCATTCATTCCTATGTACCTGGCGGCCCATAGGAATTAATGGGAATTACCGAATCGGTAAATACCAATTCGGTAAAAGGGTGAAAACATTTAAGGGTGGCAGGGTGTCCCTTTGACACTCTGTTGCACCCCTCAATTGTGTATGGGTGCACATGTGGCACACATACATGCCCTAAGGGCATGTATGTCTGCCACACGGCACTGAAATAATTTGCATGAAATTGCTTTTTTGGGGGTTTTCGTTATTTACCACCAACTTGTAGTTGGTGGTAAATAACGAATCCTAACAGGAAAAGCACTAATTTAAGTGCTCCCTACATTAGGAGTTTGGTAATTTACCGAATCGGTATTTAAGAATTAGGTAATTTACCGATTCCTTAAATTACTGATTCGGTAAATTACCGAATCCTTAGATTAGGCTCCTACATCAGAAAAGCCTAATACCGGTCGGTAACGGCCGAACGACCGGTATTAGGCTTCCTACATCTGGCCCTTTATGTGCTTCAGGCTTCAGAACAGAATTAAATGCATGGTTGTTGTTATTATAACATATGCTATTAAGAAGCATGATTTTTGCAGGACATTGCCAATCAGTCACACATGTATGTTTTGAAGCTTGATGGAATACTTACATCGTTTGCGTGCTAAAACACCTTTTGTTGCAACCTAATTCGGAGGCAACTACCTTTTTTGCCTCTTTCTGGGGCCTAGTGGACGTAGCTATGTCATCTAATGTGAGGTTTGCTCAATGTGAGCTGCTAACAACTATTTTATTTGGTTTTACAATAGGAAAGTTCCCGGGAAAGGTAATTAATAGGTGTTAATATTTTCATCTGATTATCACTCACTTATTCCTTAGATTACAAACATAAGACTTGCCAGTCACACATTCTAAAATCAGGTATTTTACACCTCTAAGCTCAATATTCTGAGACCTATATGTGTGTGTGCGACCTCTAATAAGCATATTCTGCAACATCCCAATGAGTACATTGAAACTCTACCTTTGATCAATCGTCAGACATATTTCATGCGCTCAATTTAATTTCATTAACAGAAGTAATTTTTTGAGAAATGACAAAAATGGCCATCGACTTGTAATAACTTCGCAAAAACGAATTCTAAAGTCCTTTTGTATTGAAATATTATAAGAAACTGGCTCTATATATACTGCACCAAAGTGAGGTATAGTGTGTATAGAGTCCAAGGGTCTCCAGAGGTAGGCAGAGGTTAAAGTTAGATAGAACCTTACTCTCTAAAGTGGTTGCTTGGTCGAGCAGTAATGCAGTATCAGTGGACAATGTTAAGCATTTGATGTACCCACTCAGTCAGCAAATGAAGTCAAACACTCAAGAACAGAACTCTAGGCCAATTGTTGTTGTATAAAAAATATACTGTTGTTTATTTTTAGAACCAAGCAAGCCTGGTACAGGTAAGCATTCAATACTTTTCAGTAATAAGTTACTGGATATAGAACATTTTAAAAAGGCAACAGAAATTGTACTTTGTTTGATTTACAGGGGAGCAGTAGTATGTAACATTTAGCAAATACAGTACATTGGAATGAATATGCTTTTTCAAAAAATTGCAGGCAAGTACTTTTTACAATACTTTTTCTAACTCAGTGGTGGATGCCTAGATTCAGCACTGGGACATTTCCTTAAAACAGTTTAGAAAATGCGTTTAGGTTATTGTTACGAGTTTGAAGGAATATTTCGAGTTTTCAAAAGTCCACACAGTCGTTTTTCGGAAGAAAAACTGTCAATGTCATCCTATGGGAGGAAACAGGTTAACGGTTCACAGGTAAGTAAACAACTGTGGGAGTTAAGGTTCTGGGCTTGGACTCAGAGGGCCACCAGGGTCAGTGATGCACTGGTGTTGCACCCTCAGCTGCACTAGGGCGGCCCGGTGCAGAGGGGTGAGGCCCAATGTTATCCTAACGAGGATAGGGGGCTCCGGTTGGGGGCGGCTGGCAAGCAGGCCACGGGGTTGTGGGAGCAAAGCTCCTAGGGTTTATTTCAGGGCAAGTTGGGGACCAAAGTAGCACCAAAGGTGCACCCTCAGAGGCACTAGGGCGATCGGGTGCAGGGTGCTGGTTTGAGGTCGGGCGCCCTGTTATTTTCACTGGAGAACCTCCGGGACAAAGAAGCACTGCAGGCTCGGGGACGAGGATCTTCCAGGTGCGACCACCACTTTGAGGGGTAAGTTGGGATGTTGAGGGTTGGGTAGGTACCGTTGGTTGGGGCACACAAGGCCGTGGCGCGCCGGGTGCAGGGGTGCCTTTGGATGTCGGATTTTCTTACCTGCTCTGGTCGCGGTAGGGGGGTCCTCTGGATTGAGGCTGCAGGCTTCGCCTGGTGGATTGAGGCAGGTCAGGAGTCACCGGATCTCGGGTCAGGATTGCTGGAGGGACCTCCTCGTGGTGTTTTTCCACTCTAGCACCGGCCGGGTTCAGCGGGTGCAGTGTGGGCTGGATTTGCGGTCTCTGGCTGGCACCAGAAGCTGCAGTTTAAACACGTCCTGTGTTTGCGGGAATTAGAGTCCTTCAAGTTAAGGCAGGCAGGTCCTCAAGGGTTTGTGAGGTTGCTGGCTGCAGGACATGACGGGATTTCGCAGGAGGTAGGTTCGAGTGAAGACAGGCCTGTAGGGCTGGGGCCAAGTCAGTGGGTGTCGTCCTCTTGTTAGCTCCTCCCGGCTCTTCGGTCCTCCTTCTTATCTTTTTTTCTTTTGGTTTAGATTCTGTTCAAGCAAGGTTCAGGGTGCCCCCTAAATACAACATTTAGGGGTGTTACAGGTAGGGAAAGGGCAGGGACCAATGGGTCTCTTCCCTGGGGTGTGTACACCCCCTATTCTTCCACGCTCCTGTGGGAGGGGGGCAGGAGCCTGTCCCTGGTTGGCTAGGTCCCCCCATCCTCAATATGGCGGGGACTTCAGGTTGTGCTTCACCTCGCCTCCCCCACCTGAGGGGTGGAGTTGGCAAAGGTGGGCACACCTCCCTTCCTCACTTGTTTTTCCCGTTGGCTCTCCTGCCCAAAGTGGGGGGTAGAACCAGTGGGGACCGGTTGCTGAAAGCAGCGAATGGCCTGGAGAGGCTCACAAAGGCGGCATGCCTTTGAAGCTTCTCCCTTGTGAACCCTGCCCATCCTGGGGGAGGAGGCTTGGCACCTCGTCCCAGGATGTGCATTGTTTCAGTCCCCCTCCCAAGAGTGGCAAGGTCTCGACCCAGGGGTCCAGAAACATGTCTGGTAGTGGCAGCCTGAGCAGCCACTCAGTCAGGTCACTAGAGGTTGTTCGAGTTTCAAGCGACATCTCTAAGATGCCCTCTCTAGTGCATTTTACATTAAATCCCACACTGGCATCAGTGCGGGTTTAATGTGCTGAGAAGTTTGATACCAAACTTCCCAGTCTTTAGTGTAGCCATCATGGTGCTGTGGAGTTCGTAATGACAAACTTCCAGCATCATATACTCTTAATGGCAACACTGTTCTTACAGGGCCCAGGAATGGACTTGGGCACTGTAGGGGCACAGGGCACATGCACCTGTACCCTCAACACTGGCATAGGGAACCCAGCTAGAGGGGTGACTGATGTATGCCAGGGCAGTTGTTTGTGGGCTTGGCACACAGGATGTGTGCCATGTCGACTCGTTGTTGCCTTAGAGGCCTTCCCTGGTCACAGTGCCCTGGGTACCTATGGTACCATTTACCAGGGGCTCACCTGTGGCCAGAGATGCAGATTGGGTTTAGGCTTCAATGAAGTTTTAGGAAAGGAACATAAGCCCTGGGTACCTGATTGGCAGAATCCCAGGGCACACTCAGTCAAAGAACATCAGCAATTCAGCAAAAAGTGGGGGCATACCATGCAAGAAAGAGGGCACTTTCTCACACATTTGTAGAAGCTGCTTTTTGACAAATCATGCATTGCCCTTTGGTCTGTCTGAGTATCATTTATGCCTTGCTTACATCCATCACAGAGAAATGCATTGGGTAGTGGTCCAACCTGCAACAGTCATTGGCTCTTTTGCTCTGTGAATGATGGCACTTTCTGATTGTGTGCGCACACCCTCCTGAAAATTGTTGCGCTTCAGTATCAGGGATGGTTGGCCAGTCCTTTAGTATGGGTTTTTTCCTTTTATAGTTCCCCTTTTATTATTTTGCTTCTCATCTTTTTATGTTTATGTTTCTTAAAGAGATACTACAGCTCTACAGGCAGTGCTAATGATTTGCTTGCTCATTTCATTTGCAGTGCGCCACATTCCACGTGGGCACTTTCTCTAACCCAGAAGATCATTATGGAATGCTGTTGTCCATAGTGTATCATTATTTACCATTCAAAGATGGCTCACAAGTTGGTTCTAAACGTGGCGACCATGCTTGACTTTAAAACAATGATAGACTATTTACAATTCATTTGCAAGAGACATCTGCTGCTATGTTTGGGTCTGTTGTTGTAAACATAGGTCTGGCATGTTTAGAAGGCAGCATGTGTTCTTTTTTCTACTTGAATTCTTTTTATTTATCTTACTTATGTTGATGAATTTGCTGTGTTTTATTGTGGTTGCTGTAGGAAAGTGCCCCTTTTTGCATAGTTACCCCCCACGTTTTGCCTGTCATCTGATGCATTTTGACTTGATGTGCCCTGGGTCCCTGCCAATCAGGTTCCCAGGGCCTGTGTTCTTTCCCAAAGCTGTACTTTTGTTTCCACAATTGCCACATATCTGGCCACTGGTAAGCCCCTTGTAAAAGGTACCATGGGTATGAATTAATGAATGAATGACTGGTATTTATAGATCTCACAGCTACTCCAGCTGGAGTGTCCCGGCACTAACAGTTCACATATGGCTGCCCTACTAGGAGGCTTAATTCTTAAAAAGCCATATTTTCAACTGTTGATGCTCTCAGAGCTGCCGGCAGTTTGTTCCAGGGGTGGGCTCCTAAGAAGCCACAGGACTTCCCACCTCTACGTACCAGACGTGTTTTGAGGATGCAGGCCAGGTCGGCGAAGGACGATCTGAGTGCTCTATTAGGTGTTTAATGGTAAGCTCGTTTTCTAAGGTAGGCGGTGCCCATGCCATGGAAAGCTTTAAAGAAGATGTTCCCTGGTCACAAGGGTACTGTGACCAGGAAAGGCCTCTAAGGGCTGCAGCACCTACTGTGGCACCCTTAGAGGCCCAGTACCTTACCACCTACACACTGCCATTGCAGACTGAGCGTTTTGGTGCAGAGAAAAGTAAAGAGTCAACATGGCACACATCCCTTTGTCCCATGCCTGGTATCCACTGCCTGTGGCCTAGGTAAGCCACCCTTCTAGCAGGGTGCACTAGACCACAGGTGAGGGTACAGTTGCATGAGCACTGTACCCCTACAGTGTCTAAGTCCATTCTTAGACATTGTAAGTGCAGTAAAGTCATAAAGAGTATATGGTCTGGGAGTTGTTCATTCCGAACTCCAGAGCTCCATAATGGCTTTACTGAAAATTGAGAAGTTTGTTAGCAAACTTCTCAGGACATTAAATCCACACTGATACCAGTGTAGGATTTAATGTAAAATGCACCCAGAGAGCATCTTAGAGATGCCCCCTATAAAACGACCAGCCTGGTGTGGTTCCTTCATGGCTGCTTGCATTTGCCACCACCAGGCAGGTTTCTGGACCCCTGGGTAGAGAGCTTCCGCTGTCTGGGTCCAGAGACAAAGCCCATCCTGGGCAGAGGTGTCATGCATCCTGCCCCAGGATGGTCTGAGGCAACGAAGGGGAAAATTCAAAGGTTTGTGAAATTTGTAAGCAGTCCCTGCTATTTGCTGCCCCCAGCAACTGACTCAACCGGTTCTGACTCCCACATCGGGCGGGAGAATCGATAGGAAACCGAGTAAGGTGGAGAGGTGTGGCCACCTTTGCCAAACCCCACCCCTAAGCTGGGGAGGAGAGGTGAAGCACACATCTCAGTCCCCTCTATCTTGGAGATGAGGGCACCCAGCCAATTAGGGAGAGGCTCATGCCCCCCTCCCACTGGAGGATGGCATAATAGGGGGTGTACTCAGCACATGGAAGGGACGCATTGGTCCCGACCTGCACACCCCTGTAATGCTCCTAAAAGTGGTATTTAGGGGCAACCCTGAACCTTGCCTTCTCAGATGCGAGAAAGAAAGAAGGACTGAATAGCCGTACTGACCCAGGAAGAAGAGGACAGTAACTGTTTTGGCCCCAGACATACTGGCTTGTCCTGACTCCAACCTGACAACATCAGAAACTCTTGCATGCCCAGCAGCCACAAAGAGCCCGGAGAACCTGCCCTGCACTCAACTTAAGGACTCGGTCTGCCATGAGCACTGGATTTGCTCAACAAAGACTCCAAGACCAAAACCCTGATCCAGCCAGCTCTGTGGTTCTGCACCACTCTGCACCCAAAGGCCAGGGCCTGAGTTTGAGTGGCCCAACACCTCGAGGAGGTCTCCCCAGCAACCCTGACTTGGGATCTGGTGATCCTCGACCTCACTCAAGCTTCAAGCTGACACCTGCAGTCTCAACCTGAAGGGTGTCTCCGACCATGACCGGAGCAGGTAAGAAGACCTCACGTCAAAAGACACCACAGCACCCGACGTCCCAAGGTCTTGGGGGGCCCAACTGATGGTATCCAGACATCACCCAAGAACCCAACTTACCTCTCCAGCTGGTGGTCGCCTTCAAGAAGCCTCCCTGACTGAGCCTGCAGCATCTTTTCCAAACTGGAGGTCCCTATTGAAATCCATAGGGTCCCCGACGTCTTCTTGGCACTCTGCACCCGGCCGCACCTGTGCCGCTGGAGGTGCAGTTCCTTAGCTGATTGGTGGCCCCTGCAGTGCTGAGCTCAACCCCAGGAGCTTTGCTCCCACTGCCAAGTGGCCTGCTGTTTAGCCCCTGACCGAAGGCCCTCTTAGCCCCATTGGCTAACATTGGGCCCACGAACTCTGCACCCAGCTGCCCTAGTGCCGCTGGGGGTGCAATCTGAGTGTCTAACTGGACCTTGAGGAACCTTGATCCTAACCACCTAAAGCCACACTTGTAAGTCTAGTACTTACCGGTAAACCGTTAACATTCTTTCTCAAATTGGAACAAATGTTACAGATTTTCTCTGCCTAAAAATGTCCGTTTTGACCTACTGTTTTGTATGGAAAGAAAGTAACTATGTTTTAACGTAAGAACTGTTGTACTTACCTGTAAGTGACAAATCCTTGTGTATGATATCTCGGCATAATACTATAAAAACTCAAAGTTATTGAAAAGTAATCCAAGAGTAATCAAATAATCTAACTGTAATTTTAACTGATTTCATAGTAATACAAACCTGTAAACGATTCCAATTCAATCCACAATTGCATTTCTATGTACAACCTTGCATTTGAAAGTAGTTCTTACTTGCCTGTGCAAAGTCCTGTTTATTTCTATAAAATAAAATATATGTATGCCTTTTTATACTTACCTAATCGGTCTGGATTCTGTCTCTAAGAGTGTGTGCCAGCAGCCTTGATGGAGTGAATACAATAAATGCTTAACACACCCTCCTGCTAAACCTACCTAATCGCCCACACTACCACAAAGAGAGCTTTTAGTGATTATCTAATTTAGCCTCTGCTATACCTCTGAGGATCCCCTGCAGGGCCGGACTGGCTACCGGGCAGTTGTGTATGCTGCCGAGCTGGGGGCTAATTCCTCTGTGGTGGGGGCTCATTTCGTTGATGGGGACCTGCGTGCGCATTGAAATAAAAAAAGCAAAACGAGTTTCGTTTTTCACACGCAGGTCCCTATCAACGAAAACAGCCCCCAGCTCGGCAGCACACACAACTGCCCGGTAGCCAGTCCGGCCCTGATCCCCTGGACTCTGTGCACACTATACCTTACTTTGGTATAGTATACACAGAGCCAGCTTCCTACAGTTGTGTCAGAGGATGAATGGAAGTATGAGTCGGTGGATTAATGAACGGACGCATGAGTGCAAAAATTAGTGACTCAACAGTGACACAAACAGAAATTTCATTTAAAAGCCAGACTTATTGGCATTGCCAATGCTTGTTAAGCTCATTGTCAGTATAAACATTGTCAAATCCACTAAAACGTATTTACTGTTACCCTATGAATCAATATGTTGAAAATGCACAATTTATCAATCTATTTTCTGGTATTGGCTCTAAGGATAGCTCTACCTATTGTTTGAAATGTTGGCCCTGCCCCCAGAGGTTGGCCTTTTAGCCCACCCTCCCTAGCAGCGCACTGCTGTTGAGCAGGATTGTCTTTTGGTCTTCCTCGTTCCCTGCTCCAGGCTGTTCAGAGAGAGTTGCTGTCCTCGCTTGATAAAGGACAGCGGTTCCACCCGTCTGAAGCCTGTGTACATGGGTTTAGTAGTTGTTTCAATCGGTGCCTTGTGTCCGTCCCTGGAGCCGGGCCCAGCCTCTGCGTGCAGCAGCATCAATTACTTCAAGGGCGTCTCTGAGTCCTCAGTCTGCATCGGCTGCACAGAGCAGGGGGGCTCTTACTTAACATATAATTGCCTAATTATTGGCTATTATTCCGACAATGCTTCAGACAATGAAACTAATAATATTCATGAAGACCATTCACTGCTGGTCTACTTGAGAGCAGTGCGAGCTCCACAGCCAAGATCAGAGCAAACTTCTAAAAATTGCATGAAATCTGAATTACTGAAAAATTAGATGTTGGCGGGGGTTGGAGGTGTGCGGGTGTGGGGGGTTAAACAGGTTTTGAAATTTGTTCACAAATGGAAAGAGATAGAGACGTGTAGATCGAAGAGGTATTGTTTTTATTTTCATGTATTATAACGATAACAAAAACAAAATTCTTCCTAATTAGCAATCACTATAGCAGACACGTTGACGAAGCCCGATCTCACAACTCAAAATCGCAATTTTCAATACCTGCGAAGCTGCGACTGGAACTTTTCTGCACATTAACCCCTTAGGTGCTCAAGACCGCTCCACGCCGTCATGAGTTACAGGCAGCGTGTGCTCATGACGGCGTGGAGCCGTCATGCCGCTGCCGCTCCGCCCACACAGCACTAATTCCCCGCCTGTGCGGGCGATCTAATGAGCAGGCGGGGTTATGACAGCACGACGCCGTCATGAGCACACGCTGCCCGTAACTCATGACGGCGTGGAGCAGTCATGAGCACCGAGTGCCACGCCCACCCCCTAGCCCCCCTAGCCCCCCCCCCGTGCCGTGGCGGAATTTGCAGTGCAGGGAAGGGGGTTAGAGTAAGGCAGAATGTTGTGAAACCCTTGCATAATATGATGAGGGGCACCTGAGTCTCCCCTATCTCACAGATATTCATTGGCCTTGGGTTGAATGATGGCCCTCTGATGGGTTGGGGGCCACCTGAAAGGTAGGAGCTCCCCCTACACCACAGGTGCTGCAGGGCCCTGCGTTACGCCCCTGCTGATCTAACATTTAGGGGTTGGCCGCCGCTTCCCTTGTTTTGGTGGCACCACCCGCCTCCTCTCGCATCGGAGCATGGGTAAGGCTTGAGGGATTGGGTGAATTTGGGGCTCAAATACGCGAAGTATGAACCTACCTGAATTTCCTCACTTTTTGGGCATTAGTACAAATTACCCCAGGCCCAGATAATAACAGTCACACTGTATTACATGAATAACAGTACTAATAGTACTACTACTACTACGACTAATGGTAATGATGATGATGATCATAATGATAATGCACTCTGAATCCCTGGATCATCGCGTTTACACCTGTGTGAGTCTAGGCTTCATCACTGTGCAATGCACTATGACTCCCTGGATCACTGTGTTCAACATCCTACCCTGGTGCAGAATCCATCACGGTATTCATTGTATTTTGTTGTATTGTAATATTTACATAGTGCTTCATATCTGGTGCAGTCTGACACCCTGCATTATCATGGCTAACTCCCTACACTCACGCACTATGACCCCCGGCTCATGGCATTGAACACACTGGACCTTTGTGCTTACTCCCTCTTGACCTTCCTTACCGCATTGAAGGACGTGAAGTTAGTTTTGCAGAAATGGTGTGTATGTAAGGTGATGGATATGTGTGTGCTACAACAACAGCATCCGGGATGGCTTCCACCCATCTCTTCTTCGTGCACTGCTGGCTAGAGAAACCCACTCTCGTGCACAGGCAACATAGTTGAAAATGAACCCATGGAATCTGCTGAGTGACAGTGCTTTTGGCAGGCCTCCTGGCTGTGGCTATGCAATACACATCTTTCAGATGAACAGCAAGTGAAATCCCAGGAAGAAACAGCCAGCTTCAATGGTGCAAAATCATTTGAACATTGCAACTAATCTGGGGCCATATTACACAAAGTGGCCAGGGAGGCATAACAGGCGTTTGCATCGGACTTTGTGCCCCGGGGCACTTTGGTATTACAGAACGGGACGCAGACGCTTATGCAGCCCCTTCTGTAATACTGACAGAGCTGTATTTGGGGGCATTCTCTCATTTGAGGGAATCCCTCTGCCTATGCACCCACACCTTATTACAGATGCAGGCGCAGAGGCAAAGACGCTCCCGGGAGAGGCACTATCAGTGCGCCCCATGAGAGCAGCCCTCTGGAGTGGGTAAAAGGGGTCCTACGGACTCACAAGACATTCCCTTTCAGGCGGTTCAGTCACTGACCGGACCCGCATGGAAGGGGATCTCTAATCCCCTTTAAAAGAGCAGGCAGGTTGCTGCCTGCACTGTGAAAACACAGAGCGGCTTGGTTTTTCTCATGCAGTTCGCGGATTCCCCCCGGAGCAGCGGTAGTTCGCGGCTGCCCTGTTTAGTACAGCGCATTATCTTTCATTGCGCTGGGCGCACCTTTAAAGAGGTGCACCCAGTGCAATGAAGGAAAATACGCTGCATGTATAATGTGGCCACTGATGGGTTGTGAGCTCTGGCCTACTTTTGACAAACTAAGAATAAAGGGGGAGCTTTACTCCAGCGTTTGGAAGAGCAATAGCCTAACAGATCTCCAAGGCCTGGCTGGTGCATCCTGATCAGAGGCTGTTGGTTCCCTCTGGGTAGGCCAAACAAGACATTCTGTCCATATGAAGGGATGGTGTGCAGTCATGCTTGGGAAAAAGACCCATAATGCATGGAAGAATACTGGTGATTCTATGCTCTGATGCACAAGTTTGGATAGTTAAGATCACTTGGCGTCCTGGCGTTGTTTCAGTTGCAGCTGTATTCTGGGATTGATGGGTTTGACCACTAGTTCTGATTCCATAGGCATTAATTGTCTACTGCTCTTCCACTTAGCCCCTTTTGATGTGTTTGTTAATTGTGTCTGTCATGGGTAGTTCTTAGAAAGGTTGCCACAAAAGGGTTATGTGGGAGTTGTTGACTTCAGCTGAATCACTGTGCATGAAAGGTGTGAGAGATGTTTGTGGGTCCATTGATTTTTCGTTTTTGTTACTTATGCGCATATCAGCCACGGCCGGTGGTAGGTGTAACTGTAGGGCGGTGACGTAGGGAGGGGGAGGGGCAGGGTGGGGGGTTGTATTGTATGGATTACGGACTGTAACAGGTAAGTAAACATATAAATTAATAAAATGAATTTCGTTGCGCGCACTGCATCGCATTTGGTGATGCAGTGCACACAACAAAATTCGTTTTATTAATTTATATGTTTACTTACCTGTTAAAGTCCGTAATCCATACATTACAACCCCCCACGCTGCCCCTCCCCCTCCCTACGTCACCGCCCTGCAGTTACACCTACCACCGGCCGTGGCTGGCGCATATGGTCCTTAAGTCTCTGCTTTGTGGGTGGTCCCAGGCAGGGGTGCTTCAAAAAGGACTGAACACTGCAGCCTTCCTCTGTATCTGATCATTGAGTAATGGGCTGTGATTGGAGAGGTCCTCCATCAGATAACCCATGCATGTGTGTTTGTGTGGTGTGTGTGAGTCTATGTATTGTGGGTGGTTACCTTGGTGGATGATACTGATTAGGTTGTGCTCCATGGGTTCCCACAGTCCATCAATGTGCAGATTAGTCTGTGTATCTATGCTGATATTCCTACTGCGCTCTCTGCCATGGAAGGTTTGCATCTGGTCCAAGGGAGTGTACTAGAGGGGCTAAGCTCCTAACTAATCCTTGAGTCCTTGTCTCATTCTTTGAGTAGTCTGTCATTTGGGGTGGTCCTCTCTGTGTGATCAGAGTGATCCTGTTTTGATCTTCCATCTTCTTCCCTGTATAATCTGTTCACCTGACCAGCACACACTAATATATACTTGAAGAAAACCAAACTCCACCATGCCTGCTCGTGCCAGACACACAAAACACCAAGTAGTATAACAGAGGAAAATCAGACCATTAGATAAAACAGGAAACACAACTATCCTACATGTTAGAGTGTATGTGAGCTTTTTGGGCAAAAGAACCATCTTGTCCTGTGCACAGCTAAAGAAAAGACTTTTGCAACTTTTCCAAGGTTCTTCTAGATGTTCTGTAAGGTTCTGAACTATGACATATACCAACGTGCACACGGTTAATAAGTTGTAAGCACCTCAAGATTCAAAACTGAGCTATATAACCTTTGAAGAAATTGCTATTTGATTATTTAATGAAGTAAGTACATTGTAGGAATGCCCAGGGAGCAAAGAAAAGTTTCAGAAACCTAAATGTCTCACAAATATGATCCCAAATAAGTTGGAATCAAACTTCGAATAGTGAATGAAATAGGGAGCAAATCTGAGTTCTACCTTCTTTGCGCTTTAATATCAGGGGTCCTGGGAGAGCGATATAGAGGAAGGGAAAAGTACCCTGAAACAGTGATATTCACAAGGTGCTATCGTCTCTGCATAGGGATTTTTAGGGATGTTCAGCATCTGTCAACTGGGTGTAATTATACCCCCCTCTTCTATCTCCTCGTACACTAAAATAATGCTTAATTTAAGCTGATGGCTCCCAGTAGGGTCCGATGGCACTCCTTTTTGAAGTTACAATCAACTAACAATTATTCTGGGGTTCAAGGGGTGTGTTTTAAGACCTGGGCACAGTTATATCCCCACACAAGCATTCAAAAAACAACAAATAACTGTGGGTCTAACGGTGAGCTCAAAACATGCTATGTATGGCTGGCTATGTGTCTGCTACTCCTCTTGAGATAGAAGACAGACTGGACAGTTAACCACTGTGAAAAAATGTCCATCAGTTACGCGGTTGTAGGCGCCCAGTACATCATATGGTCTACTCCACAGTAGTATAACCACCACTCTATCACCATCCGCTTCCTCAGGACCCATAAACTTAATTGCTACTGCTGAATCAGTGATAAGTGAAAAAAGGACATTCTATAAACATAAAAAGTGTCACCTGTACACTTCCATTTTTCTCCTTAATTTTTAAGGGAAAACGCCTCACCTCACCTGGCAAACAGCTCAGGAAAATGAAGCACCGCTCTCTCCGTCGGTACTTCAGACAGCCGGCCGGGCTGTTTGGGGAGGTCCCCAAACAGCCCGGCCGGCTGTCTGAAGTACCGACGGAGAGAGCGGTCCTTTTTTCACTTATCACTGATTCAGCAGTAGCAATTAAGTTTATGGGTCCTGAGGAAGCGGATGGTAACACTTGACCAGTAACCGCAGAAACATGTCGACCAGATAGCCCAGTCAGAAGTTATTTGTTTGAACCACCTGACTTACTTGCACGTTATTTTTAACCTTGGAGGTGCATGACTCCAGAATAAAAAATAATTGTATGCACCATCCAATCTTACACTTATCATTTTTTACACTCTTATTTTTGTGCACTGCTCACAGTTACGATAACTCAATCTACCAGACATCCACCCATCACTCTTTGTCTCCAATTTTGATCTATGGTGATAGAGTGGTGGGTATACTACTGTGGAGTAGACCATATGATGTACTGGGCGCCTACAACCGCGTAACTGATGGACATTTTTTCACAGTGGTTAACTGTCCAGTCTGTCTTCTATCTCAAGAGGAGTAGCAGACACATAGCCAGCCATACATAGCATGTTTTGAGCTCACCGTTAGACCCACAGTTAATTGTTGTTTTTTGACTCCTTTTTGAAGACCAGCACTTATTTTATTCCATTGGATGTTTCCCCAGAATAAAAGAAGAAAAAGCACACAAAGGGGATAAAAAGAGGAAACGAAAATCGGAAAACTGCCACAAAAGGAGAAAGCAGGAACCTGCAAAAGTGATATAAAGGGCCAGGGAGTATCTGGCAGTGGATTAAAGAGGCATGAGGTGCATTGGAGACTGCACAGGCTTGGTATTCAGGGGCACTGATATTTTATAGCGCCGACTGCCAGCTCCTGAGCAGAGCTTTGAGCATGGGCACTCATTCTTTTACAAATTGAGCACTGAAAAAAGCCCCCAACAATATAGAAATAAATAAGTTGCTCCAATGTACTCTCACTCCACACAGTGGAACGTAACCATCCAACCTGCATTACTTTGCTGTGAGGCGAGGCGAGGGCGGTGGACAGTCTCGCCCTTGCCGCTGTGCCACTGTCCCCTGCATCCAACGAACGACCTGCGGCGGAAGATCCTTCTCCTACCTCCCCCCCAAGACCTGGAACACCCTCCCTGCCCACCTACGGGAGACCCAAGACCTACTCGCCTTCAGAAGACTCCTCAAGACCTGGCTCTTTGAGCAGTAGCGGCACCCCCTTCCCTCAGCGCCTGGAGACCTTCACGGGTAAGTAGCATGCTTTGCAGGTACTCTGATTGATTGATTGATTGATTAAATTAATGAATGAATGAGCAAATGCTATCTAAAGGTTTTCAGCTTCACATCCACGTACCTTATCTCAAATAAATTAATACAGTTCATCACAGTTGTAGCTCTCTGGTCTCGGACTACACTGGACTGCCATATTGTGCACACACAGCTCCTATATATCACCACTGCTGTGCTACCACACTGCACCCTCAGCTTGGCCGATGCGACATAATGCTTGTGCCCTCACCTTTTCAACAGCGTTTTCTGCCCAACACATTTGTTCTTTAGAGAGCTGTAGTCTGCTCCCCCGTTGTGATCTAAGATCGATTTAAAGCAACTTTACACCTTGAGGCCATCTCCTTTCTGTAACACAAGTACCCTATACAAGATAAACACCCAGGTAGAAGAACTACTTGAAGCATTACATTCCCTATTCTGTGCAGGATTGGTTAGGTGGTGGGAGTTAACATGAGATAGGTGGTGGTAAGAAATGTGTTAGAAGAACTTGTGTAAAGGAGTATAGACCTCATACATTTTGGCGTTGTACTAAGCCTGGGCGGTGAACTCAGCTCTGGTCGCGGAGTTTGCGGAGTTTTACGCACTCCGCGTTACATGGAGCTCGCAGAGTTCCGAAAAACTCCACTCTGCTGGAGTGTTTTTCGTCGCTCACGTTCATCAACGTCAAGTTGGCGAGCACGAGCGAGGAAAATCCACCTCTCAGAGAGAATTTTTCTCGCTCGCGATCGTCAACAACAAGTTGGCGAGCGCAGGCGTAGAACATAAACCTCCCGGAGAGATTTCTCAATGCAGGGGGGTCAGGGTTCTCAATGCGGGTGGTTGCATATGCTTGTGACCGCTCGCATTGAGAAGCTGCCCCTTCGCGTTGAGAAAGCTGCCACTTGAGTAAAAATCTACTCAAGCGGCAGAAAGGAAAGCAGCGCCTGCGTGTGCTGTGCATGGTGCCGTTTGCGATGATTGCACAGTGCGGACAAGTATCCGGCACTGAAAATCACTGCAAACTGCATTTTTCTATCGCACTCCGCTGCTTGCGGAGCTCCGCGTAGCGCGGCAGAGTTTTGTCCACTTCGCAGAGTTTCGCGTAGCGCAACTCCGCGAACTCTGTCATTTACCTAAAGACTAAGTTTCATCTTTGATATGACCTATGGTGTAGTGTATACCTCCTCATATGAAATGGCTGCACATTTATGATCTGTGCAAAAGTCCTAACACCCTTATTACCCTCTGATAGCATACGGTCTCACCTGATCATAGCTCTCTGCCTCCACATGCTTGTGTTTCCGGAGCTGCTTTGCTACATACTTCGGTAGCATCTGGTGAAGAAGTTCCTCTGCCAGGCGGCGCTCCCGTTTCAGATCCTCCGTCCTCTCCCTGAGGCTCCGGGCGTAGTTCTGGATCCACTCTGTCATTTGCTTGAAGGACACCAGCACAATGGGGTAAATGAGGCAGGCTATGGTGAGGAGGCTGACTTTCAGGCTGACCAAGGACAAGATCTCTCTGGATTTGTCATTCAGCTTCTCAAACCCTCTCTGGCTTAGGCATCCCTGGACTGACTCCAGACCAGAGACGAACTGCATGAGATGAGAGCGAGGCACTACAACTGTGAAAGGAACGCTGAAGTAAGGTTCCTCTAACTGGGACATGTACCGAGTCAAATTCTCATTCTCAGCCCAGCAGTTCTGTAGGACCTCAGAAGTGAAGACAGCATAGTTCAGGATGGTAGTTAGCTGGCTCCACTGTGTTCCTGAAGTTTCTAACTCCAGGAATCTGTCCAGTTGATGCGCTTGAAGGGCGGCCTCTTTCACCTTGAGGATGATGCGCAGGGCTGACACATCGGCCCAATCCAAGTTTGATCGTGCATGGCGCAAGTCCTCTTCTTCAATCTGAAAATCATCCAACAATTCTGAGATGATCTGAGAAAGCAAGAAAGACAGCTCAGGCCCTGGGGTGCTGTTAAGCTTCTGCTCAAGTTCACCTTTATAAATCCAACACTTGGATGACTTCATGCCTTCACAGTGGCTGCTTGAAATTTGGAATCTATCCCGATTCTGGGTGCACAGGGTCTTCAGTCCTTCCTGCAGGTGTTGGTGTATGAATTGGCCGGTCTTCGTGGAGGAGTTTCCAGGGCTCCCCCAGCAGCAGAGCTGTCTCTCCTCTTGGAGGAACTGTATCATGTCCACAGTCTGCAGGTTCACGCAGGAGGACAGGCCTTGCAGAGCCTCCTCGGTGCTCTTCCAAATCTGGAAGCTATTGTTCAGGTCAAGGGAGATGGACCCCAGCAGAGTCGAGAGGGAGATGAAGCAAGCGGCAAGGATTCTGCGGACTGTCCTGCTGCCACCAGGGTTGGACAGTAGAGAGCACCTAAGACACAAATAAAAAAGAGAGGGTCGGAGACTTGCGGTGCAAGGACTGCTCCTCACCAGAAAACTTAGTCAATTACTTCACTGCAAACAACAGTTAAGTGTATTAAACACCACAAATTCTAGCATGTTCTATGTTTGCATTTTATTAGGAGTGCCTCATGACACACATATAGTAGTAGTATCTTTCCTATACATTCTTAAAGAATATTGGCATTTTTTAATTGTAATGTAGAAGATGGGTGACACTTAAAGGCCCAATTTGAATCACACTGCAATTTCCCAGAATCATGTTTACATTTCTTGGTCCATCTAGTGAATTGTTCAGTGACAGGTTCTGTTTACAGAACCGTTCCTTGTGTGCAATTGTGGTGTGGTGCCACAGCCATTTCTTTAACATAGTCTAACTTGAGATATAAATTATATCTTCTCTCTGCAGGATAGACATTCGCATCCCTGTCTCTTGAGGCATCCCATAGGCTCCGCTTCAATTTATTGATCTTCATTCTCTAATTGGAACCCATAAAAGTCCTCCTAGCCAACATGTGCATAAGAAAACATCAGCATGTAGATGACACGCCACTCCGCCTATAAATCAGGAGCCTAACGTAGGCCAAGTGCATGGGGATCCCCAACACTCTCAGGGGTCCCCAACCTTTCAGGGGGCCCCTTATTCAATCCCAACAAATATCTGTAAGATATGGGAAATTCAGGGCCCCCTCGTCCCATTCTGCAGGGGGGCTGTAGTTTTGCATTACGCCACTGCTGTAAGTCTTATTTTCTTTTCCATTGATTGCCTGAAGGACTGTATTGCTGAGATCAAAGCACGGATGTCCAAGCTTTACCACAAACTGACCCGCATCAAGGCAGAATATTTGCTCCTCTCTAGTGGCTGCAAATAACATCAGGCACAAAGCTGACTCTGGGACGAATCTTGATAACTTCACTCCTCTACTCTTCAACATTGCTCCTGGACTTCTACTTTGGCTCCCACCTTAGCTTCCAACCGATGCCCTGCAGAAGATGAAGACAGGCTGGTGTTGGTTTGGCCGTGCTCAGCAGAGTGTTGCCCTTCCAATCAGAATCAGACTTCAGAATCATTCTCAGACTGTGGTACTTTCTCATATCAGCAGAGGCACCGCTCTACTGGCTTGGATCCGCAAGACCTTCCTGACTCCACTGAAAAGCAACCTCCACGTGGCGGCTCAGCCAATCAAAGGTCATCACAAATACTGCAGTGATCCCACTGAGGAATCACATTCAGGATCTGGTAACAATCTAGAGGGTAGTATATTCTGGTATTCCACTATTTCTGGTGATAAGCTTAAAGACTTGGTGGAGCACACATGTAATGCAGCAGCAGCTTCGCCAGACTAAATATTAGAAAATGCAGGAAAGGGAAGATAAGACATCAGGAATTTTCTTGTTGTGTTTGAGACTTCATCCAAGCCCCTATCTACCAGGCTCCATCCCATCTCCGCTTCCATGAGGGCCCATCTCTTCAATCAAGATCACGCCTGAGGAGTTCCCACTTCCACCTCTTTTTCCCACCTCTCCAGCCCCTGCACAATCCCACAGTTCGGCCAGTGACCTTGTCGCCCAGACACTCCCTTTTTAGCCTCACATCAACACCCATCCTGTTTAAAAAAAACATGACATTGTTCCTGTATCCCAGCATCACTCTCCCCTTCCCCTCTTCTGCACTTGAAACTGTATAAACGCATCCATGTGGAGTGTTCCATAGCTTTATAGGTAAGATCAGGCTACATAACTCCCATACATACAGACGTGACCCTTTTTGCTAATAACTGTGCTTGCAATAAGGCAGTAAAAGAAACTCACTTTAGGAACTAGAGACATTTTAAAGCATGGGCAAAGTGAGCTCTGGGCCAGGCCCCAGCCTTTAAAGAGGCCCCCATTAACCCTCCACGACAGATCCCACACTGTCAGGAGTTAAAAAATGACCAGTGTGGTTACTTACTTTCTTTTGTGAGCCAGCCGAGGCTGTCTTTATTCAGCATGTGACACTTGCAGTGTGGTAAACATTGGCATGGTTTGGTTCCTCTCTGAATGCATCGTCCTTTTGGAGCTGCTGCCAGGTGCTGTGATCACAGCTTGCTGCCACCTGACTCTGATGACCTATCATGCACAGCAGAATCCGTGCAGTAAACAAAAACACGGCTGGAAAAAGAGAGAGTTTTCCCTGGTGAACCCAGAAAGGACTGGGAAATTGTGTGACAAAAAGAAGATTCCTTTCTGTGGTTTTTAAATAAAGATTTTTTATGAATGTAACTTGTAAAGCTAGACACCTATCCAGAAAACTCTTATATCCTCAATAACACATATACCAATTAAAACATACCATAAACTGTATCAAAAAACCATATTTATTAAAAAGAAAAAGTTTCTTGTATCAAATGATTTGACATAAACAATTTCTTGCATATAAAGTTACATACATATTATAAGTCATACACGAAATTTCAATCTATCAGAATGTTAGAAATAAATAATAATTAAAAAGCCAGTATTGTCGACGCGTTTCGGTGCTTAGATGGGTAGAACACCTTCCTCAGGGCTATAGTTAAAACTTCTTCAATCTAAAAAGGTATATGGAACATAAATTAGTATACAGTATAAGAGGATCTGTTTAAGTCATTCTATAAAAAGAGTTTTTTTCTTTTTTACAATCATACAGGGTCAAAAGCTACAAGTAATCATAAGGTCTTACATTTATAACATTTTTCAATTTGCAGTACCAGTCTTGATCCTGGAGTTGGGTAACCTTTTAAAATATTGTACACCTCAGCTTAGTCATCAAGAGGATCTATATGCAAAATAATAGTCATATTAGGTTTGTGGTCCAGCTACCACTGTAATGCACAATCTGTACTTTATGGCTATCGAGGTCTTTGGCTTACTTTTTAATAGTACTTGTAGTCTTTGTAGTTTTAGGAGACTCACTTCAAGGTGCTTTGTATATAGCGGATTATGTCGCTTTTATATCATCCTTTTCATTCCTGAGTATCTTTAGGAATTTGCAGCGGTCGTCACTTCCTATTAGGTTTGAAGGCGAACTTTTCACCTAAGTAGACAATCAAGGGAGTTTCGAATATTTAAGGTGTGCTTAGTAGTGATCAATTCTAAGCGTACAAACAGTTACATTTTATGTTTTAGATTAAACACGGGTGTGTTGAAAAGAGTTTTTTTTAAAAAGAACTTATTTATTAAAGTTTTGGTATCATTGCTTAGACAGACGAGAGTACTTATGGTGTGCTGTTCACTCTTGCATGTATCGCTACAAGTTTAAATTAAATCATTAAAAAAGGGGTAACTGACAACATGCATGCAGATGTGAACCGTTGCTCGTGTGGGATCGTATTTTATACTCGATTTAACTTGAGAATACAGCCGGTTACTCTGGCAGAAACTATAACCCACAGCTTAGCCCCCTGACTCTACTAATCGTATGCGCCTCTTACCTTATTCTGCGTTAGCGCGAGCCGTCCGCCTGGTCTCCCCGGTCTCCAGAGTCGATATGAAGACTGTGGGGTGGCGGTTCTATTTATATGTGTAGCAATTGCTTTTGATTAAATAATTGCCTACACATGGATCATTATTTACGCTAGGCTATGTAAACATGAGCGCCATTTTGGTAGTTTTTAGTACCGCGCTGGTTAAGGTATCGTACATATAACAAATCGGCCTCATTTGTACAGGGCATGTATGCCGATTCAAATTATAAATATAATTACTCATTTATTTGAAAAAGCCACGATATTTGGATTTAATAGACCACGGGTTATAAATACTCGATAAATCGGGATGGTAGCAAGTGTGCCACGATACGAGCCCATTAACTTTACTCGCGTTTCTATTTTTCACTAATTAGGTCGGGAATTGTACAAAAAGGTACTGATCCCGTGTATACGGTTAGCTTATCTAGCTAATGGTATTTAGACCTAATGAATATAGGGTCTATCATGCAAGTGTATTTAATGTATTCATTGTAGGTAGTGTCAGCCATATTTGTAGTTTTTAATGGATGGTGTAATTTTCCCGATGTTAAATTACAGGCTAAAGACCCACCAATAGCTTACTTTTCAGTACATGATTTTATGAAAATTAGAATTAAATGTACATTTATACGGATGGGAAGGACGCTCGTGTTGTATAGCTTTTCAAATATAAGGGACTCATACCAAGATCAATATTGAGCACTTAACGTTGAGCACTTAACGTTAGGGAATCCAATTCAATAATTATTCATAAAGCTCATTTCCATACATAAAAGGTACTAGTGCATGTATGTTCACTACATACATGTAGCTGTTACACCAGAGCGTCCTTTTACATTAATTCAACCCGTATCCACAACAGTAAACGTTGTAACTATTACATGTGCAGCATTAGGTATCATCTTTAACATTCGTAAGGTGTTGTAATTCAAACATCATGTACAACAAAAACACCCCCGACAGACTAGCTTCAGAGTGGCTGCAGAAGGGTTCGTTGGACCGCTAGTCTTTCTGCTTTTGTGGCAGGTAGGACAAATGTCATGGTATTGCCAACCCTATAGCCCTTGGAGGATGTGAGGACCCTTAAAATTACAACAATAAAATGCATGCAACATAGTAAATGTCAGTGACACTCTTTGTGTATGAAATATGTGGCAAGTTTATTGATTACACAGGTTGGGTTAGCTTGCGGGTGCTCCAGCTGTCGATGGTGTGTTCCTTGAATAGCGGCACCCTTCTTGAGAAAGCTAGAGCTGTCCTGTTGGTGTTTTCAGCACCAACTCACTTAGATTATTTACAGCTCGTTCATTTACAGTGAGTTGCCGCCCTACTGTTTACTTTGCATCATGCTTCTGACAAGTCAGAGTGAGACCCCAACCAGTTGTTAAGGTTGCAAGTTGCTCTTTCCCTTTAAGAGCAACTTGTCACTTACGTGTTTATCTTCAATTACTTCTCGAGCGTGTCTGCGCGCTCTGTGATTGTTTAAATGCCCCCTCGCTGTCATGTCTTCGTCGTTGCTGCCTTCAACTGTTGTCCAGGCAGTTACGATGAAGACTCTGTAGCTGTCGGTTGTGGGCTGCTGTATCTGAACCTGATTCTTCAAATAAACACTTAATCCTTTAAGTGCAACGTTTCCATGTGATTCATTTCATCTTTACATTTGGTGACAAAGGATTTGCTCAGCCCACCGACCGACAAAAGAGATTATTTTTGATTTACCTGCAGTTTCCTCAGCCTTTGCCTGATCCGGACGACGGACGACGCTCAATTCCAGTGAAGGAAGTTTAAGACCCACCGCAAATTCAAGCTCCTGCTGGTGCTCAAGAAGGATGGAATGTTTATTCAGAGGGTATGGCTAGACTCTCGAGAAAGTTCTCAGAAGAACCCAGCATACTTTAGGAACGCTTTAATTTCATGAAGAGGAAGCAGAACATAGATGAATCTGTAGAAGATCATATTTCAGTTTTGAGACATTTGGCATCTTCTTGCAATTTCGGGGCGGTTTTGGACACATGTTTGAGAGATCAATTTGTTTATCATTGTTCTTCTAAAAAAATTCAGGAGAGATTGTTAGGTTGTAGGAACCCAACATTGAGTGAAACCATTAAGATAGCTAAGGGAATTGAAAGGTCAATAGTTTCTTCTAAGGTTATTGCTAATGATTTTTCTTCCCCAAGCTCGTCAGTAGCTGTAATATCCAATGAGGATCTTCAAGTTTCTGCAATTGATACAAGGGGCAGATTTAACAGAATTCCCTTTAAGAAACCTAACAACTTCTGTTTCAGGTGCGGTTCTCGCAATCATTTGGGGAACAATCCCAGTTGCCCAGCTTCATTCAAGAGGTGTACGAAATGTGGCAAATTAGGTCATTTTATGTCTGTGTGTAAATCTGTTAAAAATACTGTGAGGGTTAGTTCTGTTGAAGCCACACCTAACACATGTGCACAAGATTTTGACAAGATGTTTTTAGCATTATCAGATGACAATTTGGAAGAAGTATCAATCAAAGGGCCTTATTGCCAGGCAATGGTATCTGATGTCCTTCTTGACATGATGGCTGACTCGGGTGCGCCTATCACGATTATTCCTGACTGGTTGTTTATGGAGAATTGGAGAGATAGGCAACTATCTCAATCTAATGTTCACCCGAAAGCTTTTGGGGATCAGGACATTGATATGTCTGGTTATTTCATTGATGTCCTTTCATGTTTGGGTAGGAAAATAACTACGAAAATATATGTAGCTGTCAAAGGTAAGAACATAATTGGATGGAAGGACTAAGCTAGATTGGGCATTTCTCTTTTTCCTGGTTCTGACAATCCCATTAGGCTTGCAGAACAGTCCATCAATTTTGTTGAAAGTGATATGGAAACTAATGTTAGTAATGTTGTTAACAAATTTGACAACATTTTTTGTGACAAAATTGGTAACATAAAAAGGTTTGAACATTTAATCAAGCTCAAGGAGAATGCTTCTCCAATTGTGCATAAAGTGAGGTCTATCCCTCTTAGTGTGAGGCAAAATCTCAAAGCCCTGCTTGACAAACTTTGCAAGGAGGGTGTCATTACGCCCACAGACTCCTCGGAATGGGTAAGTCCGATTGTTATTGTTAAAAAAAAGACTAATGAGATCCGTCTATGTGTAGATCTTCGCACCCTTAATAAAAATATCATTGTTGACTGCCACCCCCTACCCAAGGTGCACGATTTGTTGGCAAATTTGGGTGGTGCAAGAGTATTTTCTTTACTGGACCTTGGATCGGCGTACCACCAGATACTGCTCGCCGCAGAGAGTCAAGACCTTACGACATTTATCACACCCTTTGGTGCTTTCAAGTACTTACGCATGCCGTTTGGTCTTGCCTCTGCGGCAAGCGTGTTTCAGAAATTTATGGATACCATTCTGTAAGGTATTTCTAGGGTACAGGCTTTTCAGGACGATGTTCTCATATTTGCGAAATCTGCGAGGGAGCACAATCTCACGTTGGAAAGGGTTTTATCTGTATTCAAAGATGTTGGAATTACTCTTAGGAAAGAGAAATGTAGATTCCATGTTGATCAGCTAGACTATCTTGGTCACTGTATCACTAAAGATGGCATCAAACCCAAAGTTTCCCTTATTTCTGCTATTAGAGACACTGTTCCTCCCAAGAATAAAGACACTCTTAGATTCTTTCTTGGACTCCGCGAGTACTATTCTCGTTTTATCCAAGGATATTCTTTGATTGTCCAACCGTTGAGGGAATTGTTGCGCAAAGGCAAGGCCTTTGTTTGGTCCGATGATGTTCAAAGGGCTTTCTCTGCAATCAGAAATTAATGTTATTTACTTCTGCGCCCATTTTGTCACCTTTCACCCCTGGGCAACCTTGTTGTTTGACTGTTGATGCCAGACAATTGGGTCTTGGTGCTGTTCTGTCTCAGCATTTTGATAACAAAGAACACACCATTGCATATGCTACGCGGTCCTTGTTGTCCTCTGAAAAAAAATTACAGTAAATTGAGAAAGAGGCGTTGGGTTGCACCTGGGCGGTGGAGAAATTTAAAACTTTTCTTTGGGGTACTCACTTTGTAATTTTTACAGATCATAAGCCTCTTATTGTCATGCTAAATGGTAACGGTACAGGTAAGGCTTCAGCTAGGCTGGTTAGGATTCTGTCCAAATTGCATGAGTACAATTTTTCTATTAAGTACTTACCTCGTGGCAAGAACGGTTGGGCAGATTGCCTCTCTAGGATGCCTATTGATGAGGCATCAACTAATGTACAGGATGAAGTTGAGTGTGTGGTAGCCCTTGTGGATGACATTTTGGGTGACAATTCTCCGTTGTCCAAGGATTCGTGGATATCTGAGCTTGCTGAAGACACCCTTCTTCAAAGTGTTATGTCTTATGTTAGATCAGGTTGGCCACATGAGAGGAATCTCCCTGTCAATGTTAAACCCTTTGCACAGGTCTCTGATGAGTTATCTATTGTCAATGGGTGTTTATTTTGCCATGATTCTTTGGTTCCTCCTTTCAAGCTCAGGTATCTACTGATCAAGAAAAGTCACGAAGGACATATGGGTGTGTCTGCCACTATTCGGAATTTAAAACAATTTTATTGGTGGCCAGGTTTTGATTCACAGGTGAAGGGGTGGATCTCTGATTGCAACACTTGTTTGATCTCGGATAAACATTGGCGAACCTTTAAACCTAATATCCATATGGTCCCACTTCCTGATTCGCCTTGGGAAAAGGTTGCCTTGGATTTTGCTGGGCCATTTGAACTTCTTCCTGCAAATAAGAGACATCTCCTAGTGTTAATCGATTATTTTTCCAAATGGGTGTATTTTGAGTGTGTTTCTGTTCCTGATACCTATGCTGTTATCAGATTTTTAAAGAATATTTTTGATATTGAGGGTCCACCTAAATTTGTTGTTACAGATAATGGCACTCAATTCAGATCTCATCAAATGCTAACATTTGTTCAGAGCTTACAGATCAAACATCTTACTGTTGCACTCTATTCTCCTTCATCAAATGGTCTTGTTGAACGTATTAATAGATTTTTGAAGGAAGGAGTTCAGACTGCTTTGTCTGCTGGTCTTGAAGTGGAAGAATTTTTTAGGCAAAAACTTTGGGCTTACCATAACACTCCTCACAGCACTACAGGTGTCTCTCCATTCAGAATGCTGCGTAACAGAGTGGCAATTTCAAACCTCTGTCCTCATTGGGTTAATGACATGGCTAATAACAATGTTTCCCATGGAAATGATTTGCTAAATGTCAGGGAGGTTGTTAAGTCTAAATACAATGCTGTTTCTTTGTACCATCATGATTCTAGGAATGCCAAGGACATTTTGCTTTCTGTTGGGGATTGGGTTTTAATTAAAAAGCCCAACAGAGTTAAGAAAGGTGAGTCTAAGTTTACTTTGCCAGTTAGGGTCATACAAGTATCTAAAACTGCTGCTTTGTTAAAAGGAAGGGGGTGGTGGAATAGGAGGTGTTTGGTCAAAATTACCAAGGATCAAACATTAAAAATCATTTCTACCAAAAAAAGGGTTTTTTATGATTCTGACTTAGATGGGTCAAACTCTGGTATGGATTTCTGTGTTGACAGTTCATCTTTGACTAATCATGACAGAAATCCTGATTCATGTACAGATTCAATGTCAAACGATTGTTCTCCTGCTGTAATTCCAAGTTCATCTACATGTTGCAATTCTCCACTGGCTATGCAATCTTCTTCTGATAGTTGTGCTTCACCTGTGGTTTCTCAAAGGCCACATCGCAATGTTTCTGTTCCGCAGAAATTCAAGGATTTTTATTTGATGTAAACACTTTTATTATGTGATAGATATTTTATTTGTTATATTGCATTGTTTCATCTTTCAAGTTTCATTTATATTTGTATTCAGATTGTTAATTTTATTTTGACTTTTATTTGTTTAATAAAGGAGATGGTGTTAAGGTTGCAAGTTGCTCTTTCCCTTTAAGAGCAACTTATCACTTACGTGTTTACCTTCAATTACTTCTCGAGCGTGTCTGCGCGCTCTGTGATTGTTTAAATGCCCCCTCGCTGTCATGTCTTCGTCGTTGCTGCCTTCAACTGTTGTCCAGGCAGTTACGACGAAGACTCTGCAGCTGACGGTTGTGGGCTGCTGTATCTGAACCTGATTCTTCAAATAAACACTTAATCCTTTAAGTGCAACGTTTCCATGTGATTCATTTCATCTTTACACCAGTCTCCACAGTTGTTCGGGATTTCAACTGTCCCTTGAGGGATTAAGGAGCGCCGTCGCGCCATCCCAGGCCCCGCGTGATGACTCCCAGTGAGTGACCTGAGGGATTGCTTTTGGCTCCAAGACCCACTATCTGGAGGTCTTTTGTGGCTGGTTCAGACTCATAATCTTCCAGCATTTTCAGACCAAGCCAGGTAAAAAGATCATGGAAAAGTATAAAATTCCATTGTGTTTCCCACTTAAGGTGTAAAATGAAAGCAGCAAAACTAATAGATGTAAACACGTCAGAAGAAAGTTAACCCTGCTTAGATTGTTTAACCCCTTCGGCGCTGATGACGAGCTCAGCTCGTCATCAGTTGCGCCGCTCGCACGCTGATGACGAGCTGAGCTCGTCATGTAACGCGGCTTTTTGAAAAAAGCCGCGTACGGCGAAAATCGCCGCAGCGCGCATGCGGTTATAAATGTGTTTAAAGCGAAAAGGCAATATTGCTGTGTGACAAAGAGCACAGAAAACTTCATACAAACTGCTATTTGGGTAAAAGCTTCTGTGTGTGCCACTGAAGGCTCCAGCCCGACTCGAACCAAATCTCTGGCTCTGACTCAACTCGAAGTCCTCGAGCCAAAAACAAGCCGAGCCTTGTTGTAGTTTCTGCTACCCCCTCCTACCCTAGTCATCATTTTCTAGAAAGCCTTTTCGTTTCAACTTGATTTACCATAGAATGTGTGTACCATTTAACACAGAGCATTGATGAGCACCTTAAAGAATAAAGACAGAGCATTAACCTTTGCTGAAAAAAAGGGAGAGAAATAGACCCATCTAGTGTATCTGCACAACTAAGAAACCCGGGATCAATCCCGGCTTCCCTGCTTGGCCACATCGTGTGATCCTAGGACCTTGCCTTATTTCATGGTGCCTCCTTTTCCTTTCTCCTCACCTTTGAGAGTGCATTGAAGTACATCAGTCCAAGATGTGTGCTTCATAAAACCTCTCTTGTGAATGTTTTAACAGTCTAATATTGCTTCTTCTATAACAATCTAGGACACCTAGATGATACATATGACTACTGATTTGCCTCTGGGTTCACTGGTGGCTTCATCCTTGGGGGCAGAGGGTACCCTGTTTCTTCTTTCTCGTTTAGAAACTATCACATCTAAAAAATGCCATAAATTCAGAGGTACATCTAATGCTCTGAAGTAAAATGCTTCTTCAAATTAAAGAAATATTTTTATTTTTAAATTTGAAGCCCATTTATCATATTTCAACATGACATTTTTGCTCGATGCATCTGCCACATATGCTGATGGCTCGGCTTGGCTTGTGTTATGGTTGGTGGAGCCAAGCCGATCTTTGTGTCGGCTCTGCCTGTTAATTCACTATCTCTTTGCCCAACTATGACGCGCACAACTATGCGAATGGTAGCATCTGTATCTTGAGTGTTTTGTAAAGCGCGAACAAGACCCTTGCGGGTATCAGAACGCTTTACAAGGCAGATATAGGTGGCATACATAGGCGTAAAAAACTGTGAATTAGATAGATATCAAATATAAATAAGCACATATATACATGAATACAAAATAGTTCAGGTGAATTTGGCCAAAAGGATGGCTTTCAGGGGTTCCAGTCTTGTGTCATGATGCAGGGCGTTCCAAATCCTAGGGGCCATTCCTGAGAAGGTACGGTTATATGTTTTCTTCTTGGAAAATCGTTGTGGTTTCAATAGAAGGTTATCGGAACTCCTGATAGTTCTGATACCATCCGATGGTACCAATTTCTCTGCTAGATATCTTGGGGTTTTGTGGTGCAGTGCCTTGTGTGTCATGCAGGCAATTTTCAAGTGGATTCTGGCTTCGAAAGGTAGCCAGTTGAGGGCACGAAGGTCAGGGGAGATGTGAGAATTTCTTTTGGAGCCTTGATGAGTCTAGCGGCAGCGTTGATTGAGGCTCTAAGAGGGGCTGTAGAAGATCTGGGAAGATTCAGAAAAGGGGGTGGTGATGAACAGAGTGCCTGAATTAAGCAGACCACTCTTACCCAGTCCAAAGATCAGGGCTTGATCCATCACCGTTTTTTAGCTCACTGCACCATCCCAGCTCAGAACTTGGCTATATGCAAATTAGTCTGTTCCTGTCCCAGTGCATGATGGGAACAGGGCAAACCAAACTACCAAGCCAATTCTTATACTGGGAAGGAAACAAGCTACCGGGGACCGGTTTCTGGCATTTCAGCCTCGTCGGCCCGGCTTGCTTGAATCCTGATGGTGCAATGAGCAAGGGACTCACATCTGAGTATACCCTTCCACGCTTATGGTGGACAAAATGATTCAGAAAATGGGGTGGTGATGAACAGAGTGCCTGAATTAAGCAGACCACTCTTACCCAGTCCAAAGATCAGGGCTTGATCCATCACCGTTTTTTAGCTCACTGCACCATCCCAGCTCAGAACTTGGCTATATGCAAATTAGTCTGTTCCAGTCCCAGTGCATGATGGGAACAGGGCAAACCAAACTACCAAGCCAATTCTTATACTGGGAAGGAAACAAGCTACCGGGGACCGGTTTCTGGCATTTCAGCCTCGTCGGCCCGGCTTGCTTGAATCCTGATGGTGCAATGAGCAAGGGACTCACATCTGAGTATACCCTTCCACGCTTATGGTGGACAAAATGATTCAGAAAAGGGGGTGGTGATGAACAGAGTGCCTGAATTAAGCAGACCACTCTTACCCAGTCCAAAGATCAGGGCTTGATCCATCACCGTTTTTTAGCTCACTGCACCATCCCAGCTCAGAACTTGGCTATATGCAAATTAGTCTGTTCCTGTCCCAGTGCATGATGGGAACAGGGCAAACCAAACTACCAAGCCAATTCTTATACTGGGAAGGAAACAAGCTACCGGTTTCTGGCATTTCAGCCTCGTCGGCCCGGCTTGCTTGAATCCTGATGGTGCAATGAGCAAGGGACTCACATCTGAGTATACCCTTCCACGCTTATGGTGGACAAAATGATTCAGAAAAGGGGGTGGTGATGAACAGAGTGCCTGAATTAAGCAGACCACTCTTACCCAGTCCAAAGATCAGGGCTTGATCCATCACCGTTTTTTAGCTCACTGCACCATCCCAGCTCAGAACTTGGCTATATGCAAATTAGTCTGTTCCTGTCCCAGTGCATGATGGGAACAGGGCAAACCAAACTACCAAGCCAATTCTTATACTGGGAAGGAAACAAGCTACCGGGGACCGGTTTCTGGCTTTCAGCCTCGTCGGCCCGGCTTGCTTGAATCCTGATGGTGCAATGAGCAAGGGACTCACATCTGAGTATACCCTTCCACGCTTATGGTGGACAAAATGATTCAGAAAAGGGGGTGGTGATGAACAGAGTGCCTGAATTAAGCAGACCACTCTTACCCAGTCCAAAGATCAGGGCTTGATCCATCACCGTTTTTTAGCTCACTGCACCATCCCAGCTCAGAACTTGGCTATATGCAAATTAGTCTGTTCCTGTCCCAGTGCATGATGGGAACAGGGCAAACCAAACTACCAAGCCAATTCTTATACTGGGAAGGACACAAGCTACCGGGGACCGGTTTCTGGCATTTCAGCCTCGTCGGCCCGGCTTGCTTGAATCCTGATGGTGCAATGAGCAAGGGACTCACATCTGAGTATACCCTTCCACGCTTATGGTGGACAAAATGATTCAGAAAAGGGGGTGGTGATGAACAGAGTGCCTGAATTAAGCAGACCACTCTTACCCAGTCCAAAGATCAGGGCTTGATCCATCACCGTTTTTTAGCTCACTGCACCATCCCAGCTCAGAACTTGGCTATATGCAAATTAGTCTGTTCCTGTCCCAGTGCATGATGGGAACAGGGCAAACCAAACTACCAAGCCAATTCTTATACTGGGAAGGAAACAAGCTACCGGGGACCGGTTTCTGGCATTTCAGCCTCGTCGGCCCGGCTTGCTTGAATCCTGATGGTGCAATGAGCAAGGGACTCACATCTGAGTATACCCTTCCACGCTTATGGTGGACAAAATGATTCAGAAAAGGGGGTGGTGATGAACAGAGTGCCTGAATTAGGCAGACCACTCTTACCCAGTCCAAAGATCAGGGCTTGATCCATCACCGTTATTTAGCTCACTGCACCATCCCAGCTCAGAACTTGGCTATATGGCTGGGATGGGGCAGTGAGCTAAATAACGATGATGGATCATCACCACCCCCTTTTCTGAATCGTTTTTGGCCACTATAGGTGTGGCAGGGTATACTCAGACATGAGTCCCTTGCTCACTGCTCCATCAGGATTCAAGCAAGTCGGGCCGACGATGGCTGAAATGCCAGAAACCGGTCCCCGGAAGCTTGTCTCCTTTCTGGTGAAGAATTGGCTTGGTAGTTTGGTCTGCCCTGTTCCCATGATGCACTGGGCCAGGGACAGACTAATTTGCATATAGCCAGGTTCTGAGCTGGGATGGGGCAGTGAGCTAAATAACGATGATGGATCAAGCCCTGATCTTTGGACTGGGTAAGAGTGGTCTGCTTAATTCAGACACTCTGTTCATCACCACCCCCTTTTCTGAATCGTTTTTGGCCACTATAGGTGTGGCAGGGTATACTCAGACATGAGTCCCTTGCTCACTGCTCCATCAGGATTCAAGCAAGCCGGGCCGACGACGGCTGAAATGCCAGAAACCGGTCCCCGGAAGCTTGTCTCCTTTCTGGTGAAGAATTGGCTTGGTAGTTTGGTCTGCCCTGTTCCCATGATGCACTGGGCCAGGGACAGACTAATTTGCATATAGCCAGGTTCTGAGCTGGGATGGGGCAGTGAGCTAAATAACGATGATGGATCAAGCCCTGATCTTTGGACTGGGAAAGAGTGGTCTGCTTAATACAGACACTCTGTTCATCACCACCCCCTTTTCTGAATCGTTTTTGGCCACTATAGGTGTGGCAGGGTATACTCAGACATGAGTCCCTTGCTCACTGCTCCATCAGGATTCAAGCAAGCCGGGCCGACGATGGCTGAAATGCCAGAAACCGGTCCCCGGAAGCTTGTCTCCTTTCTGGTGAAGAATTGGCTTGGTAGTTTGGTCTGCCCTGTTCCCATGATGCACTGGGCCAGGGACAGACTAATTTGCATATAGCCAGGTTCTGAGCTGGGATGGGGCAGTGAGCTAAATAATGATGATGGATCAAGCCCTGATCTTTGGACTGGGTAAGAGTGGTCTGCTTAATTCAGACACTCTGTTCATCACCACCCCCTTTTCTGAATCGTTTTTGGCCACTATAGGTGTGGCAGGGTATACTCAGACATGAGTCCCTTGCTCACTGCTCCATCAGGATTCAAGCAAGCCGGGCCGACGACGGCTGAAATGCCAGAAACCGGTCCCCGGAAGCTTGTCTCCTTTCTGGTGAAGAATTGGCTTGGTAGTTTGGTCTGCCCTGTTCCCATGATGCACTGGGCCAGGGACAGACTAATTTGCATATAGCCAGGTTCTGAGCTGGGATGGGGCAGTGAGCTAAATAACGATGATGGATCAAGCCCTGATCTTTGGACTGGGTAAGAGTGGTCTGCTTAATTCAGACACTCTGTTCATCACCACCCCCTTTTCTGAATCGTTTTTGGCCACTATAGGTGTGGCAGGGTATACTCAGACATGAGTCCCTTGCTCACTGCTCCATCAGGATTCAAGCAAGCCGGGCCGACGACGGCTGAAATGCCAGAAACCGGTCCCCGGAAGCTTGTCTCCTTTCTGGTGAAGAATTGGCTTGGTAGTTTGGTCTGCCCTGTTCCCATGATGCACTGGGCCAGGGACAGACTAATTTGCATATAGCCAGGTTCTGAGCTGGGATGGGGCAGTGAGCTAAATAACGATGATGGATCAAGCCCTGATCTTTGGACTGGGTAAGAGTGGTCTGCTTAATTCAGACACTCTGTTCATCACCACCCCCTTTTCTGAATCGTTTTTGGCCACTATAGGTGTGGCAGGGTATACTCAGACATGAGTCCCTTGCTCACTGCTCCATCAGGATTCAAGCAAGCCGGGCCGACGACGGCTGAAATGCCAGAAACCGGTCCCCGGAAGCTTGTCTCCTTTCTGGTGAAGAATTGGCTTGGTAGTTTGGTCTGCCCTGTTCCCATGATGCACTGGGCCAGGGACAGACTAATTTGCATATAGCCAGGTTCTGAGCTGGGATGGGGCAGTGAGCTAAATAACGATGATGGATCAAGCCCTGATCTTTGGACTGGGTAAGAGTGGTCTGCTTAATTCAGACACTCTGTTCATCACCACCCCCTTTTCTGAATCGAAGATCTGGGAAGGCCGCAGAAAGCGACACTTCCATAGTTCACTCTGGGAATTACAAGAGTCTGAACTGCCTGTTTAAAGTCATTTGCAGGTATGAAGGGTTTCAAACTTCTCAGCGTATTGATCGGGAAATTTGCTCCTTTCGTTGCTGCGCTGATGTGATTCTGCATATTAAGCTTATTATCCAAATGAAGAGCGATTTCTATGGCGCGAGCTCAGCTTCAAAGTGAATACGCCTCTGTTTTATGTAGCTCGAACTCGACCAGAAGGTATTGGAAGATGTACACAAGAACCAGTTATGTTACACAAGACAAATCATTTTTTTGGGGCGGGGGGGTATGCTTGGGGAGATGTAGGGCCAGATGTAGGTAAACTACATTTACCGATTCTAGAATTCCTTATTTTACCGAGTCGGTATTTTCGAAACAGTAAATGCTGTGTAGATAAAAATTCGGTAAGTATTACCGAATCTTACTGATTCGGTATTTACCGAATCAGTATTTACCGATTTGGTAATTCCCATTCATTCCTATGGGCTGGGAATTACCAAATCGGTAAATACCGATTCGGGAAAAGGGGGAACACATTCAAGGGTGCCAGGGTGTCACTTTGACACCCTGTTGCACCCCTGAATCGTGCTTGTGTGCACATGTGGCACACATACATGCCCTAAGGGCATGTATGTCTGCCACATGGCACAATTGAGATTGATTTTAGATGGAGCATGCTGTTTTTAATTCATCAGACATTCACGCTGATAACGCTAGAATGCGATTAAAACCGCCACTAACACAAATTACCTGTCACATATAATTCCAATATGTTTCAGTGATCAGTCTAAGTGGCACAATGAAAGGTTGACATCTGATAAATGAAGCATGCTCATAACTTGACCATGCCACCCAGGTGATACCCGGTCGGGGATTTTCACACAGTAGTAGATCTATTGTGATATTTGTGTTATTTGATGTTTGTTCCTGTCTTTTCTTCACAGATGGAGCCTGGCCGACTACACTAACATCACATATACACATTATAAGGAGCAGCTACTCTGCCCTTTACTGATAGGATAGGGATCTCCCATCCCTCAGTACCCTCACATAGGGGGTCATCTCTGCCCTGAAGAAAGTCCAGGACCTTTATGGCCACTACGGACTGAAACATGTCGGCACTAGGGTCTCAGGATCATAACACTCCAAAAAAGACCCATTTCTTAATATTTTTAATTACCCAGACAGACCCAGAAATAAAGGGAAACCGGGGATCTATCTGAGGTATTTTATCTTTATACCCCCTTGCCTTTGAACTATCAAAAGTGCTTCCCAACACTTTGGTTGAGCCCACCCTGACTTATAGGGGTCAGGGTGACCCGATGATGAAGCATGACACCACTAGGGTGTGTGAGGGTAAATAAACAAAAAGTAGTTTTTTTCCCCACATTCATGGTTGGACTAGGTACAACCTTTCGCTAGGAAGTTTCATCCCTCATGTTAGTCTCCTTGACATAGTTGGACTAACAACCACTTTGACCAGTCTATTGTTGATTGGAGTATTTTTTGTGACAGATACTATTCAGAGAGGACATACTCCGGTTATTGTTATACCTCTCAAACCCTTTAGGTATTGGGATTTTTCCAAATACCTTTTTGTGTTGATATACAGTTGAAAATGCACAGATTTGCATTTTCAAAGGTATTCGGTATTTACCACCAACTTAGAGTTGGTGGTAAATAATGAATGCTTAAAGCACATAAGCACTATTAAATGTGCTTCCTACTTGCCATTTACCGATTCGGTAAATACCGAATCGGTAAATTATTATTTGGCAAATACAGAATCGGTAAATAACGATTCGGTATTTACCGAATCATCACCAACATAGCAAATGGCCTCAATACCGGTTGGTAAGCCTGAAATTTACCGAATTTCGGGTTTATCGACCGGTAATGAGCCACCTACATCGGGCCCTACGTGATTTCCACCGAATCACAGGATGTTGAGCCGACTCCGAGGCACGAACCTGATTCCCCAGCTACAAGGTCGGTAGCTCTGACCGTTATGCCACATCCTCTCTTTGTCAGATTGAGGGGGTTCACTAGATCCATTTCTGCCTTCCAGGGGGTGGGAGCGGTGTGTTTTCTATAGCAGGGCCCTGCAGTCAGAAAACAGTGATTTACACAGAACCAATTCCCATTAGCCAGCACTGATTGGAAAATGCGCAGCATCTTCATCGCCCTTCTTTTCATAAATGGTGGATTTAATTAAACCTCCTATTACTTATTGAAGAAGAGTTTATGGAGAGAAAGGTAGGAGGGGTCTTCTGAGATGTTCACTCTGGAAGAAATTAAAAAACGTAAACAATTGAGCTGAAAAACTATCCTGAGAAATGGCTTGTGCCCTTTTTATGAATTTTAAATATATATGTGTTCGTGCGTGCGTGTGTGTGTGTGTTTGTTTTATGTATAGCTTTGTAGCAGGTGCGTTTGATAGATCACAAGGTGCAGTATGTAGAAGAGAAATTATATGCAGGGCCAGGTTAAACCGGATTACTAAAACTAGGATGGAGGAGGGAGAGGGAGCATGACCTGGCACTTAGCAATGCACAAAATCCCACTGCTGGTTTACACAATTTTTACTGTTTCAAGCACATGGATATGAAGTGATCTGCCCAGAATCACACGTTGTTCGCGACTAAGTGGCAAAGCCGCGACTGGACAGCAGATCTCCAGGTTCCCAGCTCGGGCTCAAGACACTAGTCTGCGTCTCCCATTTAAAGCAACTCTGCCATGTTACAAACCTCCGGCGATCCGGTGACTGCATAGAATTAACAAGTTAGCTTCCAATACGAGAGACATCCTCTGATGGCCAGGAATATGTATGTTCTGTGAAAGTCAAGTCCTACCCAGAAAGAACAATCCTGTACTTCTGTTTCTGATTCCATTTCTCTCCTGGCGCTCAGCGCACCTGTGCACTTTTTGTTCAATATAGCGCTTTCCCATTTTCCGCGTACTTTCTGAATAAACAGAACACACGCGTAGACTTTTTGTATAATACACACACCCTTTCTTTGATTTTCTGGGCCCGAATTGCATGCACTGCCTGGGTGGTATTAATTTTCACTGAGGCGCTATTTTACATAGACGCCATAATACAAAGGTGCGCTATATAAAAAGAAGGCACGAGGTAACATTAGTAAAGGCTAGATAACCGAACGCATAACATCGCACGAACATTCTCGGATTGCTTAATTTTCACAAGCGCTCGTGCACCAATATTTGAAAAGACAGATGCTAATGTTCATTGTAAATTGACAAACGGTGCAGATTTCGGTGCAAATGGCAAAGAGACACGTGTTGCTCCAGTTTTTCTTTCGCCGTCGGTACTTCTTGGCGCAGCAGGGGTTATTATGTGTATTACGCCCATGTTGGCACACATGAGCATTGATTTTGGCATTTCAAAACAGCATTGCGTGCCAGAAATTGTGTTAAATAGCACACACGGCGCTGAATAGCACACACGGCGCTAACAGCACACACGTACAAAAAATGTTGTGGTGATAAATAGCACTTTTGTGCAAATTACCACCTGTCCTGCTGTTATACAATTCACAGTTGGACAGTGGTTATGGACCCGGAAGTGCAATGTTCCCAAAATGATACCTTAGGAGAGGAGATCCCATATGCACGTTTCCGTCGCTTTTAAATATTTCTATTTTGAGTGTTTTATTGCATATACATTTAATGTGGTTGTATTTTCCTGTCAATATTTCATTGTTCATTTCGCAATCACACTTTTCTCTCTTTCGTCACAGCAAATTCAGTCACAGTTCTATGTGTCAAGTAGTTCTCTGTGACATCATATAATTTTCGGAAGACTGAGCTTCATCTAGGCACTTCAGGTCTGCACTCGGCAATAATTGGACCTGTAAACGTATTTTGTCTTTAAATGTGAATTTCCGTCTAAAATAAACTACAAACTCGAAAGCACACCTGTGCTTAAATACCGCGTCTTGGTTTTTCCATCCGACAACAGCAGCCCCATCGCTATCAAAAGACATGGGAGCGATAAAAACCCGCATTACTGTGTGTGTTTAAAATATTCTGAACACTCGTTGACGTATAAAAAAATAATAATAAACATAATCCAAGGCAATGCACGCGCATTATTGATTTTGGACCCTGGTCCTATTTCTGATCAATGCGAAACAGAAATAAAGTTTCCCTGTGATATCTCTGTAAAAAATGACAGTCTGTTGTTTTGTGCAAAGTCCCTAATTAGAGTGCGACCTTACAGGCTCGAATTACAGTACAGTTAAAATAAAGGCGAGGGCGGGAAAAGGCGATTATAGGAGACCCAATGATTTGCTTCTGTCAGGTGAGGTGCGCATTTTTCTCCGTGTGGTGTATATAACATTTGTATAAGTTAGTGTGTAGAGTTTCACTCATTGCCCCTTTAATAATACCACATATCACCCTGTAGTAGTAAAAAACACAGATAAAATACCACATCAATCCAAATATTATGCATAAACCCCATAGCACGCAATACACATCATCCCATACAAATATTACACGTCACATACTCATTTGAAAAACATCAACTCAATATACAATATTGAACAAGCCCCGCTAAAATATTACATGTCGCTCCATACCACCATCACATAGCGCCCGATAAAAAAAACAGGCTCGACAGCGTAAAAAACATTAGATGCCACAAAAGGTATAACACGTCGCCCAAAAAATTACTCATCGTGTTACAATACTTATACATATCATCCCATGCAAAATGATTACGTGTCAACCTACAGAAAAAAGCGCACATCATCCATAAAAAGAATTGTATACCTCGTGAAAAGTGCACGCATCACCTCGGAGAATGCATGTCATGGGATATTGTTTACATATTGTTTTGTGTTATAGATGTTATTGGATGGAGTGTAATATTTTGCTTCGGTGATGTGTATTGTATTTGATCAGTGACGTTTTATGGAGAGATGAGTAACACGTATTGGACGGTGTATAATATTTTGCAGAGGGTGATGTGTATTATATTTAATCGGTGTTATATTATCGGGGGCGAATTGTAATACAGGAAAAAAGTTTGATGCGTAATGCATGTTATGGGCCGATGTGTACTATGTTGCATTGGGTTATACAGTGGTATAGGAAGAAGTGTAACATTTTGTATTCAGTAATACATATTATTGGATGGTATGTAATATATTGCATAAAGTGAAGCATACTATATTTAATCGATGATATATGGTCAGAAGCGATTTGTAATGCATGTGATGGAGTGATGCGTAATACATGTTATGGGATGAAGTGTCATATTTTGCATCGGTGAGTTGTAATGCATGTGATGGAGTGATGCGTAATACATATTATGGGATGAAGTGTAATATTTTGCATCGGTGATTTGTAATGCATGTGATGGAGTGATGCGTAATACATATTATGGGATGAAGTGTAATATTTTGCATAGGTGATTTGTAATGCATGTCATGGAGTGATGCGTAATACATGTTATGGGATGAAGTGTAATATTTTGTATTGGTGATTTGTAATGCATGTCATGGAGTGATGTGTAAATGCATGCTATGGGATAGTGTAATATTTTGTATTGGTGATTTGTAATGCGGTCATGGAGTGATGCATGTTATGGGATGAAGTTTGATATTGTGCATCGGTGGTGTTTGTAATAACGTCCGTTTCTCAGTACCTGCAGGTCTCCCCCTGGCTCCTCGAGTCCTCCTGCTCGGGCCTCGGCCCCCGCCGGCTCCTGTCGTGGATTCGGGTCAGCCTCCCCTTCAGCGACGCGGGCGTGAAGGCGGCGGAGGCCAGGCTCTTCCCGCTGGCGCCGGTGCCGGACATGTGCTGTCCTCGGAGACGGGTCTGTGGCGGGGGTACGCGGGAGTCCGGGCGTCTGGACCCGTCCTGCTGAGCTTAGGCCCCGCAGCTCGAGGGTCAGTGGGGGCCCGGGGTGTGTGGGTCCTTCCGTCGGAGTGTGGGCCCCTCCAACCACCTCTCACGGCGGGTCAACGGGAGTCCGCGCCCACGGGGCCCCTCAGAGTCAGGGCCTGCTCCTCGGTCAGCGGGAGTCCGCGCCCCCGGGGCCCCTCAGAGTCTGGGCCTGCTCGTCGGTCAGCGGGAGTACGCGCCCCCGGGGCCCCTCAGAGTCAAGGACCCGCAGACGGAGGGCCAGCAGGGTCCGGGCCCTGGGGCCCCTCCTGGACTCCTGTGCACAGCGCGGGCCCCACAGCGAGAGAGTCTACGGGGTCCGGGCCCCCTCCCGCGGTGTCCCGAGGCGTCGCCAGACGGGGCCCCTCGGAGAATGTCCGGGAGAGTGGGGGCCCCTTCTGCAGAGTCCGGGCCCTCAGAGAGCGAGGGTGCGTGGGATGGGAGACAGGAGTCCCCTTTGGCTCTGGCTGCACCCCTATCATACCGCACATAGCCACATGTCTGCGTCAAAAGCAAGGGGCGTCCCAAGCCACAGTCATAATAATAACAATAACAAGAATATTAATTATAAGGCTAATAGCACAAATATAATAACAACAAGAATCCCCGTATTAACCGCTATTCTATTTATATAAAGGAGAATAAAATATCACAAATGCTCCAATAGTATATCTAAGGCTTCAGTGCGTTGTGCCGCGGCCTCCGAGGGGAGGGGAGGGAAGGGGGCGCCGGTCCCGCATCTCTGCCGCTCTCCTGGACCAGCCTCCCGGTCCGCCGAGGACTGCGCTCCCATGAGACTTTCATCCCCGGGGAGAGGGTCCCAGCCAATGAGGTGCGACTGACAGCTAACAATGAGTGCACTTCCAGCCCAGGCACCCTGCACCCTGGCAAGGGCTTCAGAATAAGAAGCTCTGGCAAAGCTAAATAGGCCTCGCCTATATGAGCGGTATTGACAATGTGTTTTAGCCATGCTGTACACCAGTGAGGCTGCTGTTCAGCATGGCTAAAAGTTCGTAGGGTGGAGTGAGGTAGGTTGGGGTACAGTTGTATGGGGTAGATTGGTGTAGAGTCGAAGTGGGAAAGTGGGGTAGAATGGAGTGGGGTAGATTTGAGTGGGGGAGTTGGGTAGATTAGCGTGGTAGATTGGAGTTGGTAAATTGGACTGGGGAAGATTGGTGGAGTGTGGGGTACATTGCAGTGCAATCAATCGGACTGAAGTGGGGAAGTTAGGAGTGGAATTCGTAGATTGGGGTGGAGTTGGGTAGATTGGAGTGGGGTAGATTGGAGTAGAGTAAATTGGGGTAGATTGGAGTGGAGTAAATTGGGGTAGATTGGAGTGGGGTAGATAGGAATAGGGTAGATTAGGGTAGAGTGGAGTGGGATATATTGGGGTAGACTGAATGGAGTAGGGGTAGATTGGAAAAGTGGAGTGGGGTGGAATAGGGTAGAGTGGAGTGGGGTAAAATGGAGAGAACCGGAGTGCAGTAGATTGGGTGGATTTTGGTAGGGTTGAATGGAACGGAGTGGGGTAGATTGGGGTAGTTTGGAGTGGGGTAGAGAGGGATAGAATGGGGGAACATGCTAGATTAGAGTGGCGTACAGTAGATTGGGATGGGGTGGGGTAGATGGGAGTGAGGTGGGGTAGAGTGGAGTGGAGTAGATTTGGGTAGTTTGGAGTGTCTTAGATTGGAGTGGGGAGTGGGGTAGATTGCATTGGGGATTGAGGTGGGGTAGATTGGACTGGAGTGTTCTAGACTGGAGTGGGACATATCGGGTAGAGTGGAGTGGGATATATTGGGGTTGGTTGGAGTGGAGTAGGTTGGGGAAGAATGGATTGGGGTAGATTGGAGTGGTGTGGGGTAGATTGGATTGGAGTGGGGAATATAGGAGTGGAGAAGAGTAGATTGGAGTGAAATGGGGTAGTATAGGGTGGAGTTGGGTACAGTGGATTGGGGTAGTTTGGAATGGAATAGATTGAGTAAATTATGGTAGGATAGATTGGAGTAAAGTGGGTAGATTGGAGTGGGGTAGATTGGGGTAGATTTGTGTGGAGTAGGTAGGGGTAGAATAGGGTGGGGTAGATTGGGGAGGTATATATTGTGACAGGGTAGATTGGGGTGGGGTAGAGTGGAGTGAGGTATATTTGAGTGGAGTGGGGTAGATTGTTGTGGGGTAGATTGGAGTGAACTGAAGTGGGATAGATTTGGGTAGAGGGGAGTGTGATAGAGTGGAATGAAGAAGATGAGAGTGGAGTGGGGTAGATTGTGGTAGATTAGAGCGGGGTAGATTGTGGTGGAGTGGGGTAGATCGGAGTGGGGAGGGGTAGATTAGAGTGGTGAGAAGTTGGATAGATTACAGTGGAGTTTGGAGCGGAGTATGGTGAAATGGAATGGAGTGGTGGAAATTGTACTGGGTATATTGGAGTGAAGTAGAGTAAAGTGGAGTCGGGTAGATTGGAGTGGATTGGTTGGGGTACAGTGGAGTGGGGTGGGTGGGAGTAGATTGGAGTGGATTGGAGTGGAGTGGGGTAGTCTGGGGGAAATTGGAGCAGAGTGAGGTAGATTTGAGTGGAGTGAAGTAAAGTGTTGTGGGGTTGATTGGGTTAGATTGAGTGGAGTAGATTGTAGTGGAGTGGAGTAGATTGTAGTGGGGTGGAGTAGATTGGCTCATAGTGGAGTGGATTTGGGTAGATTGGAGTTGAGTTAGGTAGATTGGGTGAGTGAGGTAGATTGCAGTGGGGTACATTGGAGTGGGGTAGATTGGAGTGGGATGGGTAGAAGTGGGGCAGGGTAGAGTGGGGTGGGTAAAATGGGGTGGGGTAGATTGGAGGGTTAGATTGGAGTGGGGTGGGGTAGATGTTATGGAGTGGAGTGTGGTAGAATGTAGTGGAGTAGATTGGGGTAGAATGTATAGCAGAGTGAGGTGGAGTACACTGAAGTGAAGTGGGATAGGCTGGATTGGAGTTGGGTAGAATGGAGTGGAGCAAAGTGCAGTAGATTGGGTGGATTTTGGTAGGGTAGAATGGAAGGGAGTGGGGTGGATTGAGGTAGTTTGGAGTGGGTTTTGATTGGGGTGGAGTGGGATAGATTGAGGGAACATGCTAGATTGGAGTGTTGTAGAGTAGATTGGGATGGGGTAGAGTAGATGGGAGTGAGGTGAGGTAGAGTGGAGTGGAGTAGATTTGGGTAGTTTGGAGTGGTTTAGATTGGAGAGGGGAGTGGGGTAGATTGACTTGGGGATTGGGTTGGGGCAGATTGGACTGGAGGGGGTAGACTGGAGTGGGGCATATCGGGTAGAGTGGAGTGGGATATATTGGGGTAGATTGGAGTGGAGTGGGGTAGGTTGGGGAAGAGTGGATTGGGGTAGATTCGAGTGGGGTAGATTGGATTGGAGTGGGGAATATAGGAGTGGAGAAGAGTGGATTGTAGTGAAATGGGGTAGTTTAGGGTGGAGTCAAGTACAGTGGATTGCGGTAGTTTGGAGTGGGATAGATTGGGTAGATTATGGTAGGGTAGATTGGAGTAAAGTGGGTAGATTGGAGTGGAGTGGGGTTGATTGAAGTTGGGTAGAGTGTGGTAGATTGTAGTCGAGTAGATAGGGGTAGAATGGGGGTAGATTTGGGAAGGGGTAGATTGGGGTAGGGTAGATTGGGGTTGAGTGGAGTGGAGTAGGTTGGGGAAGAATGGATTGGGATAGATTGGAGTGGTGTGGGGTAGATTGGATTGGAGTGGGGAATATAGGAGTGGAGAAGAGTAGATTGGAGTGAAATGGGGTAGTATAGGGTGGAGTTGGGTACAGTGGATTGGGGTAGTTTGGAATGGAATAGATTGAGTAAATTATGGTAGGATAGATTGGAGTAAAGTGGGTAGATTGGAGTGGGGTAGATTGGGGTAGATTTGTGTTGAGTAGGTAGGGGTAGAATAGGGTGGGGTAGATGGGGGAGGTATATATTGGGGCAGGGTAGATTGGGGTGGGGTAGAGTGGAGTGAGGTATATTTGAGTGGAGTGGGGTAGATTGTTGTGGGGTAGATTGGAGTGAACTGAAGTGGGATAGATTTGGGTAGAGGGGAGTGTGATAGAGTGGAATGAAGAAGATTAGAGTGGAGTGGGGTAGATTGTGGTAGATTAGAGCGGGGTAGATTGTGGTGGAGTGGGGTAGATCGGAGTGGGGAGGGGTAGATTAGAGTGGTGAGAAGTTGGATAGATTACAGTGGAGTTTGGAGCGGAGTATGGTGAAATGGAATGGAGTGGTGGAAATTGGACTGGGTATGTTGGAGTGGAGTAGAGTAAAGTGGAGTCGGATAGATTGGAGTGGATTGGTTGGGGTACAGTGGAGTGGGGTGGGTGGGAGTAGATTGGAGTGGATTGGAGTGGAGTGGGGTAGTCTGGGGCAAATTGGAGCAGAGTGAGGTAGATTTGAGTGGAGTGAAGTAATGTGGTGTGGGGTTGATTGGGTTAGATTGAGTGGAGTGGAGTAGATTGTAGTGGAGTGGAGTAGATTGTAGTGGGGTGGAGTAGATTGGCTCATAGTGGAGTGGATTTGGGTAGATTGGAGTTGAGTTAGGTAGATTGGGTGAGTGAGGTAGATTGAAGTGGGGTACATTGGAGTGGGGTAGATTGGAGTGGGATGGGTAGAAGTGGGGCAGGGTAGAGTGGGGTGGGTAAAATGGGGTGGGGTAGATTGGAGGGTTAGATTGGAGTGGGGTGGGGTAGATTTTATGGAGTGGAGTGGGGTAGAATGGAGTGGAGTAGATTGGGGTAGAATGTAGCAGAGTGAGGTGGAGTACACTGAAGTGAAGTGGGATAGGCTGGATTGGAGTTGGGTAGAATGGAGGGGAGCAACGTGCAGTAGATTGGGTGGATTTTGGTTGGGTAGAATAGAAGGGAGTGGGTGGATTGAGGTAGTTTGGAGTGGGTTTGATTGGGGTGGAGTGGGATAGATTGAGGGAACATGCTAGATTGGAGTGTTGTAGAGTAGATTGGGATGGGGTAGAGTAGATGGGAGTGAGGTGGGGTAGAGTGGAGTGGAGTAGATTTGGGTAGTTTGGAGTGGCTTAGATTGGAGAGGGGAGTGGGGTAGATTGAGTTGGGGATTGGGTTGGGGCAGATTGGACAGGAGGGGGTAGACTGGAGTGGGGCATATCGGGTAGAGTGGAGTGGGATATATTGGGGTAGATTGGAGTGGAGTGGGGTAGGTTGGGGAAGAGTGGATTGGGGTAGATTGGAGTGGGGTAGATTGGATTGGAGTGGGGAATATAGGAGTGGAGAAGAGTGAATTCTAGTGAAATGGGGTAGTTTAGGGTGGAGTCAAGTACAGTGGATTGGGGTAGTTTGGAGTGGGATAGATTGGGTAGATTATGGTAGGGTAGATTGGAGTAAAGTGGGTAGATTGGAGTGGAGTGGAGTTGATTGGAGTTGGGTAGAGTGTGGTAGATTGTAGTCGAGTAGATGGGGTAGAATGGGGGGGTAGATTGGGGAGGGGTAGATTGGGGTAGGGTAGATTGGGGTGGGGTAGAGTGGAGTGAGGTAAATTTGAGTGAAGTGGGGTAGATTATTGTGGGGTAGATTGGAGTGAACTGGAGTGGGATAGATTTGGGTAGAGAGGAGTGTGATAGAGTGGAATGAAGTAGATTAGAGTGGAATGAGGTCGATTGTGGTGGATTGGACTGGGGTAGATTGTGGTGGAGTGGGGTAGATTGGAGTGGAGATGGGTAGATTAGAGTGGCGAGAAGTTAGATAGATTACAGTGGAGTAGGGTAAAATGAAATGGAGTGGTGGAAATTGGACTGGGTATATTGGAGTGGAGTAGAGTAAAGTGGAGTCGGGTAGATTGGAGTGGATTGGTTTGAGGTACATTGGAGTGGGGTGGGTGGGAGTAGATTGGAGTCGAGTGGAGTGGGGTAAACTGGAGCAGAGTGAGGTAGATTTGAGTGGAGTGAAGTAGGTTGGTGTGGAGTGGGGTTGATTGGGTTAGATTGAGTGTAGTGGGGTAGAGCGGAGTAGATTGTCGTGGAGTGGAGTAGACTGTAGTGGGGTGGAGTAGATTGGCTCATAGTGGAGTGGATTTGGGTAGATTGGAGTTGAGTTAGGTAGATTGGGTTAGAGTGGGGTAGATTCCAATGTTGTAGATTGAAGTGGGGCGGGGGAGAGTGGGGTGGGGTATATTGGAGGGGGTAGATTTGAGTGGGGGGTTAGAATGGAGTGGAGTAGATTTATTTATTTATTTATTTGCGTGTTTGTACCGCGCTAGGATCACTTCCCGAAGGAGTATCTCCGCGCCTTTGGCAGCCAAAAAGCAACTAGCGGACCCTAACCATAAACATAAGTCAATTTTGGAAAAGGAATGTCTTTAATTGCTTCCTAAAAGGAAGGTGATCCTTGCACTGTCTCAAATACAGTGGGAGGCTGTTCCACAAAGTTGGACCAGCAACCGTAAGAGATCTTCCCCCTTGTCTCACTTTGCTAAATTTTGGAATCTGTAACAATGCCTGCTCACTGGATCTCAAAGAGCGTGTCGGTGTATACCAGGAGAATTTATTAATCAGATATGCTGGACCATTTCCCTGTAGACACTTATGCATTGTACAGCAGATCTTAAACTTCACCCTCTGTTTGATGGGTAACCAATGCAACTTCTCCAAAAGGGGTTTAGAGGGGGTGCGAGAGGGCTTGTTCAGGACCAGACGGGCAGCAGTATTCTGGACTACCTGGAGTCTAGAGATTACCGCTTCATTTGTTGACAACAACAACCCATTGCAGTAGTCCAAGCGACTCAATACTAGGGCCTGCACCAAGGTTCTCCTAGTAGAGTCAGGTAGTAAAGGGAAGACCTTTCTTAGCATCCCGATGATATGAAAGCAGGAGCCCACCACTTGATTGCTATGATGTTTTAATGAAAGCTCCTGATCAAGTCGGACGCCAAGGTTTTTCACCACCTGCTTGGGTTCTGGAGCCGGGCCAAGATCTTGAGGCCACCAGTCTGGGGTCCATAGAAGTTTGGCCTCACCGAACAGCATCACCTCCGTTTTTGCAACATTACACTGCAGGAGGTTTGATGCCATCCAGTTTGCCACCGCCTTCATCCCCTGGGCAAAGGAGTTCCTGACCTCCACCGTAAGAGTTTTAAACGGAAAGAGGAGTTGGGTGTCATCTGCATATGACACTGGAATAAATCCATACGATCTCATGATGTTAGCTAGGGGGGCCACATAGATATTAAACAGAGTAGGGCTCAAACAAGAGCCCTGTGGCACCCCCTTAGAGATCTCCAACTCCTCTGACCGATAATCGCCCAGGGTGACCCTTTGGGTACGACCTGTCAGGAAACTCCTCAGCCATGACAACGCCTTGCCTTCCAGGCCGATGTTAACTAGCCTGGCTGTCATGATGTCATATGACACGGTGTCAAACGCCGCAGACAGATCCAGCAGAACCAGGATAACAGAATGACCTTTATCCTGGAACATGCGTAGATCGTCTGCGACTGACAGCAAGGTGGTCTCGGTGCTGTGTCTTGGTCTAAATCCCGACTGAGAAGGATCCAGACCGCCTACTAGCTCAATGTAGCTGGATAGGTGGCGATTTACATATTTCTCTATAATCTTCCCCAAAAAGGGGAGAAGAGAGATGGGCCTTAAATTCGCCAACTCCGTCCAGGGGATGGTGGTATTCTTCCTCAGTGGCCTTACTAGCGCCCTCTTCCAGTCCATAGGAACCTGCCCTGTACAAAGGGAAAGATTAATCAAGTTCTGGATTTCTGGTCCAAGAACTTCTACCAGCTTAGGCAGGATACGGGCAGGAATGCTATCATAGGGACTTCCACTCTTGATCTGTGCAACCAGTGAGATTACCTCCTCCAACGAGATAGGAGGGAAGCTAGAGAGGCATTGAGTAGGTGGTCCTGATAGTACACTCGACTGGGATATGTTGTTATTATTTGTTCCCACAGCCGTCTTTGAGGCCATTATCTTCTCATAAATAGCCTCTATCTTCTCCATGAAGAAGGTAGAAATCTCATTGCACAGCTCTTGAGTGGCTACCTCCACAGTCTCACAGGCTGCTGGTCTGGTAAAGGTTTGTAGGATGTTGTACAAAACTCTAGAATCTTTCCCTGCCTCTATGAGTTGTGCAGCAATATGGTTTTTCCGCGCAGTCCTGATGGCTTTATGGTACAATTTAGAAGAGGATTTATAGAGTGTTTTATCCTCCTGCTTTCTAGACCGTCTCCATAATTTTTCCAATTTTCTTGTCTTTTGTTTCAAGGATCTTAAATCTTCAGAAAACCAGATTTCTTGCTTTGTAGCTGGGCGAGGTTTATAGATTTTCAGGGGGATAGTATTATTTAATGCATCCTTAACTGCCTCGTCAAACCTGTACAATTCTGTTGTTATATCTCCTGTAGTGAGTCCATACAGGGGAGCTTTATACTGATCTCTAAAGGCTTCCACCGTTAGTTTATGCCAGGGCCTCCTTTTAGTAGCCAGAGTACTCCGCTTTTGAGGTTTATTGTTAGTAGCAGTGTGGAACTTTAAGATAAAATGATCTGTCCAGTCTACTTGTTCAGGAGGCATACATTTAATTAAAGGTGAGTTGGATATTACCAGATCCAACGTATGACCTGCCTCATGAGTGGGGCCGTCATTGATCTTTTTCAGCCCTAGGGAGTCTAGGTCCATTAGGAGAGTTCTTGCCTCCGTACAGTCCTCTAACTCACTATGGACATTAAAATCCCCTACCAAGAGGAAATCCTGATTATCTTGTACAAATGGTGCTAAAGCCTCTATTAGCACGACTGGAAAAGTCCCAATCGGACCTGGTGGTCTATACAACAATGCACCCTTCCTTTGATCTCTGGGATTAGGACTAAGTTTAAAAATGAGTAGTTCCATTTGAGGATTACTAACTTCCTCCAGTATGGTTAAGTTCAATTCCTCTTTATAAACAATTGCCACCCCCCCTCCAGTTTTCTTTAAGCGGTCAACCCTGGCAATCTTATATCCTAATGGGACACTAAGTGTGATTGCTGGAACCAAATGGGGCTTAAGCCAGGTTTCTGTCAAAAAACAGAGGTCTGGCTCCTCAGTCAGTACAAGATCCCATATCTGTGTAGAATGCTTCACTAAAGATCGAGTATTACAGAGTAGATTTTTACTCCAACTAATGGAGTTATCTGCCTGTATATTAATAGGAACACAATCTAGTTTTCTTGCTGGTATGACCTCAGCTACCTGTGAATGCCTGTTCCAGTTCATATCAAGATCGAACTGTCTATAGCATCTGTAACAGGAAAAAGGACCTTCAGCCGGGGTATCAATACATAAAGTACAGGCATAGGACATATCAACACGAATCGCAAGCAATACCTGCGAAGTATATGATATTCGTGTGGTAGATGATGTTTCTAGGACATGTGATGGTAGCGCCATAATCTCCAGCCCCTTGGCCCCGTCCTGTCGCGGACGGGCGCAGACGGGCTGGTCTTCGGCTCGTCTTAGGCGCAGGAGTAGGCGCCACACTGCGCGCCAACGCTGCGCGCTAGGGCCGACGAGGGGCTAAATAGCCCAGGAAGTGTCAGAGTCTAGAGCGCTAACCGCTCGCTTTCCAGTATGTCCTGCCTCAGCCCCGCCCTCCACACACCGGGATTGGCTGCCGAGCGTGCAGGCTTAGGTAGGATTTTCAACTATCGTGGCTTTGGTGTTTGCAGGTATGCGAGATTATTGCAGTGTGCCTCAGAGAAATACACAACCTAATTCCTTCTTATTCAGGTTAAAACACTGTCAGCATAGTTTTACAATCAACATTAAAATAAATCGGTCGTTTTTAAAAAAAATCCGTTTCCTTTTACAAATTGCAATTTAGGCACCGCTATCTAATTTTGTAGCGCCAAGCGGGGTCAGGAGAAGCTGCCACCACCTCCCTACCGCAAAATGCGCTGCCTCCTCGCCGCCTAAATAGCCCAGGAAGTGTCAGAGTCTAGAGCGCTAACCGCTCGCTTTCCAGTATGTCCTGCCTCAGCCCCGCCCTCCACACACCGGGATTGGCTGCCGAGCGTGCAGGCTTAGGTAGGATTTTCAACTATCGTGGCTTTGGTGTTTGCAGGTATGCGAGATTATTGCAGTGTGCCTCAGAGAAATACACAACCTAATTCCTTCTTATTCAGGTTAAAACACTGTCAGCATAGTTTTACAATCAACATTAAAATAAATCGGTCGTTTTTAAAAAAAATCCGTTTCCTTTTACAAATTGCAATTTAGGCACCGCTATCTAATTTTGTAGCGCCAAGCGGGGTCAGGAGAAGCTGCCACCACCTCCCTACCGCCCTAGATTGGGGTAGAATGTAGCAGAGTGAGGTGGAGCACATTGTAGTGGTGTGGGATAGGCTGGAGTGGAGTGGGGTAAGTGGTGTGGAAGGGTGTAGAGTGGAGTGGCATGTTGTGTCGTGGAGTGGGTGGCATGGAGACCCATGGCGTGTTATAGAGTGTCTAAGAGTGGAGGGGCATAGAGCAGAGTGGCATGTCGTAGCGTGGAGTGTGGTAGAATGAAGTGGTGTGGCATAGGGTAGAAGGGCATAGAGTGGAGTAGCGTAGTATGGAGTGGTGTGGTGAGGAGTATGCCTGGTGTGGTGGAACACTGCCATTACAAACAACACATTGTCAATTGAAATGACCACTACATTTTCACTGAAATTCACTGTGTGCAAATGTCATCACCTAGTATATTGATGTATTTTGATCGTATTCACATATTTGTTTTCACCATAATCAGAATTGCAAACAACTGTGCTTCATTTGTACTAATTCTGAAACATCAGCACAGTTCATTTTTTGGGGTGATGTGATGGGAAAAAAATCACACCCTCCCCTCTTACATGGATACTAATCAGGATTGTCACATACATTCTCTCACTTTGAAGTCAGAGAAAGAAAAGTAAAAACCAAGTTACCAGGGAGCTTGACATTTGACCTCTGTCTTTGAATGCACAGCACATCTGACAAGATGAGAACAAGATTTAAACGCCTATTTACAGAAAGCGAGTTTGTGGAAAAATACAGTAAATAAGATTGGGCAACAGGAGGGATGAACTTGAGTTGGGCAGCCTAATGCAAATAAAGCCCACAAATAGATATCATGAAAATATGAGCAATGGTACGTAAAGGGTGGAATGCATTCCTATGTCAGCTTGGTGAATGTCCCCAAGATGTCTTTAGCAAAGCAGACAACTGCATTGGTTGGTAGGCTGCGACCTAAAAAACAGTATGATTCATTCACATTCTGGCAAATAATTACACTTATTCACAACTGAGCACATGCTTAATTTGGAAACCCTATAAGAGTAATTATTAGTTGTACACATAGATGGTGCGCTCAAGCTCGCCAGAAGTATCACGGTGCTTTATTTCTGTAGGCTGAAATGCTGTGTTTATGTAATATTTATCTGGCTCTGGGCCACAGAAGCCAATAGCCTATGACCACCAGAGTGAGGGCTGCCAAACGCATCTTGGGGGCATTGCCCCATCCACCAAGAGCATGGAATCCCCAAACCACCATAGCTATCCAACACAGTCAGGTACTGCTCCCTCCAGAGAACAAGAGCCACATCACAAGTATGAAGGGGCAGTAGGAAATGGTTACAGACATAAAACTAGGACAAGCAAGTAATGCTTCACTCACTGGCATCTTATGACGTAGCTGACTGATTGTGATGTATGTGTGTGTGCATGTGAACATGTGTGTGTGAGTGCATCCGTGTACAAACGTGTGAGAGTGTATATTTGTGTGTATGTTGCTACAGCCGTAGAGAGCAGCTCCAGTTTCCAATACTGACTGTAGAAAGTTAATTTTCTGGGGCTGTTTTACATACAGTGTTTCCTCCTAGAAGTGCAAGCCTAGTGCCGCCTGCACTTTGAAAATACAGAGAGGCTGCTGCAAACAACAATTCCACCTTTTATTAATGGGCTATCTCCAGTAAAGGTAAGAATTTGCGGCTTCTCTCAGGGTAGGCCATTATATGTAATAGAGTGCACTGTCCCTGTTAGTATCCCCGCAACAACATAGTTTCGTTCCTGGCCATGAAACCATCGAACATATACGCCGCACTATCGCGTTGTTTGATTATACCAAGGTTACAGGAGACCCTATGGCTGTAATTCTGCTAGGTGCTGAAAAAGCTTTCGATAGGGTCTCCTGGCCTTTTTTATGGGCCACATTACAACACTACGGCATTGGTGAGAAATATATCCGGGCTATTAAGAGCATGTATTTTCGACATACTGCTCAGATATCTGTGATGGGGAATTTATCAGCGACAATTAACATACTCAGAGGAACTAGACAGGGTTGTCCCTGCTCTCCCTTGCTGTTCGCGATTTATATTGATCCATTAATCAGAAAGATTTTCGACGATGTCTTAATTCGCCCTGTACCGGCCAAAGGCGGAGTTACTAAAATTTTAGGATATGCAGACGATCTAGCTATCTTGACTGACTCTCCCCAGGTCGCTCTACAAGAAATCTGTACTTTAACATCTCAGTTTGGCTCAATATCGGGCAATCCTCTTAATGAAGCCAAAACTCAAATAATATGCAACGATAAAATCAATTTGGGAGACCCCCGTGTCATCAATAAATCTAAGTATTTGGGGATCGAGATTTGCTCCAAATCTGAGGAGATAGTCGAGATCAATCTGAAACCGTTAGTCAATAAACTAGATCTAGATGCTCGTCGGATTAATAATTTACCACTGACCTTAATGGGTAGATGCAATGTGGTTAAAATGATCTTCCTACCCAAGATCTTATCTTGCCTCAGAGCTATTCCGGTACTGATTGAGCCCATTTGGTTTAAAAAAATTGGACCGGATTATTTCATGGTTTCTCTGGGCTGGTAAACGCCCAAGACGGGCTCTGAAATATATGACTTTGCCCAGAGAAGGGGGGGGCTGGTCAGTACCCAACTTTCAGATGCATTATTGGTCTATAACACTTAGACATATAGTAGAACTGTTGGATACAGGTGCTGTAGACTGCTCAGATACCTCAATTTATCATTTAATTCTGGGGGAAGAGGCTCAGGGACTTTTGTTTAGGCACATTGATTTTGCTTATTTTAAAAGGGTTAGTTTCAAGACTCTTTTAGGAGCATTTAAGTCTGGACCTCGGTCCGGAAAATATTTGACATTGGTAGATTCCATGTATATACACCGTTTTCTATGAATCCTCTCTTTCCTGGAATTTTCAAAGATGCTTACTTTAATGAATGGTCGGCTCGGGGGGGTTATTGCCGTTAGGGATTAGGGGCCAGATGTAGGTAATTCTCTTTTACAGACTCTTAAATACCGAATTTTACCGATTCGGTATTTATGAATCGGTAAAATAGAAGGTGGGAGATGTAGGTAAAATCGGTATTTGAAATACCGATTCTGTAAAAATCGGTATTTATCGATTCTGTAATTACAGAGTCGGTATTTCCCATTGATTCCTATGGGCTTTGAAGCCCATAGGAATCAATGAGAAATACCGATTCTGTAATTACAGAATCGGTAAATACCGAATCATGCAAGGGTGCAGGGGGTGTCACATTGACACCCTCTAGCACCCCAAATACAGGCATGTGTGCCATGTGGCACACAGACATGCCCTAAGGGCACGTCTGTCTGTCACATGGCATGGGTGTGCATGCACATGTGTGCATGCACACCTGGATTCGGTATTTTACCACCCAATTGGATTGGGTGGTAAAATACCGAATCTGTAAGGCCTTTGGGACTCAGAAGAGTCCCACCTACATCTGGCAGTTACAGAATCGGTAAAAATACCGATTCTGTATTTTACCGATTCGGTAAATTTACCGATTCGGTAAATTTACCGAATCGGTAAAATTGGCCCCCTACATCACAAATACCCATTTACCGGTCGGTAACGGCCGAAATCGGCCGTTACCGGTCAGTAAATGGCCTCCTACATCTGGCCCATAATGTCTGATTGTGGGCTTTTGTCCTTTGAAACTATAAAACAAAAATACGGGTTAGGGAATAGACAATTCTTTAAATTTTTACAGGTTAGAGATTTTTTTTGTAAAAAAACAGTTGCTTGGGTGCGCATTCCGTTAATTTAATTTATCAACGGGAATCAATCAACTATATCTTCGATATATAAACGTTTGAATGCCAAGAGACCGGACGATTTGATTAAACATTTTACCCATTGGCAGACAGGGGTTCAAGCGGGTCAAGGGTCCTGCGAGGATTCACTTTTTTTTAGTCAATCTGCTTTCATTTCCGCTAATCTTCAGGTCCAATGTTTTAAAACTTGGTTCGATTTGTATATAACCCCTTTTCGAATTCATAAATGGGGAGGCACTGTGGGGATTAATTGCTCTCGTTGTGGTGAATTAGCGGCTGATAGTATACACATGTTTGCCTCCTGCACTTCTTTGATTCAATTGTTGCATAAAATTGAACAGCGTTTAAGTCAAATTTTCGGTTATACAGTTGAATTGTCACCTCAAGTAATTATACTCATTGTGACAGAGCAAAATATGTCCTAACCCGAGCGCAAGCTCCTTTTTGCTGCAATGACCGCGTTGAGATTGTGTTTAGCAACAGTTTGGTTAGATCCTGTACCACCGACTATACATATATGGTTTAGTAAATTCCTAAGTATTTATAAATGGGAAAAGTCTGTATTTAAGAGAAGAGGTTTTAGGGCTCGGAGGGATGGTCAGCGGATGTGGGAACCTTTAAGGAATTGGCTAAACTCTGAGCAATGATAATCTTTCTCTGCTTTATATTCATGTATATTTCTGTTTTCTCTCTGTTTACTTCCCGTTTCCCCTGTTCGGACCCATTTTGGGGGAGTGGGGGGTTTAAAATTTTGAAACATGGATATATGACATGTACGAATTTTACGTTTGTTTCTTGTTTTTGTATGACTGGTTTACATGCCATGTTTCCTAATAAAAGAATTTAAAAAAAAAGGGAATGGTTACAGACATAAAATTAGGACAAGCAAGTAATGCTTCACTCACTGGCATCTTATGACGTAGCTGACTGATTGTGCTGTATGTGTTTGTGCATGTGAGTGCATCCGTGTACAAATGCGTGAGAGTGTGTATTTGTGTGTATGTTGCTACAGCCCTAGAGAGCAGCTCCAGTTTCCAATACTGACTGTAGAAAGTTAATTTCCTGGGGCTGTTTTACAAACAGTGCCCCAGGGGTACAACAGTGTGTGTGCCAGTTTTCTGTGCCCTTGGGGAATTTTATTACTACAGAAATGGCCATAGACACTTGTTCAGGCCAATTCTATAACACAGAAAAAGCCAGCGCACATGTAGAGTCAGCACTATCTTTTGAATGAGGGTGTTGCCCCATTCAACTGAGGGAAAAAACTTCATCCATGCACCATATTATGGACCAGGGTGCACAGTCAGTGGGCCCTCAAGGGCACGCTCTGAAAAGCGGGAAAGGGGAAAGGTAACCCCGTAGACACCACAGACATGCCCCTGCAGCTGGGTGCAGCCATTCACTGCACCCACCTGCAGGGCGTTCTCTGTTTCCTCCTAGAAGTGCAAGCCTAGTGCCGCCTGCACTTTGAAAATACAGAGAGGCTGCTGCAAACAACAATTCCACCTTTTATTAATGGGTTATCTCCAGTAAAGGTAAGACTTTGCGGCTTCTCTCAGGGTAGGCCATTATATGTAATAGAATGCACTGTCCCTGTTTGCAGCTGACACAACCCATTAAAGTTGCGCTGTGGCATAAACAGGAAAAAGAGCAAATGATGGACGGAATGCTGAACAAATTAAACATTCACCCACCAGTCACAGATCTGAGTGCAATCCATCATTTTGCTTTTTTTTTGTGCTCACCACGCTACCCCGGTTTGGACCCAGCCATACACAAATAAGTCTTGACCCTACTCCCTATGGGAACAGTCCATCCCCCAACTGCCTGGCTTGGTCCTCCCTGGACCAGAATCAAACATCCTTCGATAATTTTGGGGGTATTACCCCCTCATCAGCATGGTTAGCTTGAATTCAGTGGCACCGCGAGCAAGGGACCCGTGTTTGGGCATACCCATCCCACTTAAGGCAACAAAAGCAAAAAGAATGAGCGATGGACGGAATACTGAACAAATCAAACATTCACCTCCAGTCACAGATCTGGGTTTAAGCCATCAATTTTTTTCTTTTGGTCACCATTCCACCCCAGTTTGAACCCAGCCATATGCAAATCAGTCAATATCACAGGAAGTAGTGGTGGTTTAAACAAGTCACACCTCTAATTCTACCTGACAGTACAACATTGTATTCCTTTTTATTTGAGATATGCAGAAATTATGGTGCCAATCAAGGTATCAAGGACAGCCCACTACCAAGGATGTCAGGTCATCAGGTGAGAAATACCTAATGTAAAATGTCTTAATGATTTGTTGTACCTCGGCACTCTATTGGTTTTATTTACGCTATTCGCAATTTTCTTGTTTTTATCTAGACATGTATATCTGATGGCCGCTTTATGGTAAGTCATGTAATACCAGACAAGCTTGTATATAAAACAGCATCATAATTGTTATTTCAGAATCAAAAAAGAGAACATCAAGAAATTCAATATATAGTCTTGTTCTATTTAATATTCCTTCAGTTCAAAACATTCTATGAAATCAAATACATTGAAGATCTGGGCGTTATGCCAAGAATTCAAAGAACAGACTTTACATAAAGTATTAGCAGTACATATAGTACATAGAATGTTGGCAATACATGTGAAGTTCACATTAGATTCACAATATTACTGAATCTTTGACCACTACAGAGTGACACAAAAGTGACGGCCACGTTGGGAGTCCTAGTCCTAGGACCCTCCAGATCGTGATGGTGGAAAAACAGCCGATGACAGCCGACACGTGTTTCGTTACTTATTATGTAACTTTCTCAAGGCTCACTCTTGATATGTTGGCGTGGTGAGTATACTTTATCACTGTATTTTGGCTCTATGCGATAAAAATTGTGAAAAGAAGAATTGTAATGTAAAGTGTCCGGGCAATCTTTCGATGTGAGTGGCTGGACTGTTTAAATGGGGAGCTGGCTCAAGAATGATTTGTGTATGGCTGAGTCCAAACTGGAATGGTGTGGTGAGCAAAAAACAATGGATTTAACCCAGATCTATAACTGGGGGTGATTGTTTGATTATTTTCAGCATTCCATTGTTAGAACTGGCATCTTTTGGTGTGTTTCTCCAGTCTTTTTGCTTTCTGACCTCCAGTTTTTAGGTCGAGCATGGGCAGCATATGCACTGCTGCGAGGCATGCAGTAGTTGAGTATGGCTTTGAAGCCCCACCCACTTTCCGCCCATATAGTAACATTGGGTTATGTCATTGTCCTTCGTAAATGCTGGCTTCTGATTCGTAAATAGGCTTGTTAGTCCCTCCTTGGTGCCGACTTGTTTGCATTTGTTACCTCCCATAACAACTGTATCTTTTACTTGGTTAGTTACATGGTCTGTGGTATAAGTCGCCGAGCACAATTTTGTTTATTGACTAGTGGGGACAATGGCAGCTGCTTTTTGTACTTTCAGAATGCCCACACAGGACAATGGCGGCCACTTTTCATGCGGAGCGCTATGCTGCTCTAACTTTAAAAGTGGCTGCCCTTCTACCCCCACAGTACTCACAGTACAATAGCGTCATTAAAAAAAAACTTTTAAGAAGAGCACGGCGTCTTCTTCAGGGACACTGCGCTTTCTTTCAGCTTTTATTTATGTTTTAATAAACCTGCATGCTGAGTGCGGTGCCCGTTTTAGGGATACCGCGCTCTGTTGTAATTTTTTTAAACTTTAATTTTGAGTGCAGCTTCCGCTTCAGGGACACCACGCTCTTTCTTTTTTCAACTTTTATGGTGAGCGCGGTGCCCGCTTCACGGAAACCTCGCTGTGCAATACAATAGGTCTTGCTTTTGCCAAAGTTTGACCTATTGGTATTGTAAATGACAATGCATTTTAATATTATAAAACTCATTGCCATTTACTATGTCAATAGCTCAAAATCTTAAAATACTAGATTGTAGCACTGAAAGGCAGGGAAGCTAGGGATTAAACAAGTGTTTTTTAGAGTGGCTGATGGGAATTGGAGGCCAGTTAAGGTAGACCGCTTACGGGATTGGTGGGAACAGATGGGAGGAGTTAAACCAAAGTCCCAAGTGCCCACGTTGTAGGAATGGTAGCTACGCTTATCCTGAAGGAAAGCGAATGCTTAACTAAAGGGCATGCAGCAAAAGTACTGACAGGGTGTTAGCTTAGCATACAGTTTAATTTCCTCTTTGCTGCAGGGAATTTGGATAGGAGCTATCAACCTTCTCCTGAAAAGGCTTGAGAAATCTATAGGAACCCAACAATGATGAATAAGAGGATTGTTATTCTATTGTGAAAAGTCCTTATTAAGGATCCTACAGTCTCATAAAAGAGCTCAGGCTAAAATAATCGACACTGTTGTTTTGAACCCAGAAAACTATAACCGTAAGAAAAATGTGGTGTTAAAGACTAATATAGGCGCTTGTTAAGTACTTTGCCTTTATATACTCCAAATTCTGTCTAAGCTCAAACATCAGTAAGACACTTATTTATTTGTATGCCATAATGGAGGCAAGAGTTAGATATCCATTTCTGAGATCAGATTAATGTGTAATAATTGCTAGATAAACTATCTTCCTGATAAGAGGTCCTTGGCTTTTATTATGCTTCAGCTTCAGAAAATGTCTGGTTACAATTATGAGTGTCAGTTTCTGTTGTGGAGTTGATTCATTTATCTAGCAAATTCCAAGGTGGATCTCAATAACAATGGCCCTGAAAGCAATATTGAAGGATACCAACCTATACCTACCTTTGTTGTAACTATTATGCAAGTATCTGAAAATTCCAATACTGAGGCAATAGCTTCTTTTATCACAAAATGATGCATTGTTTGCCCTGGCACTTTGTCCCCTGGCAGCAGAAAAACTCACATAGGCCTTTGCACTGAAAATAATCCTGCATGGCGATGGAAGGTCATCCTTAAGGAGAGATCTTCTTAGGCTCCAAGTTTGCCTGGTTTGCTTATTGCAGCCCTATAAACAACAAAATGAATTCTAACACTACTTGAATTCGCCTTTCTCCATCTTGGGCTGAAAAATAAGGTCATTCTACTTTCGTCAATAACTTCTCTTTGGAAAGAGTTATCCCATTCTGAATGTTAATGTAGACTCTTTGTACAAAATGCACCCCTGAACTCTGGCAAAATACCAACAGCAGTCACCAGCTCAGAAAGAATAACTATGCGCATTGAATACATGGTATTTTTGTAGGAAGGGCTGCACTACATTGAGCTGCAGCCTGTCACACAAAAATCCAATTATGTGACATATTTTCAGAGAGGAGGAAATGTGTCTTGCTGTCTGGCAATGGCATACACATCCACTTGTCTGTATACTGCTAGCTGACAATGTTTCAGTCATGAGATTCTGGCATTTTAAGGGCCTGCTGCCTAGCCTGTCCAAAAGTGGCATGCCAGTTCCATCTATCTTTCATGTGCTACACTGGGATGCAGAGAAAATGCCACACATTTTCTAAGACTGGTTCAGCAAATGTCAGCAACGAAAGTGTCAGGATACACAGTGAACCTTAAGAATCCTAGTGTCCAAATAACGTAAAAAATCTGGGACAATCGCGCAAAGCAGATTCCACATAGTAAGGGTAATGATAAGGATACAGGTATGGGTAAGAGCGAGTGGAAAGGTAAGAGTAAAGATAAGGGCAAAGGGATCAGTGCCAGGGACAGAGTTAAGCTTATCGTTAGGGTTAAAAGTAGTGATAGAGTGAGATAATGCTTATTTTTAAATTTAAAATTGGATTTTCGGTAATTGCAAAAGCAAAGTAATTTTCTCAATTTCAAAGAGAGGGACATGCGAAATCTTGCCGAATAATGCCGGCTGCAGTCCTTAAATTGTAAAAGATTTGGGGCCTCATTAGGATGGCACCCTATCGGAAAACGGGACCGCCCGCCTTAAGGGCGGGGGTCCCGGGGGTGCCATTAGGATGTGCCCACCACAGTGGCGGGCACATCCTGTATTCTCAGCATTGTGGCGGGCGGTGCTCTCTGCACCGCCCGCCACAATGCTGACAATACATCACTAACAACAGAATGAATGTTCCTTAGGCAAATTATTTCACCTTAATTTCACAGTTATGCAGTTGTCACTACAGTGAGCATCAATTAAGTTTTTCGAGAGAAATTACAAATCTTAAGTCATTTGCATTTATTTAATCCGGAGAATATATGAACACATTATATCTCAATCCACTTTTGGCAACACAAAGAGGTATACTGTTTTTTCAGTTTGTGACAAAATATATACAGTACCAAAAGACACTTTTGTAAAGAATATGGACAGTATTGGCATATCTTCCATATATACATACATTTTGTAGAGGTTATATACAAAATTATAAATCACTCAATGTTGATGCTATTTACAAAGAAGTGTCGTTGCGTCACTTCTTTGTAAATAGCATCAACATTGAGTGATGCTCACTGTAGTGACAACTGCATAACTGTGAAATTAAGGTGAAATAATTTGCCTAAGGAACATTCATTCTGTTGTTATTGATCATACCCAGTTCCTTGGGAATATTGGGTCGCCCTATTATTTGTTGACAATACATCACAGCATTTTCATTTCCAAAGCGGCAGGCACCGCACGGTGCCTGCCGCTTTGGAAATGAAAATGAAGGTGGGTACCACAGGTACCCCCCGTGTGCACCCCCCACTCACCTTCACTCTGGGGGCCCGCAGGGGGCCCCCAGAGTGAAGACGGCCTGCCTTTCCGTGGCGGCATTGCCGCCACGGAAAGGCATTGCACTCTTGCCATTGTAATATGACACCACATATTCAACATTTTCCGCCCCGGCTGCAAAGCGACCGGGGCAGAAAAGTGGCGGGCGGTGTTTTCTTCCGCCATGGTCCCCCCCGCCATACTAATATGGCTGGGGGGGGGAATTCAGGGAAGGATGTCGGGCAGATTGCCCCTGCCAGGCTGGCGGTGGCTAACGCCAGCCTGGCGGGGGCAATCTGCCCGACATCCTAATGGGCCCCTAAGTGCCAGGGCCCAAAGTTTTTCTAAGCAGCATGCCGGTACTGCTGCCAAACATAGGTACCGTATTGCTAAATACCTTGGTTCTATTGTATTTATTATGCCTCATACCTCTTTTTTCCACTACATTAACCACTGTGCCCTTACCCTCAATCTTACAGGTACTTTTTCATTAACTTTCTTCCTTTGCCACCGTTTTTCCGTCTTTCTTTTGCTGTCCCCACCCCCTTTTCAACCTTTCTATCTCTGGGACATAGTCGGATGATAAAAAAGGTTTTCCTGCAATAGAGAACATGACCTTCCAAGGTCATGTCTGTGATAGACAGTCAAAGGGCTGTTGGGCGCTTGGTCCTAGATTCATTCGAAGACAGAGGTGATCTTTTGACAACAAACGAAGAAGCAGTGTGTTTTAAAAAAAATCTATATTTGTTGTCAAACATACCCTCAACAAACTGGTTTTCTTTGGAGCTTCTAGAAAGAGGTGACACTTGAAATCACGCGACAGATTGTTTATCTTTTACACATTCTACTGATACAGCAAATCCAATTGTTCGAAAGGTATTGAAGCAAGAATAAAATTCTTCAAATTTAAGAAATCCCAGTACTGGAAACGTGGTGTTCCAGAGCCTCGAAGCCACCTGGACAGCCTACCTAGAAGAAGTCTGAAAGGATTAACGTGCTCTAAAGGCACTGTATGACAAGGATAACTAAGTAGTTGTGATTCAATAATACCCCCGGCTAAAATGAGACATTTTTAATTTCCCAGGAGGTCTTTTTTGCTGATGCCTGAGTAGGGTATCCTGCAAGGTGGCACCTACTGCGTGTGGGTGTTTACTGGACCTGCCGTAAACCCCACTTGGGATTTAAAATTCATCAGCATGACGAACTTGCTGCTCGTCTTGAAATATGTGAAACTACAATAGGACAAAAAAATAAAAACAACTCTGACAATCGGATTTCATCATTAGTGCTGCTTTTTCTTTTTATAAGGAATCGAGCAAATGGTATTTGCACCGGGTCAACCCTGGAAGCTGACCCGTTGCACTCGTCTCTTACCCTTTATGTCATAAGTGGATACAACAGGTGTCCTTGGCTTTTCATATATGAAATATGGGTCTGTGTTTGAGGCAAATTCGATATCATGGAAGCCAAAAATAAAGCAAATTAAGTTGCACTTTTTTTCGTCAGTGCAAAGTTTCTGTGCGATGACCTGGTCTCAAAACAATGGGTTGCTTTCCATTCAGTCCTGGGTTATACATGTAGCCTTCAAATCAGTAAAGTTTATAATGCAGCTGAACCTCCCAAATTGCACCGTGGACTGTTGGTACATGAAAGGCAAATTTAAGGTGCCAGAAAGCATGCTTAGGGGCTAGCAAATACGTCACAATTGTTTGTAAAATGTGCACGTCATGGCTGGACGGGAGGTGTGCTATGCTGCATTCAGTGATGTTCGAAGGTTACTGCCCCAACACTTTGGCCTTTGGGATAAAGACATGCCCGCCTCAAATTCTAACATGGTAGGAAATCATCTTTCACTATAAATGCTCCAAAATCACAACTCACCATCTACTGGTCAATATGTGCGCTGAGGGAGTCAGCTCACTTTTTAACCCCTTCACTGCTAGGCCTTTTCCCCTCCTGTGCTAAGCCTTTTTTTGGCTATTTGGGGTAGTGCGTGCTTAGGCCCCTGTAACTTTCTGGCCACATAAGGTATCCATGCCAATTTTGCGTCCTTTTCTTCCAACATCATGGGGATTCTAAAGGTACCCAGGGTTTGTGGATTACATTGGAGGGGTCCCAGAAATTAAGCAAAATACAGTAAAAGGTTTGTTTTTTTCAGAAACAAGGGGAAAATGGGCTGCAAAGGAAGGCCTCTGGGTTTTTCCCTGCAAATGTTATCAAAAAAGAGTTTGTGGGGCTGAAATCACAATTATCCCAGCTTTTAGGGAATGACAGTCTTTTGTCAGAGAACCAACATTTTTCACATAGTTTTGGCAGTTTTCTGGGACATAGCCTATTTTTGCTATTTTTAGTGCTTCCAACCTCATTCCAGTTAATGGTAAAAATGAGCATGAAAGCAATAATGGATCCTGGACAGCTATACAGTTTATTAAAGTAGACAAAATTCTGAATTCAGAAAGGGGTCATTTGTCTAAATCCATGAAGGTTTCTTTATAGAAACTAACAGTTAAATATTGGAAAAAATGAAAATTAGTTGAAAAAAACAGCATTTTGTGTCAACGTTTTCACTTGTAACTTCCTATAAATATGACAGCTCTTTCAAAGCAATATACTGTTACATTTGCTGGACCTTCCTGGTTGTGGGGATATATAGGACTTGTAGGTTCACCAAGAACCCGACGAACCCAGAGCCAAAAACTGCGCAGCAACTTGCAATGGAATTTTATTATGTACCAGGTTTAGAGCAATTATTTTTCGAAAATGTATACATGGAAAAATCGGTATGAAAGACACCTATGTATTTCTGAAATGGGTACAAATTATAGTGTTTAGAAACAGTATATATTTGCACATTTTCAAAATTGGGAATACTCATACTAACATGAGAATGTATTGGTCATTTTTCAAAATGACTTCTTTTTTACGCAATGTCTTTCATTTGGAAGGCAGAAATGCATCAAAACTTAACAGATAATAACAGTTGCTTTACAAATCTGAAATTACCCTACGTCTCCCAATAAAAGTGGTACCTCACTTGTGTGGGTCAGCCTTGTGCCTGCGACAGGAAACGGCACAAAACACAACGTGATCACACCTCAATTTTCGCAGTGAAAAATGACCCTTTTTTGGCCATAGCGCCTACCTGTAGTTTTTTAACCCTAGCTCTGCCGGCACCTAGGGAAACCTAGCAAACCTATACATTTTTGAAAACTAGACACCCAGGGGAATTCAGGATGGGGTGACTCGACTGCCTCCCACCAGGTTCTGTTACCCAGAATCCCTTGCAAACCTAACAAATTGACAAAAAACGCATTTTCCTCACATTTCTGTGGTGGAAAGTTCTGGAATCTGCGTGGATCAACAAATTTCTACCCACCCCGTGTTCCCCAAAGTCTTCTGAGAAAAATGGTACCTCACTTGCGTGTGTCAGCCTAGTGCCTGCGACAGGAAATGGCGCAAAACGCAATATGGTCGCACCTCAATTTCGCAGTGAAAAATTGCCCTTTTTTGGCAAAGTGCCTACCTGTAGTTTTTGAACCCTGGCTGGGCTTATAATTGGGTAAATCCAGACTGGATCCCATGTCATAGTGTCAAAGAACACAGTCTCCCTCATGAGACAAAAGCATCAACCTGGGTTTGCTTATCTGCCTGATCGAGGGGACCTGCCCTCCATTTGTGCCAGGCTGCCCCTTTTAGAGTAGGACCAGAGCTGAAATGCATATTGCTGGCGTCTGTCAGAAGTGGCATTTTGGATGAAAACTGAAACTTTAGCAAACATTCCATACATTACTTTTGGCTCGGTGGTCTATAGCATTTTTCATGTCTGTTGTGACAGCCCATTTCAAGATAGGGACCGGCCTCTGTCTCCTTTGATCTCCATAACCCGGTCTTTCTTAACTTTCCACACAGTGTGAAAATAACGAAAAGTGATGACAGAAATGCCTGAATTAGTCTCAGCCACTGGCAATCACTATGAACCATTTTTAGACCATTGTTTGTCGGCCTCTGTACCATTCTAGACAGAGACAAGCCTTATGCAAAACAGTCTTGGTGTTGCTCCAATAGGAACAGTCCAGCCTGAACTACCAGCCAAGGTCCCCTCTAAAAGGGGACACAAGCAACCCAAGACCAGTTTCGACCTACGTGGGTCTCATCAGTAAGGTTTAGCTTGCGTCCTATGGTACAGGGAGCCCGGGACCTACATCTGGGCATTGCTATCATACTTAGGGCATCTACTGAAAAACAACAAGCTGACGGAGGGAATTCTTGCGAGAGATGACTACTGGGCCTGTGGATGTCTCTAGATTTGGCAGATAAAGAACAGCCGAGATGGCGGTGGTAATATCCTAAGCCATTCTGATGGACACTACTCCATCTGTCAAGCACTAAATCAGGCCGTAAGTGTTTAGAAGTGAGCGATCGTTGGAGATGTTCTCTTTAATATGCAGCTAACACTGGGCACTGGAGTTAGAATGTTTAGGTCTTATTTACTTTTCATGAATATATTGTTGATCAAACAATGGACAGATGCAAATGGAATAAGGGAATTATGTGGCTGCTGCATTTACCACATAATTATGCCTTTAAATGACTTACCACATAATTTGACTCATCACACCAAACAGAAGAAGCACCCTAGTTATACTTTGAGTCTAAAGAAAACATTTGACACTGGGCCTAATATCCCAAAACTGAGTCTACATACAGAGTTACAACAGAAATGTCGTCATCAAGGCCAAAGAGCATCATGAGACGTGTGTTCTCAATGTTCATTCTTTAAAAATGCTTTGCTTTCCGTTTAAAATGGAAAAAGGGACACAGCCAATGCTTTTCGTCCAACATATGGGGACTTCTTCAGGGAACGAGATTAGAAGGCTTGTCCTAAGCCCATAGAATAGACTAATACACAGAATTCTTCCCCGATCAAGTTCAGTTTATATAACTGATACTGGTATAGGCGCGGCACGAGATTTATTAGCTGTGAGATTGTTGGGGTATGGGTGCACTTTCAAAGTGTTCAAAGAGGCAATTCACAGCATGTAATCCATGTGTAAGGGATCCATATCATTGGATGTGTGTAAAAGAACTTGCCTTATAATTTGCACAACTCAACACAAACATTGTTTCTAGCTCAAATAGATAAAAATATTTTCAGAGAATGTGTCACATAATGCCACATGATTTACATTTTCTTTCTGCATATTCCAGTTAATCACCATTACTACATAATTATAACATCCCTTGCAAATTATAATTCTTCAGAGAGGTTTAGAGGCTTTCATTATAAAGATGAAAACAGGACCCAAACTTTTTTTTCCAAATGTCATCGGTCTCTGTGAAATATGTGTTTTTACACTACTGCATTTTGTGCAATAAAATACCAATGGCTGTCGCCAAAAACAAAGGGTGGTGGGGTGGGTGGGGTCACGTGAGGGGAGGGAGAAAAAAAAGAAATTCCGCCGGCCGCATCTCCTCTTCTTCTTGGGTCCCAGCAGCCCCGGGAGACTCCCTGTCCAATCCATGAGCTGCAGAGCATCACGGTGATTGGTCTGAGCAGGTAGAAAAGACGCCCTGCTCAGACCAGGGAGCTCAATGCAGCTGGGCTAGAGAAAACCCAAGTGCGCATGTGTGTTTTGGTCAGCCTGAGACGGCCGGCAAAACACACATGAGCACTTAGGGAGTGAAGTACACTGGCACTCCTCCTCCCCCCTCCTAGGCCTCGGCCCCGCCCCTCCCAACACCGCTGGCTAAGAGCCGGCAAATGTAAAAGAAAAAGATGCAAGAACATTATTTTATGTTACATTTGCTGTCTCTGAGCCAGGCAGTGGGACGACGCTCCTTTGCAATTGCAGAGGAGCCACCACTGAAAAATACCCACACATGTAACATGGCTCATTTGGAGGGAAAGTACACTTTGTTGGTCCAAACTGGGTACTTAGTTTCTCTGGCTGACCTAGTCTCACCTGAGTATTTGCTGAGTAAATGCATGTGATAACAGATAGCGGATTTCCATTCATGTTCATTCTTTATAATTTGGCTGTTTATGAAATCAAAAGCATACATAAATTCACAAAATGCCACCAAAAGTGGAATCTTCCTTGCTGTTTTCCTTAACTAAAAGAAAGTAGGCAAACACCGAAACAACTGCCGAATGTCCTTTCCCAAAAGAAATAAGAAATGTTTCATCAGGTCCTGAAGTTGTTTCCAGATGATAGTGCAAATGATTTTATAGTCACTGCCTACCACGCTCCTCTGTCGGTACACCCGGACTCTGTGTGGATCTCTTGGAAACTGGCTCTGCTGTGGGACTCGATCCCCAGCCAATATACCCTAGCTTCCTCTGTTTTCTCATTTGTGACCTTGAATGGAAATATAACCTTAAAATTCTGCCCTACTCACTTTTGCCTTTCCTGGCTTTCCTTCCTATCCCCACAAAGCATAGGATGCAGTGAAGTACATCTGCAACTGCCCATAGGTGGCTGCTTCTGTGGTGAACATGAAACAGAGAAAAGAGAGACTAGGGCCACCACTACCAGCTGTGCGGAGTGAAATACCGATGTAGCATTCCATTCTGTTCAATTGTGAGTGGACAACATCCTGTCCAACAATCCAAAGTACAGCAGTCCCCAAACTTCCTTGTAGAGGACACAATTCTGATGATTCCAGGGGTCTTGGCACAGTTACTGGGCTAGATGTTGGAGGGTAGTGGCTGGTCAGAGTGCCAGTCCACCCTGATACACTTACAAGACACACACACAGGATGACCATGTACCGCAGATCCCACTGGTCACAATCTACAGTTTCTAAAAGCAGAGCGCACACAGGGATGGTGTTGCTTCCTACTAGTGCAGAACAAGCAAGGAAAAAGCTTGAGACTGTGCAAGTGGTGGGACTGGGACCAACAGTTCAAATGGTAAGTTCTTCAACAGGGCACTCTTCCCCAGCTACAGATGGTAATTGGACCCAGAAGCTCCATCACACCGGGCAGGGGTCAGGGCAAAGCAGTAACCCCTGCAATCACTTTCAGGAGCTTCCTTAATCTCTCTTGATGTGGATGTATAGTAAGTTTCCTTATCTTGAGCAGCTACCTGGAGTCTCCTTGGACCAATCGCTTCCACAATCCTCACAGATAGCGTGTTCTCTGCTGATATGCTACCTGATGAGCTGAAGTCCATCTCCTTCCATCAGACTGGTAAATTCCTTTTTTCCATAGACAATCTGTCACAGAAACATTTTCACGAGTGGGGACCCCGATCCCGGGTCTTGGAGAGAGAATGTTAGTCAAGGGATCACACATCTGGATTTAAGCACCCTCAACCATGCTGGTGTGTCTGATCTCTGAAAATGACGGAAGCGTAGAACCATCCAATTGCTGACGAGTCCAGTCTTTTATCATCCACTGATGGACAGGCTCATCCAATCGAGGGGGTATGCTACTATTGAATCCTGAGTGCCGCTTCAATCCTGGGACATATTTCCTGCATGTTTGCTGCATGATCAGTGCACGAGCAGAGCCTGCTGCCCTTCTCTCCGGTCTCTGGGTTCCTATCTTTGCTCACCCCAAGGAAGAATAAGAATAAATAAACTTCAGATAGTAGGCCCTTACCATCACCCAGCAAAAAGGGAGGAGATCGTCCCAGCAGAGGGAATCTGAGCTAAAAACAGATACCATCTGGTCCCTTTCACAACTGACCAAGCTTCTACAAGAACAAGTGAATGATACTGGGAAGCTGGACTGTCCAGCAGACCAGATACCAGCATAGATTACCTTAAACACAATGGCCCACTGATACATCCTCGCCCAGTGAACACACTCAATCTCAGCACACACTTGCCAGACATAACAGAGGCAAAAAGAACCTAGGTAAGGGAGATTGCACACACATTGACAGGAATGAGCTAATAGAAAATCCCTTCCAAGTGGTAGAAGTACCCCGAGTATAGATTAATGGTTCCATCACTTTCAGTCCACCATAGCCTAGCTAGAGAGGCCACTCTCTGAAAACAAGGGGTATTCCTTACATACCCCCGTGAACTCAGAGCTAAGCTCTAGGGTCCCAATCCATGTAAACAGGGAGACCCTCTGTGGACACCTGTAATGTTATTGTTCACTGAGGTAGAAATAAAAAACAAAACATACAGACATTTTCCAATGACTTGCTAGGAGATAAACAGGGCAGGACGCACACTCTCCATAGCCAAAGAGAAGACTTTCCATCCCAAAAGTAATTTTTTTTAAATTCACTTATTAATAAATATGATTTTTCCTTAGACAAATCTATTCAGCAGAATAACGACTACCAATAGATAAAGGCTTTATTCTGCAGTCTGGAGAAGCATAAAACAATTTAATTAATTCATGCACTTTAAGTCAAGGTAAAAAGCTGTTCAATTGACTTATGTAAAACTACTTTCTACAACCTATAAAAAAAGCTGCATGTTAAGTCAGGGTGTGTGCACTTAAATGCATTAACGTTAATGGAGTAGAATAGCTTAGGGTGGAAGGTAGATCTCTCCGCCAATCATGCTTTAGAACGTAGATACGTCTGCAGGGCAAAGTTCAGAAATTACGTCTGGAATCTATCAGCCAGATTCATCAAGCGAAATGCGCTCGCAAAAGGGCCAGATTCTGAGAATCTGGCCCTTTGCGAGTGCAATTTTTGCATTTGGGATTCATCATCCCAAATGCAAAATTCGCTAATAAAGAATTCGCAAATTTACGAGGATTAGCATTTAAGGAATCTCTATTAGAGATTCCTTAAATGCTATTCATGAAACATTTAAAAATTGCGAATTCGCAATTTAGGACCGCTATTTACCACGAAGTCAAACTTCGTGGTAAATAGCGAAAACTTAGAAAAATGCATTTAAATGCATTTTTCTAAGTTGCAAGTTACACACACATGTCCTTTGGACATGTGTGTGCACAAAATCAGTGTAAATTCACATTTCAGGGGTGCTACAGGGTGTCCTTTGGACACCCCTGCACCCTTGAAATCGCATCCTTATTTGCGATTAGCAAATTGCTAATCGCAAATAAGGAATAACTCCCCATGCATTCCTATGGGCCTGTAGGCCCATAGGAATGCATGGGGAGTTATTCCTTATTTGCGATTAGCAATTTGCTAATCGCAAATAAGGAACATGTAGGAATCGTAATATTTTTTGCAATTCCTACATGAATCCCGTTTTGCAAGTCCTTAATAGCGATTCCTTATGAATCGCTATTAAAGACTCGCAAAAGGGGTCTTTGATGAATCTGGCAGTAAGAACCCCAATATGCCTGGTCCTGTTTAAATTAAAAAGATGCAGTGCTGGCTAAAGAAAGTAGGGCACTGGGCTTAACTGTCATAAGTTATTCACCACTCGTACTCGACTTGATCTTATTGTAGTGCACTGAAAAGATGTCCCAATACCCAAAATGAACTGCAATTATACATCATTAAATGTTAATGTAAAGCATGACACTAATAGTCAATATTATTACCCTGCTGGGACAGTGTGTTTTGCATCAAAATGTGTTTTGCTTGGCAAGACGTATTAAAATACACTTCAGCATTAATGTGCAATGTAAATAAAGGCTACATGTTTAACACAAACAAGGGTATTTGTTCACAGCATACTAATAATGAATAGAACTAAAATACTAGCAAAAGCAAGGGGCAACCCTGTATTCCAAGGAACATCGGCAGTAAATGTGCATGAGAAAACAGTGTTCAATGGGAATCATTTAAGAAATATTTTAAGCTTCAACAAGGAGCTACAACGTCATCCTTGCTATCCAAACACAATAAATGTAATACAAGCAAAAAATCACATATGTAATTTACATTGTCCACATATTAATAATGCATGACAGTTCAAAGATAAAAATCTGGTCCTAGTAACCAAATGAAAAAGAGGGAACTAATTTATTACAAACACAGTGCACAGACTGTATATGCATCAGCCAAACCTTTAAGACATGTTTTCATTAGAATCCAAATAAACATTCAAGAGTGCGTGAAGTTCAGCAATGAATGAGTGGCTAGCACCAAGAAGTCGATGTTTCAGCCCCACTGAGTGATTTCAATGGAGTCTTCCTCAGGACAGAACAAACGGGTAGCAAACAATATAAGAAATGTCAATCTGCCCTGGGAAAACACGACTTTTATCTTACCCTCACTAACTCCTCAGTTGTTGCGTCCTGCGGGGACCGTGTTGTAAAACCGACACATTGCTGTAAGTGGACTCTTCTCACGTTCTCGGGGAATCCTTTATTTAACATTTCCCTTTCCTTCTGGTTACCTGATTTTTGTTGTTTGTAGTTAGACTTGAAAGTAAATATGAAAGCTAAATTAAGGAAATAATACCTTAGGCCTGTGATTCTCTCCTTCTTCATTTGTTTAAGATGGTTTCTCCTTATGCCTACTGAAGCCGCTTATACATTAGAATGGAGCATATGATTGTTGGGCACTTTAAATGTTTTTTCCCTAGGCTCCCACAGTGTTCCATTCATGGGCAATTTATAGTAATTTTTTTAGGTGCGTGTTCTTTCATTTATTGCATGGGGACATAGGGTTATGGTTGCATGAGTCATTCCCACACATTTGTATGACGCTGCTTTTGAAGTTTTGTACCCGTTTTCATACATGTGTGTACCTGTTAACGCGGGATTTCTGGTCTATTGTTATAGATCTAGATCCCAACTCCGGTCGACTGAACCGTTGGTACCTGTCATAGAGTAAAAGGCAATCCACTACTAGGTCAATCAGTTAATAACTTACGCCACTCTAAAGAACCACTTAAGCTTAAAAGGTTTAAAAGTTTATTACAAAGCCAAACTTAACTGGAGATACAAACATCTCAATATAAGGTTCAAAAGATATACGGGTATCAATACAAACATGAATTTTCTAAATGCTCTTAGTCGGCAGAAGAATATTACCAAAACCAATTCAAAAATCATCAAAGTTGCAAGAATAGACACAAGCTGTAGCTTATGAGTCATTTACAGAAAGGAAAGAAATCAGATTAGACTGTCCCTACACTAGACTAAGTGACATCCCTACTTAGCAAGATCTTAACCTAAAAAGGTGTCAGCAGTGGTGACTTCCAAAGAAGAACACACACTTCCCTTAGTCTTTGTTCCAAAAACGATGTCTCGCAGTTCCCTATCTGCCTACCCATCCGCTCTCTTAGGTTCCTCAGATCATCTGCCTTAACTCCACCCTGGGGTACTGTCCCTAATACAAAATCACATTTACAATAGAAACGCCCTTTGGAGACACCCCTTAGAGACGCCCCTCACGTGGTGTTGGTTCTGGTATGTTCCATGCTGGTACTCCTCTGGGCCCATCGTTAGCGTTGACCTTGCTTCCCAAGCTCCTCTCCGGCAAGACGGTACCCCCAGGAAATTCCTGAAGACTCCTCCAGGCCTGTGCCTGTCTCTCTTGAACAAAAGTCTATTCATCACTCTCTTGATTAAAACCTCCTCGCACCTGCAAACAGACACTTGTACTGTGGGCCCCAAATTCCGGCCTCCACCATATCTTTAAGTCGTAAACCATTCGAACAGGCTCCACAGTTTGTGCCTAACACGACCTTTCTCTAACGAGCACATGCAGATCAAAAGAAATGACTTTGTCTATTCAGGCCTGTTAGAATTACATGAACGGGCATGTGCACTCTGTAAAACATTTAATTTCTTCTAAACAGTATTCTAACTTATTACACACAATGATTATATGAAACACTTCTATAAAACATATTTTTCAGTTCTATGATCGATAATACTTTGAATTACAATAACATCAAAATCCACCATCGTACAAGAGTGTAACAGCATCCTGTACTCTATGTGAACTGCCATGTGGCCTACACACTTCTACATTAGCAGAATTACATTTCCCCTACAACAGCCACATAACATGAGATTTCAACATCATTCCAACATCTCTACAAACATCTACATTAGCTTTTCACACTTGATATAAGTATTCTATTTTAATAAGACACTATTATATATTTTCACTCTATAGATTCAACACTCTTATAAAAATGTTTACTAAACTAACACAACGTGCTTGTAAATATGGTGCACTTCTATATTTTTCTTGATTTGCGCTCTCTCAATCCCCCCTTTGATGACTATCAGTAGTCATCACCATCACAACACCATCCCTGAGGTATGGTCTGAGTCAAACTGAAGTCGTTGCAGTACCCCCTCGTTTCATCATCTCTAGAGCCTTCAGACTCCTATACTGATTATCCTGCATCGCAGTCAATCTCTTCTCTTGCCTTCTCATGGTTCTTTGCAACCTGTTTGATCTATACCATTTGTACAGCCGCACCAATCCCCACAAAGTGATTATACAAATCACTATTATGATGATAGGTTTCAGTATGTACCAAATAGTATTCTTTCCTAGGTTGGCAAACCAACCTCCAACTTTACCCATTCCTGGACCTACTTTTTCCCACACTGTTACCTTTGTCAAATCCTCAATTTCATGGTGCATTTCAGTAATGTTCCGAATGTACGTTTCTAAAGGTTTTGAGTTGTCTGGAATGTAAGTGCAACATTCCTGGACCTTCAAAGCCTTACAGACTCCTCCCTCTTTGGCTAACAGAACATCTAGAGCAAGTCGGTTCTGAAGAACCATTGCCCTTATCGATTGCATTTCTACCTCCACCAGCATTAGTGATCTAGCAGTACTGGCGGACAACCTATCTACAACTGTTGCCAATCTTCTTATCTTGACATCATTTAGTGCTATCCCTAAAATAGGAAACATAGCACCGAATACGTCTCCAACTACCTCCTCAGTGCTTACATCCCTTCTTCCTCTAGCTTGAGTTCCTCCCTCTATAATTTCCAAATCCTTAGCATGGTACATTTTGGGGAAGTCAATTGCCAAATAACATGATCCATACCAATTATCTGGTAGTTTCACGTATGCATTTCTTCCACAGACAAAATATACATTTGGGATCACCTGCATTTCTTTCAAAGAAGTCTTTCGAATAATATTCTAATTGGAAAGCATGTTCACAACTCACTTTTCCCACAAACACATTCTCATAGTAGGTTTCACCCCTATGTATACACAGTTTCCCCTTTTTCTCTCGGTCTAAAGCTATTGGACCATTGCTACCCTTTCTTTGGTGTGCCCTTTCTTCCTCGGTCCAATCTGTTTTCCATTGACCTGAAGCTTTTAAAATCTTCTGTCTCCGGTATCGATCATCCACTTGCCCTACAAACTTTTTCTCAATTTCTGACACTTTACAAGTCAAATTATTTCTTCGGGCGTGTGAAGTATCTAACGTTTTCCAGGGAAGGAAACATTTCTGTAATCTGTCTTCACTCTTATAATAATCCCACTTATTTAAATGCTTGTAGTTCGGCACTTCAGGTAAAATAGCATCGAAGTTTGAAAAATAGTATTCAAACCCATCACGTTCATAAAATATGCTCAGCAACAAACTACATGTGATTCCATAAATCAATGGAAGATGATGATATCTGATACCTTCGTCTACAGAGGCTGGCAATTTCATGCAAACGTAACAATTCTTAGCCTCCATAACATCGATATATTCATAAAGCAATTTAGCATATGCATTCGATTTAAAATTTCCCTGTGATTCATCTACGTGTAACCTACGAGTCTCTGCTGCTAGTAAAGCTTTATCTTTCTCTGTATTGTCCCCCTTTTTACCAGCAATAGTAGGTTTCTGTGTCGATACAATTTTTGCTTCCTTTGCAGCCTTTTCTTCATTTTCATGCCCCACTATATATGATATAGTAACTACTAAAACTATAAGAAAAATCACTCCCACTAAAAGTGTGCCTACTATACATTTGGCCCTGCGGTTCGAGTTGCCAACCTCCATGTTCTCAAACAGTGTAGTTTCAGTTCTCTTTCTCAGCACAATGTCTCTTTCCTTTGTACAATGTCTCTTTTCGAACCACACCTGGAAGCTGATAATCTTCTCCGCAAGATCAGTCTTTGTGTTCTATAGCAGCAGACAACCATAGCCCTTCTCCGTCCACTAAATGGAAGTCCCTAGTTTCTTCTTTCTTCCACTTGGCGCTAGGTTATCTATCAATTTGTTTATTTACAAAGTCTTTCGCACAGTCCTTTAGCAATCCGAAATTATACGTGTTCCAGCGACTCTAATCACGGCTTCTAATATTTCCAAACGAAGAAGGACCTCCCCAAGTATTGACCTCCTTGGACAACAAGTCGGGAAATCTATTCTGTCTAAAACCAGGTCTCTTATTCCACTCAGATAAGGAGGATAGGGGATATTGAGTGTCAGCAACCCTTCAACTTCCACTCCCGGTATCAACAACACTATTGCCACTGTTATGATGGGATCCGTACTGATCAGGGTCACTTCCCTCACCCTCCCAGTTCCCTGTACACTGGACATCTGCAGCGAGGTAGGTCCACTCAGGAGTAGCGTATCTTCTGCAAGGCACTCGCACCCTCCTCAATCTTCTCGGACCTTCCTGTTCCTGTCCTTGTGCACTTTCGTCCAAATCCGAGTCTTCAGATACAGGGGCAAGAGTTTTCTCTGGAGCTGGCTTCAAGCTTGGCCTGTTCCTTCTTTCAGGCCAACTATCTTCTCCACGCCTTGTTCTCCTGTATCTTGTTCTCCCATTCAGTTCTTGATCACTCTGGGCTTGATCTGGGTCTGAGCGGTATTCACAGCAACTTTCTCCTTCTGTGGCAACTTCAGTTTCACTGCCGTCCTGTCCTTCTTCTTCTTGTTCTGTAGCGCTCCCAACTTCTTCCGACACCCCCACAGCTTGACTGATCCCCTCTAGTGGTTCGCCGTCCACAGCTGGATTTTCATCTGTGAGAGGAGCTGTTTCTTCCAGGGGTGCTGGAACTCTTTGAGTATGGGAAGCATGAATCCAGTTTGGCAGCCCTCCACACTTCACAGCGGTATTCGTCGTCAGGGTAACTTGATAGGGGCCCTTCCAACGCACGTCTAGGCAGTTCTTCCGGACGTGCTTCTTCAGCAGGATCCAGTCACCTGGGCACAAGTCGTGACATAGATCTCTTGAAGATGGAACTTCAGCAGCCTGCACCTGAAGAGACACAGAATGAATGGCGTCAGACAGACCCTTGCAGTAGTCCAGGATCAGGTCATCTGTAATATTCAACAAAGCTGTAGTCGGTACAGACGGAAGTCTCATTGCCCTCCCCATTAAAACTTCGTGTGGAGAGAGACCTGTCCTCCTGTCTGGTGTGCTACGCATACTCATAAGTACCAAGGGCAGAGCATCAGGCCAACTTAAGGAAGTCGATGAACATACTTTGGCTATTCGGGACTTCAAAGTGCCATTGATCTGCTCCACGATACCAGAAGCCTCTGGTCGATAGCTGCAGTGCAACTTTTGATCAATGTTCAATGCAGAGCAAAGCATCTTCACAACTTCACTGTTGAAATGAGTTCCTCGATCTGATTCCAGGGAGGTCGGCACCCCGAAGCGCGGGATCGCCTCTCTAAGCAACAACTTTGCTACTGTGAGTGTGTCGCACCTGCGTGTAGGGTATGCTTCGACCCATCTGGAAAATATGCATACAACCACCAGAACATACCTGAGGCGGTTGCTTTTTGGCATCTCAATGAAATCTAATTGCATTCTGTTGAAAGGCCCCCCAGACCTCCCAATGTGACTCATTGTAACTGGTGTTCTTTTCCCTACGTTCAGTTGTTGACAAGTAACGCATCTCCTACAGACTGCTTCTGCTGCAATCCTAAACTTAGGGCAATACCAAGTCTGCCTAAATACCCTCAGCATGGCATCTCTTCCTAAGTGTACTGGACCATGTATCTGTCGTGCCATGGGATTTGCAAATTCCTCAGGTAATACTGCCCTACCATCTGCTGAAACCCAAAAGTCCATTTCACTTTTCACACAACCTGCTGTTTCCCATGCCTTTTTCTCATAATCAGGTGCATTCTCTTGCATCTCTTTTAAATCCTCCCAAGTATCAACTGTTTCTAGCATCATATTTAACTCTGTATTTTCCTGAGCCCCACCTACTTCCACCTCCGTGAAAGAATATCCGTGCTCAGCACAGTAACGGGCAACTTCGTCTGCATATCTATTGCCCTGCAACACAAAATCTGTATTTTTGGTGTGGGCTACGCATTTAACAATTGCAATTGCAGCTGGACCTTGTAATGCTTCTAACAGCAGTTGCACAAATTCCCCATTTCGAATAGGCGAACCAGAGGAGGTCATGTAACCTCTCTGAGACCACAACTGCCCAAAATCATGAACCACACCGAAACCATATTGGCTATCCGTATAAATGGTGACTCTAATTTTGCTACCTGCTATACAGGCACGCGTCAATGCAATGATTTCTGCTACCTGAGCGGAGTGTACTCCTTCCAGGCAAGCGGCTTCCACAACTCCAGTAATGGTGCAAACAGCATAAGCTGCTCTCAACCGACCAGTATCGTCTCTTAAACATGAGCCATCAACAAAGAAAATTTCATCAGGGTCGATCAACGGCTCATCCACGATATCTGGTCTTGGCTTCGTGCATAGTTCAGTCACATCAAGGCAGTCGTGATCTTCACATGCCTCGCCTTCAATATCATTTGGAAGTGGCATCAATGTAGCAGGACTCAAAACAGAGCACCTCTTAAGGGTCACGTTCTCCGCAGCAAGTATAACTTGCTCGTAGCGCGTGAGCCTACTACTGGTCAAGTGCTGTGTCTTGGTCCTGGTCATTAACAGTTCTACAGAATGAGGTACATACACCACTAACTGGTGTCCCATGACAATATTTTCACACTGTTCAATGCTGACACCTGTTGCAGCAACGGATTTAAGACATCCGGGCAACGCTGCGGCTACTGGATCTAAGGTAGCCGAAAAGTATGCAACTGGTCTACGGGCATTTCCATGAATTTGTACCAAAACTGACAAAGCACAACCTTCCCTTTCGCAGCAGAAAAGTGAAAATGGTTTTTCATAGTCAGGCATCCCCAAAGCCGGAGCACGACACAAGTTCTCTCTCAGCTGTAGGAACGCCATCAAACAATCCTTGTCCCATGGTACCGGATCACTCACCTCCTTGTGCGTCAGTTTTTGTAAAGGTTTTGCTTTCAGTGAAAAGTTAGCTATCCACTGTCAGCAATAACCAACCATTCCTAGGAACATCCTAACTTCTCTCTCTGTCGTAGGCGCGTTCATCTTCATTATCGCCTCTATCCTATCTGGTGACACTTTGCGCTTTCCTTTTTCTATCCTGTGACCCAAGTACTGTACTTCTGTCAGACAGTACTGCAATTTGTTCGGAGATACCTTATGCCCATTGTCAGCTAAATGGTTCAGCAAGGCAATGGTATCTGTCTTGCAAGCCTCTTCCGTTTCTGACGCAACAAGTAGGTCGTCTATGTACTGGACCAGAACCGAGTTCTGCGGCAGTACCAGACTTTCAAGATTTTTCTTCAACAGCTGGTTGAAAATTGATGGGCTTTCTGTATACCCTTGTGGGATACGACACCATGTTAAAACGCGATTTTCCAGCTTAAAAGCAAAAAGGTACTGGCTCTCCTCATCCAATGGGATTGAGAAGAAAGCCTGACAAAGGTCTATCACTGTGAACCACTCAGCTTGGAATGGTATCTGAAACAATATCACTGATGGATTCGGTACCACTGGACAACATGAAACAACTATGTTGTTAATCTTTCGAAGATCCTGCACTATTCTAAATTTCCCACTAGGTTTCTGCAAACCCATAATCGGGGAGTTGCATGGACTTCCCACAATTTCCTTCAGTATTCCCTGTTTTATCATAGAGTCGATTACAGGTTTTATTCCTGCAATCGTCTCCGGGGTCAGTTTGTATTGGGGCGTTCTTGGATATTCAGCATTTGGTTTAACCATAATCTTCACTGGTTCTACTCCTTTGATCAGCCCTATCTCTTCTCCAGTAAAATCCCATACCTCTGATGACACTGCATCTCGTAAGTCCCAAGGAAGGTCCTCCACAGTCAGGGTAGGATACAGTTCTATGCATGTCCTCGAATTTGTAACTTTAAAGGTAGCATCATCGTCTGTAGTCTGTACCTCTACTCCCTGAGGTGTGCAGTATATTGTGCAGTTCAGTTTGCACAATAAGTCCCTTCCTAACAGACACACAGGACTAGAATCACATACCACAAACTGATGTTCATCGGTGTAGTTTCCTATTTTTACTGATACTGGTTCCGTCAAAGGGCTATTCATTCTCCTATTTGCAACTCCTACCACCTGAATCGTTTCCCTCGACATTGGTAGATCTGGAACCACTGCCGATCTCAAAGTTGATCGAGTAGCTCCAGTATCCACCAAGAATGTGGTAGGACACCCTGCCACCTCAGCCTCAACAAACGGTCCTCTTTGATCCACTTCTAGAACTGCCCCGAGGGTACAGTCCTCCTCTCTACTTACACGTCGTCGCGTCAATGGATCAACGTAGTAACACTCTTCTTTGCCTGTGAAAAGAGGCATTTGTCTATAGACCTTTCCCCCTGTCGTAATCTTTGGTGGCTGCGGGAACTGAGCTCGTGGAGCCGAAATCCCCCCTTTGGCCACCTTACCCTTTGTCACTGTCACCCTTTGGACTGGAACTTCCTGAACTTCCTCCTCTAGAACTTCCAGTTCTCCGTTTTCAGGGTTATAGGGACACTCGCGTCTCCAGTGTCCCACCTGGTGACACTGATGACACTTTGTCGTTTTCTTCAATGTAGCAAAGTCTATTCTAGGTCTCGGATTTTCCTCGTTGTCCTTATTCTGATTGTTTGATTTCCGTCCCATTGTCCCTGTTCCCTGTTGCTGCTGTCCTCCCTTTCCAGCTGACTGCATCTGCACCATCATCAGTTTCTCCTTTAATTTCTTTGCTTTGGACTCTATTTCGTCACTGCAATATCTTGCATATCTCAAAATCTCATCCAAGGGTTTGTTTTGCCAACAAATTAAATGCTGCTGAATCATCAGACAAATATCAGGTCTCAACCCCAAAACAAACTTTGATACAAACTGTCCTATATCCTTGGGGTCCATTACATCTAGTCCACTGTATTGTTTGAATGCTTTCAGCAATCTCTCATAATACTCGCGGACTGTCTCCTTTGGTTCCTGTCTTGTTCGGTCTATTTTTACCCAATCTATGTCTTGTGGTGGCACCTTCTCCTTCAGCCATGTCATTACCCTATCGTAGTTTAACATTACTGTTTCTGACGGTCCATTAGTACGAGTATCCCTTGCTGGTTCTGCAGTTGGCCACTCGACACTAACCTTGCATTCTATCCACAAGTCTCCTGGGACCACAATGTCAAACAAGGTGTTCAAATCAATCCACAATACTTTTGAGATCTTCACAAACCTCTCTACCTGCTTGTACCACTCTACAGGGTTCTCCCTTAACTTCGGAAATGAGTTGGTGAAGGCAGCCAAATCTCCCCTACTCCAGGGTACGTGTACATAATTCCCATTCGCTATTTCTCGTAAAGGGAATGCCTCCATCTGCATTAGTCTTCCCTCCGGAGACATCACATTCACACTTCGCCTAACAGTTCCCTTTTTGGACCACCTCTCTTCCCATTTATCCAGATCTCTCCATGCTCTTATTCCTGTGATCAACTCCCTTATGTGTGTCTTTGATCCAGTTGTCCACCTCTCATCTAAGTCCTGATCTGAAAAATGCAACCTGTGGTTACCCTGTAATGCCTAGGTTCTGGACAGATCTACCATATACTTGTCTGCCAGTTCAGACAGTTTCTCATGAGTTGCTCTGGCCTTTCGAGTGATGTCCTTTGCCATAAACAGTAGCTCATCTTGTTCGTACATGTATTTTTAGGGTTCAGGGGTAGGTTTGGGTTTTGGGGCACAGGGGTATTTTAAGGGTTCAGGGCTAGGTTTGGGTTTTGGGGTACAGGGGTATTTTAGGGTTATGGGGTAGGTTTAGGTTTTGGGGTACAGGGGTATTTTTAGGGTTTAGGGATAGGTTTGGGTTTTGGGGTACGGGGTATATTTATAGGGTTAAGATGGGTTAGTGTTTAAGGGTGTTGGGGTATTTTAAGGAGTAACTGTGGGTTATGATTATGGGGTGCAGGGGTATTTAAAGGGAGCAGGGTGGACACCCGGAGCTGGAATGTACAGAACCTGGGAAGAAAAAACAATGAAATATTGGGCACAATGCTCGCTTTTTTTTCCGTTTTCCCGCGCCCCGCACACGCCCACGCCCCCAGCACACGCCCACAGCACACGATATGAGACATGGCATGAAGGGCGGAACGTACCACACGCCCCCAGCGTTTGTCACGCCCCCAGCACACACCCACAGCACAACGCAAACACGCCCACAAGGGACTACTTTGCTGGCACGGTTCTTTTACCTTTTAAATGTATTTGGTGGGCGTCTGCATAGCCTATGTCCTTCTGCTGCAACTGCCCTTTCCAATGCTGTATTGGGTGTTGTGATTGGTGCTGTGGTTCCAGAGATTACCCGCCTCAAAGGTTTGGGCTCCCTCTTTATTATATTAGTATGGATTGCTACAAATTAAGCAAACAGTGGATTTTCTTACTTAAAGCACCAAGTGCCCAAAATGTGTGTATATATAGATACACATACACACGAATACGCAGTTTAAAACTACATATTTCCTCCCGAACTGAAGGCGCGGCATCACAAATGCTTTTTTGGGGGGGGATGGGGGTCTATCAGGGCAATCCAGTTTGATTCTCACGAGGAGATGTGCGTTTTCCAATGAGTGTGAATTGGAGAAGAGGTAGGGGCAGCCATCCATCCACGGCCCCCACCGCGAAACACCCCTTTAAGCATAACAAGGCGGCGGCTTAGCACTGCAGATGTGACTCAGTGCAAGGAACGCAGTTTATGGGCTAAAAAGGGATGCTGTAAACACTTTTTGGGGGTTGGTGATCAAATAAAACCAACATGGGAGGCTAAAGAGAAGGAGAGATTACCTGGGGGAGTCATACTGAAAAGTGGGGGGGAAGGGGCTGTAGAAGACCTGTAAATATACAAAGGTACTGTTGTTTCGCCAGTGCGAGGCGGTGGGCCAGTTCTGGCATGTAGTACGGCTTCAGGGTTCAAAGGCTCCTCAAGACACTTGCACAGGAGCTACATTTTTAAATATGTCTGGACGTCAACGGAAAGGACAAATGAATCAAATGTCAAACTGCAGGAAAGGGAATATGGGCGCAGCTCGCTGAGGGGGTGGGGGCTCTGAGGAGAACCAGAGAACGGTTGTAACTCTCCGATGATGGCAGGGAGGCAAAGACGTTCCGGGGGGGGGGGGGGGGGGGGGCAAAGATACCACAGAACAGTTTGAAACAATGCGGTTCTCGCAGTTGGAAGTACCCGAATGGCTCACAGCCTTTTAAGTATGAAATGGAGTTCACACCATGGTGCAAGACGAAGGGGACCCAGATCTCTCACCCAAAAAATCAAATACCTAGTTTAAACATCCCATTTCCTGCATAATAGACTTTGTGAGGGTAGTCCCAGTTAAGAACTACCGTTTATGCCAAGGAGTCCAGAGTGACATGTTGTACATTACGAGCATACACAGCTTTTGCTACTACGGTTAGGTCTCGCAGTGCTTTCACTCTGAGAGCCCTTTTCAGGAGTAGAATTCTAGGAAAACATGAGACAACAAAAACAAACAGAAATATTTTGTCCACACATACGCGGCAAAGCACGCACACAATGGAAGGGAGGAGGGAGGGCAATTGAAAGCATGCCACCATGCGCGCGCCAGTGCACATTTTGTCCACCCATACGCGGAAAGCGGCATTTTCGTTGATATGACAACGAAAGCTTCGCAAGATGGCGTCGGACTGTCCACAGTCCGTACGGACACGCGTATGCTGTCTGCTTTGGACAGATGGCGAGAGCAGCCATCTTTGTCCATGCACGTAAGCCCACGGGGAGAATGGATTCCAAAAGGTCCTCTTCATGGCGAGAGATGCACTGCTTTCGCCAGGCGAGACCTAAAAATTGCATTACATAGGGTCGGAATATTATTAAAATCTATGAGCCTCATTTACAATGACATGGTGTAGGGCCACAGCGATTTTAGCATAATTATAGATTTGCCACATAATCCATCATCTGCCGCTTAATCTGCTAATTTTAACAAAAAAATTATTTACTCAAAAGGTTCAAAAGTTACTGAAAAGCAGCAACAGATGTTGCCGCTCGGTAGAAGGCCCTTTGTAAAACTGTACCGGTTACCTTTTTGTTGGTTATTGCTATATTTGGTTGTTAAACTGGTACTAATGAGGTGCAACCACAGATTGACTGTTTCTCTGGACAACATTTATGGTTGTCAATGATAAGGAATACTAGGTTCTAGAATTTTTTGTCAAGAGGGGGTCCTTATGCCTAAAATATTTTGATGGGGGGTCCCGGCATCAAAAAGTTTGAAGACCACTGGTCTAGGGCCTTCTTCCATCCTCCGCTTGTTGGGGGGGACGTTCCCTTTCACTGCTGAGCAATATCCCGTTGGGCGAGGATAAGGGCCAAAAAGAGCAGGTGCTGTTTGTATCTGTTCCTGCCAATCCCATCTGGAAGTAATGCAATCTTTAACATTTATTTGTCTGGATTCTAAAGAAAACATTTCTTAATGGTTTTGACTGATGGATATGCTGCCTCTGAACTGTCTGTGTTTGTTAAATATTGGTAAGTTAATATTCACTTACATTTTGACCATAAGGTCTTGTTACTGGAACAATGTAGGAAGGATCACCTAAGAATGTACAGGTTTTGACAGCCTCACTGTAGAGTAGCTGACTAGTACAGGTGGTATAATTTGCTTAATTTGGTTACTCTAACAGCATTTTTGGGATTGACTCCTATGAGTCCCTCACCTATCTTCTTCTAGGTTTCCCGAACTGCAAGGGATTACAACCCTCCCCCTGGGGTTCTTTTACAAACTCAAGGTTTTCCCCCCCATAGGCCTCAAGGCTGGCAAATGCAGGGCCATTATGGTAGAGCTTGTCAACCTGGGGGCAACTCCAGGAGCTGAACTTTTCAAATCAATTTACCCCTTGAAGTGGCCTTGAGTCGAATGACTGAACGGGGCCTACTCACCAACCTTCTGCTCCTCCCCAGCCTTCTAATCTTTTATAAGCCACCTCGCAGTCCATCAAGTCCCCCTCTACACCCCTCCAGCCCACTAGTTCCCCAGTGGTGACCCCAGCATCGAACCCAAAGGGCCTCAAGCTACTGTCCTGGAATATTGCGGGTCTCTCCTCCAAGTTTACTGATAAAAACTGGTTGGAGTTCATTAAATCTTATCAGAAAATATGTCTGCAGGAAACGTGGGAGCAGAAAAATAACTTTATTTGGAAGGCTATAAGACATATTTCTTACCAGCAGTGACCTCGGTAGCAGGGAGGGTAAGCAGGGGATTGATAATCTTTGTGGCAGTAGAGCTGAGTGGGCATGCTGTTGACTTGTCGTGGGATATGAAAATGTTTCAGGGGCTAATGTTATCTGTACCGGGTTTGTCCTCTATCCTATTGCTAAATCTTTATAATGCCAGATGTGGCCCAGATGGGGTCTCTAGTTTTCATTGTTGCAAGGTCAAAGTATTAAGTGTTATAGAAGGGATGCCTTACCATGTAATACTAGCAAAATACAGAAAGATGGACTCCGGGTACTCTCTCAGTACACCTTCTCTCAGATGTAGTAGAGTGGCAAAGAGCAGACAGGCTACTTACAGGAACATGTGTTAAGTATTTCACATCACTAACATGCAGGGCCGGACTGGGAAGGGGGGGGGGGACTGGTGGGAAACACTTTTGCTGCTTTTGGTACAGGGGACGGATATTGCAGCACTGCTGCAAAACCAGCTCCCTGCACCAAAAATGGCCCCCACCGGTCCAAAACAGCCCCCACCCTTCCGGCCCACCGGGAAAACAGCCGGTGGCCACTACGACTAGTCTGGCCCTGCCAACACGGATGATAAGTAATTGACACGACTCAAGAGAAATCAGACACCAATTTATAAAGATAGCTCTGATTTTATATATTTTTAGACACTAAAATCAAATCAATTCATACAGTGTAACCAGAGTTATTTCAAGCAATAAATAAATCACTTTGCAAAGTGAAAACCATTAACGCTACGATTAATGGGAAAAACACATATATGTAATCGATACTTCAGAAGGTGAGTTGAAAGGAACCCACTCAGAGTTATAGTCTCGGGAGTCCTTAGACAAGTTCACAACAGCTAGCACGATTTTACCTGGCTCAAGGAAGAGGGGTGCAGAGATGCACTTTCAGCTGTCAAACAGTGCTGTCAATCAGAATTGCTGTTTTGAAATGGTTACCTTAGCAAAACGGTACTTACTGGGGGAGTTGAGCAAAACCATTTTGAAGCAAGACTACAAGCTGGCCCTGGACCAGGAGTCTCCAGGCAGATCCAATCTACCTGGCTTGTGGGATCCAGATGCAGAGGTGCTCTTGGCTATCCGTGGGGCTGAACCAGATCTCCAGCCAGAGGAGCTGGCAGGCTTGCAAAGAGAGAGCAAAACAAATGCAAGATCTTTACGATGGAGCCACAGGAGTCATTGGACGTTCGGGCAGAGGAACCTCTTCTCTTGAAGCATCCACTAAAGCAGGTAGTAGTTTGACCCTCCAAAAAGCCTTGGTACCTGCAAGCAATCTGGTTAAGGAAATCTTTAACCAGAGGACGAGGGGAACGTTGTAGAAAGCTGAACCTTACAAAGGGTCGGGACTACAGTTCCCAGAAGCCACCTGAACAAGGACTTTGAGCGGCCAAGCTGGGCGGCTCGGGGTACAAGGCTTCAAGGTCGTGGACTTTGCGGTTTGTGCCTGCTGACTGCAGGGGACTAGTTCCTTTAAACCAATGGAGTTCTTGTGAAGTCTGGTGTTTGCAGAGTGGTTTGCCTTCCTTGTGGAACTAGTTTCTTGCCTTGGTCGAGTTGCAATCCAGTGGGTGCAGGGTAGTTGCCAGAGGCGCAGAGCTTAGAGCGCATCTTTGTGGAGTCCTGCCTTGTCGTGGACACGGGTCTCTTCTTGATATCACGTTGAATCGAAGGTTCTGGTCTCTGGGGTGCCACTTAAATCCTGGATTTATGGGGTATTAGCTAGTGTGAGGCCTATAGTAGTCAATGGGCATCTAGCCCTGCGGACTAATCCGCCCCAGTAGTGACGATATCCTGTGGGTGTATGTCACTAAAACTAGTCAGAGCCTGACTTCTAACCTAAATTCAAGATGGGCAAAACCATCCTTGGTCGTGCACCTTAGCTGCCAGCCCCTAGAGGTGTGATCAGCCTTGTGGAGGTGGATGCCCTCCTTAATAGCTAATTTCCAGCCTGCTTACGAAAAGCAGTGCCTGGGGCAGAGGGAAGCTTTGTCCTCAACTGGGAGACAGTACCTTTGTCCAGTGGCACCAGTAAAGCATTTGAGGCTCACCATCAGTCCGGTGTAGTTCACTAGATATCCTTCGTGGGTGGAGGTGTCACCTCCTGTTCACACAAGTCCTGTGCTTCTGACCTCTGGGAGAGGCACATAATCCACAGCATGAGGTCAGACTTCTGCCTTGGCGGCAAAGCTTCGAAAAAGCCTGCCAAGGCAGGGGGACACTGGTTAAACTAGGTGGGCACTATCTGAAGTGCCACCTGGGTACATGCTGGTTAGGAACCACCAGTGTGTCAGGAGTTAAAAAGCATGATGTTTGACACCAAACACAAAATAAATCGGCCAGGCCATCATGGGGTCGAATATGTAGGCAATGCCCTAATTGCAGCCCATTGTATCTTAGGGACCGCCAGTCACTTGCAGTAGAATTACGTTTAGAACGCTGCCACAGGGCAGTACATGCTTGCACATATATATAATGCACCCTGCTTCTTGGGCTGTAGGAGGCGTATCTTAGGCATGCCTGACCTATATTAAAAGCAGTGAAGTGACCCTGTCACACATGGTGTGTGAAGTGACCCTGTCACACATGGTGTGTGCAGGGTCAGACTCAAGCAGGCACGGTGATCGTGCGGGGTTGACATGGCAGACCTGCAAACTTCAATTTTACTCGATCACTCAGGGTTGCACAATAAGTGTTGCAGCCCTGGTAACCCTTTAACATCCCTGCCCAGACACCACTGGTACCATATACTAGGACCTTACAAGGGTGTAAAAGCACTTGCCAGTTGGTTGTATATCAATTCACATTTACAGTTTGAGGGAAAGAGCACTGGTGCACAGTTTCACTTTCAGATCAATTACCACAGCATCTAACAGCAAAACGTAGGAGAATGACCATTCAAAAAGGGCACTTTACAACATTCAACGTTTAAGCTTGTCCCTAAACTCTTGGATGGAACATTGGTTGGGGGCGGGGCGAGAAATGACATGTTAGCATGGACTCTATTAGCCACTTATGTGACTGCCCTTTAATGATTGGCGTCTCTAAGCTCACCGAATCCTATTATTGTTCCTACTTTTAAGTGTAAGGGCTGCACCTCTATCATTGATTTTATTCTTGTTTCCACAACACTAGTTTTGTGCATTCCCAACTTTAAAATCATTCACAGCCTATTTAGTGGCCATAATTCCTTGTCTTTAGAACTTGAGGCCTTCATGGATCTCATCGATCTACTGGGAGAGGGGCTCCCAATGGGCTCTTCCTCGTTAACCAAGGTAGGCGACTAAACTGGTTCCAAGTAGACCCGGTGCACATTAAAGCTTCCCTTTTAATTAATGCAGCCCAGGTGATAGCCACCTGTCTGGACGCAGATGCACTAGAGAAGACTGTTTTGCAAGCATTTATGGGTATTGCTTGTAAAGTCGAGGGATTACTGACCATTCCCTCAACTCGGCGGGTAGTCAACATCCAAAATGTTTGACAGTACTTGTTCCAAGCACCTTCTGCAGCTCTGAAGCATGTCCCAAGAGATAGGTGCCTGGTGGCAGCCAAAAGGCAGACCTACAAGCAGGCAGTAACCAAAGGCAAACATACTGTGAGAAGTTGGCCTGATATATAATGTTCACTATTCTAGTGAGCACTTTGTATCAGTCCAAACAACCCTTATTGATGATTGGTTGTAAGTCAACCTTATAGACCAGCTATCCTAGTAGCATGGATACGAGCAGTCTAAGGCTAAGACTCTAGAGGGCGTGTTAAGCCAGCTGTTTTACCATCACATTACCCCTTGAACACCAAGTGAAAGGACACCACACAAGTTGTTATGAAAATAAACAGATATTTATTTATAACAGGACTACCCTGAACTCTTTATGAGTCAGGGAGCTAAGCACATAACAAAACTCTTAAGAAAATACTTTAAGTCGCACAATTTACACAAATGCCCGAGGGGCACGAAAAACCATATACACAAGAAGTGGAATGCGAAGTTGCTAGCAGGTAAGTAATACTTTTCTAGACTGTGGAAACGCTAGGCCTGCAATGCTGAACCCTTGGATTAGAAGCAGGAGGCCTAGGGACGCCGTGTGCAGAGTGGAAACTCTCACGCGTAATGCGGGAACAAGTCTATGGATACTAGCAATCACAAAGTTACTGTTCTCGGGCGAACCCGACTAGGTGGGTCGAAAACAAGAGTGGATCCGAACACTTAGGGTGTTGGACTATGCTGGAGCACCGGAGTACTTAGTTTACCTAGCCCAGGGTCTGCGGCTGCATAGGGTTCAAGTTGCGTCGGAAACCCTTGTTGAAGAACGAGGAGCCTGAAGAAAGAAGTTGCTGGCAGGCGGCCAGTGAAGAAGTTCGTGGTGATCCAAGCCTGGATCAGGGAAGAAGAAGACCTGTAAGCAGAGGGGACCAAGTTCTGAATCACTAGCCAGTGATTTAGGTGGGCACCAGGATGGCACCGGACGAAGTCACCTCGACCAGGTGAGTGGGCGCTGCTGGGCTCTGCAGTCTCTCGGACCAGGAGGTGTTGTCGGCGACCAGGATGGAGGTGCGAGCTGTCCCACGAAGGTGTCTGCTGTCGACGTTGCTGGACCCAGGATTGGGGCAACAAGTCTTGGCAAATGCAAGGTCCACGCGGTGGACCTAAAATGGCATCTGGAGTGGACCAGGAGGGTCCAGGGTGCTCCTCTTTTGGAGGGAAGCAAGGGCTAGTCTGGAGCAACCAGACCAGCGGTGGTTGTCATCGTGAAGCGTCGTAAGAGGGCCACTAGCCAACGGGCAAGTGACCTGGACAACGCGGTGAGCCGCAAAGAGCAGAAGGGCCCCACGCCGATCTCGTGGATGCAGGGGGGCTGAACTTCGGTGCTGGAGCTACTCAGGGTCGGGGCTTCTCTTACCCCAAAGCACTCAGTCGAGGGTCACTCGGTGGTCGTGCTGGACAAGCGTCGTGCAGTCTTCAAAGATGGCCGGTCCCTCGAGGTCTCGTCACACCCACGGATCACAGCTGGGCTGATGATGCAGGTTGAGGTCAGAGGTGCCAGGGAAGCTGGTTCTCGTCGTGCTGGGCAGTCTTGATCCGGAGGAGAGACTTACAGCAGACCGCGATGCTTGGTTGGTGCCTGCTGCTGCAGGGTGACTACTCCTTAGTCACAAGGGAGAAATCTTAGGAAGAGTCTTGAGTTCCTCTCGTAGAAAGTCGGTTCAGGATTCAAAGATTGATCTAATTTGGAAGGGGGCCAGTTCCTACCTTTATCCTGCAAAAAGGGGCTGGCACGCAACTAAGTCCTGCCCTATGGGTGGGACTAGGAGGGGGGTGGTTACACCCCTCTCCTTTGGCGGGCTTTCCCCAGATCAGGGGCTGGAGTGCCCCTGGAACTGGTTCAAGCCGGCCTATGCACAGTGAGCACCGGGGTGCCACTTGCAGTCACCTTCCTCTAAAGCCCTGCCTACCTAGGATACACAAAATCCTGTCTGGGACGGTGCTGGCACCGCCCCTGGCAGGAAACCCTTTGTCCTTGCCTCCTGTGCTGGGAGGACTCCCAGCAGCAGGAGGGCAGACTTGTGTCTCGGTGGCAGCATCCATCTTGTGGAGCTGAGGCTATGTCTGACTTTAACCGGGGTTACAGGTTACCAACATGTTGTGTCCCTCTAGAAGGGTGGAATGCTAACCCCGTCGCCAGAATTGGCGAGGGGTTAGTATTCCAATTCGTATGACACCTTACTCGACATGTTTTGATAATGTTATACCAAAGTTAGCATATGACCGCGAGGTACATAATGCACTTAAGAGTATATGGTATAGCGTTATCATGGAACAGCTATTAGGACTTGGTTCTGCAAGCTGCAAACGGGCTCAGCTCATGCCAGAGCACCATTTCACATTATTCCAAGCACTCTGCCTTCAGGATTGTTAAGGCCTGCCATAGGAGTGACAGATAGGAATACATGTGTCCATTTTAGGGTTAGATATATGTATACTATATCTAAAGCAAAGGGTGATTACACCACCTTGCCCCAGCTGTCGTGCAGCCAGTTGTGTCAGATTTGGATGGCCAGCCAGGGGTGGCATAATACATGCTGCAGCCCCTGGTAGGCCCTGGGTACACCTATGCCCTGGGTACCTAAGGTACACTGTACAGGGACTGATAAGGTGACTCAGTATCCAATTAGATATGTACCTAAGGTACATGGAATCCATTTTAGAGAGAGAGCAGTAGGCCTGGGGTCCTGAATAGGAGGGCCCCAGGTCAACTAAGTCAGAAAACCAGCAAAACACCAGGCAAAACGTTGGGGGCAACCATAGTCAGGGATCTACCTTCCTACATAACCCCCCCACCCCCCAACGAAAGGAGATAAGGCTATCCTTGACAGGTAAGCCTATATTGCCTAAGTGGCCATATAAGGAAGTACCAGCACTGGCATGGTTACCCCCTATCTCATGGTCCACTAAGCAATCCCTCACCCTAAGGGTGTCTGAGGGTCTCCACCATGGGGAATCTCTACCTGTGGTGTGTTTTGGCAAAGTAAAAGGCTGGTGCTGAGATGGAGTACTGAAGTGAGGCTCCACTAATTTTGGGCTCAGCTTCCTCCAATCATTATCCACCATAGAGGCCTTTCTTTCCAAGACTGAGTTGTGTTGAGCTCTCAGGGTCAACCTCTGGCTACCTACAGCTGGAGGTTGGGTCCCTCTGTTTGGCTTACTGGAGGGACAGGTCAGGTTTGGGGCCCTTAGGTCCCAGGTTTGGCTGTGCCCAACAGTGTCCATCTGTGGGAGGTCCCTAACTAAATTTAAGGGGGATCCCTCAGGAGTTGGTTTTATTTTCACTTGGCTAGGACTACTAGCTTCAGTGCCCTTAATCTGCTGATTGGGAAGTTCTTTTGGACAGGGGGCCCTTTGGGGTCCACCACTGGCCTCCCTGACCTCTACAGCCCTGGGCTGGCTGAGGCAGGGTAGAGAGGGGCAGGTTACCTGCTCCAGACTGGGTCCCACCTTGGAAGGGTCCACTGCCATCAGGGGTTCTGCCAGGCTAGGCCTGACTACCTCTGGGGCAGTTTCTTCACAAGGGGTCAGATCAGTTCCCTGAGGAGGCTGATCCTTTCCTAAAGTCTGGTGGGAGGGAGATTTCTCTTCCTCCTCAATGCTCTCTGTCTGAGTGGAGTGATCCATTGTTTCAGGCTTCACAACACTATTAACTGTCTGAGTTTGAGCTGTGGCCATCACAACTCTACCAACCTTTTCAGGAAGGGACTCAGTTTGGGTATGGGCTGTGACCATTACAGCCCTGCTAACCTTTTCTGGGAAGGAAGCTGTCTGAGATTGGGCTGTGACTGGCACAGCCCTCCTGACCTGTTCAGGGAGGACATCTTGGACTGGGGCTGTGGCTATCACTGCCCCACTAACCTTACCATGGAGGTTCACCATTTTAAAATGGGTTTCTTGCTCTACCTCAGCCCAGGCTGAGAGCTCTAAATCATTCCCCAGTAGGCAATCTACAGGCAAGTTTGGTGACACTGCCACTCTCTTGTGGCCAGTGACACCTCCCCAGCTGAGATTTACCACTGCCATGGGATGATTTCTCTGTACTCCATCAATATTGGTCACCTGGTATGTGGCACCAGGTAAAAGTTGCCTTGAGGGGACTAGACTCTCAGTCACCATGGTGATGCTAGCCCCTGTGTCTCTATAGGCCTCAACTTTTATACCATTGATGAGGGGCTCCTGTCTGTACTTGCTCAAAGTGTTGGGACAAGTAGTGAAGTTGGCAAACCCCATGCCATTTTCACAGACAAGAGTATCTAAGTCAGGGGACCTGGTTAGGCCAGAGTCCCCAGGAACTCCCAAAGTAAATGCACCCAAATTCTTGGGGGCACTCCCACCACCTGGGGGATTACTACTAGTAGTAACAGGAGGTTTGGGAATGTTACTTGGGGGTATGTTCTCCTTATTGTTGTTCTTTGGGCAACTGCTGTCAGTTTTCAAATGACCCACCTGTTTACAGGGATAACAATAGGGTTTCTTCTGGGCATTGGAAGGATTCTGGGACCCACCCCCCTCAGAGGATTTTTGGGGCCCTGATGTGGTTTGATCTGCAGATTTATTCCCACCCTTCTCTTGAGGCTTGGTTGATTCCTTTTTCTGGTCACCACCTTGGTTCTTAGGCCTAATCCTGGTTCTGACCCATTTGTCTGCCCTCTTACCCAATTCTTGTGGAGAGGTCAGATCAGAGTCTACCAGGTGCTGGTGTATTAACTGGTTCTGACAATTATTTAAGACTTGCTCTCTCATAATAAGATTATACAATCCTGTGAAGTCAGTAACCTTGCTACCCAGTAGCCAGCCTTCCAAAGCCTTAGTGGCACAATCAACAAAGTCAGCCCAATCCTGAGACTGAGTTTTCTGGGTATCCCTGAACAGCAACCTGTACTGCTCAGTGGTTAAGCCAAACCCATCAACCAGTGTATTTTTCAGGACTTGGTAATTATTAGCATCCTCAACTCTAGTAGTGAGGAGCTTATCTCTACCTTTGCCATCAAAGGAGAGCCACAGTATAGCTGCCCACTGACTTTGGGGGATGCACTGTACAGTGCAGGCCCTCTCCAAAGCAGCCATCCATTTCTGGATGTCATCCCCTTGTTTAAAGGGGGGCACTATCTTAGTCAGGTGTTTAGTATCTAAACTCCTTTCCTTATCTCTTGGGAGATTGCTGCCACCAGTGGAAACTGTCCCACTCATCTGCTGTTCTCTAGCAAAGGCAAGCTTTTCTTTGGCCAGGGCAAGTTCTTCCCTTTCAATCCTCAGATTAGCCTGCTTCATCCTTGCTTCATGCTCTCTTCTCTGAGGGGAAGTCAATCTCCTCTGGGGAGAAATCCTTCTCCTCTGAGAAGAGGCATTAGAGTGCAGAGATACACTGGAGTCCCTAGAAGGAGATCTACCTCTTCTAACTCCAAGGTTAGGCCTCATTAGGGTCAGTACTGGGGGTCCCCCAGATCCTTGCCCAAGTAGGTCTAAGTTGGCCCTAGTGAGTCTGCTGACTAACCCTTGTTTGCCTCACCCTCAGAGAGTTCCCCTAGATCCTCCTCCTCAACTCTGTCTTCAGTGTCAAGGAGGTCTGGATCTCCAATGGTACCCTCTAGGGCTGGCATATTCCCATCTAACTGAGAAATTTTTCTCGCATCATATGTCTCTAAGAGACCTATCAGAAAGGGAATGGTGGGGTTAGACCCCTGTTTCAGTTTCCTGGAGGTACACACTTGTCTCATCTCCTGGAAACTGAGAGCTGCATATCTTGATTTGACCTGTGGAGGGTCACTAGCCACAAGGGGAGTCTCAGTAGACTCTCCATGGGTAGACATGCTTTTCTAGTGAGGTGTAAGTGGTGCACTTACCTACACTATATGTTTACCTACTGATCCCTTGCTAGAGTTGTAGTTTAGGGTGTGCTAGGCCCTAGGAGCTACAACAGCTGGTTCAGTAGAACTCAGAGTATTCTAAGCTAAGTTATAGGTACCTTAGTACTTATGTGATCTTTCAAATGATATTCTTAGGATATGTGTGGTAAAACAACAGCAAGCTCAAATCCCAACCGCTGCTCACCAATGTGAGAAGTTGGCCTGATATATAATGTTCACTATTCTAGTGAGCACTTTGTATCAGTCCAAACAACCCTTATTGATGATTGGTTGTAAGTCAACCTTATAGACCAGCTATCCTAGTAGCATGGATACGAGCAGTCTAAGGCTAAGACTCTAGAGGGCGTGTTAAGCCAGCTGTTTTACCATCACATTACCCCTTGAACACCAAGTGAAAGGACACCACACAAGTTGTTATGAAAATAAACAGATATTTATTTATAACAGGACTACCCTGAACTCTTTATGAGTCAGGGAGCTAAGCACATAACAAAACTCTTAAGAAAATACTTTAAGTCGCACAATTTACACAAATGCCCGAGGGGCACGAAAAACCATATACACAAGAAGTGGAATGCGAAGTTGCTAGCAGGTAAGTAATACTTTTCTAGACTGTGGAAACGCTAGGCCTACAATGCTGAACCCTTGGATTAGAAGCAGGAGGACTAGGGACACCGTGTGCAGAGTGGAAACTCTCACGCGTAATGCGGGAACAAGTCTATGGATACTAGCAATCACAAAGTTACTGTTCTCGGGCGAACCCGACTAGGTGGGTCGAAAACAAGAGTGGATCCGAACACTTAGGGTGTTGGACTATGCTGGAGCACCGGAGTACTTAGTTTACCTAGCCCAGGGGCTGCGGCTGCATAGGGTTCAAGTTGCATCGGAAACCCTTGTTGAAGAACCAGGAGCCTGAAGAAAGAAGTTGCTGGCAGGCGGCCAGAGAAGAAGTTCGTGGTGATCCAAGCCTGGATCAGGGAAGAAGAAGACCTGTAAGCAGAGGGGACCAAGTTCTGAATCACTAGCCAGTGATTTAGGTGGGCACCAGGATGGCACCGGACGAAGTCACCTCGACCAGGTGAGTGGGCGCTGCTGGGCTCTGCAGTCTCTCGGACCAGGAGGTGTTGTCGGCGACCAGGATGGAGGTGCGAGCTGTCCCACGAAGGTGTCTGCTGTCGACGTCGCTGGACCCAGGATTGGGGCAACAAGTCTTGACAAATGCAAGGTCCACGCGGTGGACCTAAAATGGCGTCTGGAGTGGACCAGGAGGGTCCAGGGTGCTCCTCTTTTGGAGGGAAGCAAGGGCTAGTCTGGAGCAACCAGACCAGCGGTGGTTGTCGTCGTGAAGCGTCGTAAGAGGGCCACTAGCCAAAGGGCAAGTGACCTGGACAACGCGGTGAGCAGCAAAGAGCAGAAGGGCCCCACGCCGATCTCGTGGATGCAGGGGGGCTGAACTTCGGTGCTGGAGCTACTCAGGCTCGGGGCTTCTCTTACCCCAAAGCACTCAGTCGAGGGTCACTCGGTGGTCGTGCTGGACAAGCGTCGTGCAGTCTTCAAAGATGGCCGGTCCCTCGAGGTCTCGTCACACCCACGGATCACAGCTGGGCTGATGATGCAGGTTGAGGTCAGAGGTGCCAGGGAAGCCGGTTCTCGTCGTGCTGGGCAGTCTTGATCCGGAGGAAAGACTTACAGCAGACCGCGATGCTTGGTTGGTGCCTGCTGCTGCAGGGTGACTACTCCTTAGTCACAAGGGAGAAATCTTAGGAAGAGTCTTGAGTTCCTCTCGTAGAAAGTCGGTTCAGGATTCAAAGATTGATCTAATTTGGAAGGGGGCCAGTTCCTACCTTTATCCTGCAAAAAGGGGCTGGCACGCGACTAAGTCCTGCCCTATGGGTGGGACTAGGAAGGGGGTGGTTACACCCCTCTCCTTTGGCGGGCTTTCCCCAGATCAGGGGCTGGAGTGCCCCTGGAACTGGTTCAAGCCGGCCTATGCACAGTGAGCACCGGGGTGCCACTTGCAGTCACCTTCCTCTAAAGCCCTGCCTACCTAGGATACACAAAATCCTGTCTGGGACGGTGCTGGCACCGCCCCTGGCAGGAAACCCTTTGTCCTTGCCTCCTGTGCTGGGAGGACTCCCAGCAGCAGGAGGGCAGACTTGTGTCTCGGTGGCAGCATCCATCTTGTGGAGCTGAGGCTATGTCTGACTTTAACCGGGGTTACAGGTTACCAACATGTCGTGTCCCTCTAGAAGGGTGGAATGCTAACCCCGTTGCCAGAATTGGCGAGGGGTTAGTATTCCAATTCGTATGACACCTTACTCGACATGTTTTGATAAAGCGATACCAGAGTTGGCATTTAACCGCGAGGATTATAATGCACTTAAGAGTATATGGTATAGCGTTATCATGGAACAGCTATTAGGACTTGGTTCCGCAAGCTGCAAACGGGCTCAGCTCATGCCAGAGCACCGTTTCACATTATTCCAAGCACTCTGCCTTCAGGATTGTTAAGGCCTGCCATAGGAGTGACTGATAGGAATACATATGTCCATTTTAGGGTTAGATATATGTATACTATATCTAAAGCAAAGGGTGATTACACCACCTTGCCCCAGCTGTCGTGCAGCCAGTTGTGTCAGATTTGGATGGCCAGCCAGGGGTGGCATAATACATGCTGCAGCCCCTGGTAGGCCCTGGGTACACCTATGCCCTGGGTACCTAAGGTACACTGTACAGGGACTGATAAGGTGACTCAGTATCCAATTAGATATGTACCTAAGGTACATGGAATCCATTTTACAGAGAGAGCAGTAGGCCTGGGGTCCTGAATAGCAGGGCCCCAGGTCAACTAAGTCAGAAAACCAGCAAAACACCAGGCAAAAAGTTGGGGGCAACCATAGTCAGGGATCTACCTTCCTACACATACCTTGCAGGAATTCGCTTGGGAGGAGTTAATCCAGCAAGTGTAATGGGAGACAGCTCGCTTTTCAGGATGTCAGTGAACCGGCAATGCTGTGCAGGTAGGACAGGTCCTGCCATTTGTGTGCACATTTCTCAGCAACAGTGTGTGGATCCCTTTGCAGGGGTTTACAACTTTGGCGAGGTGGCAGAGGGGAAAGCTACAGTAGGCAATGAGCTGGAACAGGTTCCTGTAGTTTTTGCTCTGGAGGAAGTAACCAAGGATATACATGCTATAATCAAATTACAAGAGAGGAATTGAGGCTACTATGCCCGCACTGTTCAGAAAGTCCATATAAGTTGAAAGAGAGACAGGTGCTGGTGATCTGGGACACAATCCCCTGAGTACCAATATAGGAGAGCCAAACCAATTGACATACTAAACAACTTTGCACAAAAATTGACCCGCACTCTTCAAATGTCGCTACCAAATCAATACAGTATCAGCAATATATATTAATGAAATACAGTAGTTCTCATCGATGTTCTCCCAAGAATTCTCAAGTCAATTTTCTTCATCAGAAAAGATTCTTTTATTCATACATGATGATAAAACACAATAGCCAACGCGTTTCGTCCGTGACCGGACTTCTTCAGGGCTCAAGAAAAGTTCTTGGTAAAGCTCGTTGGCAGTCCTAACTCAAAGAGTTCAAGTGTTTTCTCAGGATGAAGTAATCATTAAGGTTCCATCGTACCAGGAGTTCAAATAATTAATGTTTAGTGGAGAGTATAGGCCTTAGAGTATCGGCGTGTACGGAAACGTCTGATCTTCAAGTTGAAGATCAGACTTGGCTATTGCGTTTTATATATTGCTGATACTGTATTGATTTGGTAGCGACATTTGAAGAGTGCGGGGTCAATTTTTGTGCAAAGGATATACATGCGCTACCTAGGAAGAAGGCCCCGGGCCCTGATGGGATTCCCTGGGACTTGTTGGGGATGGATGATGAGCTATGGGGCCCCCTTTTTCTATGGTGGTCAACATCAGTGATCATGCCTGTGTTCAAAAAGGGTGATAAAGATAATCCCCAATGCTACCGCCCCATTTCACTGATCGATACAGTAATAAAGGTCCTTGGGAGGGTTATACTTAACAGGTTGATGGCCTGGTCAGATGCAAATGACATTCTTACAGATGTCCAATATGGCTTTAGGCCAGGAAGGTGAACATCTGACCAGTGCTTGAATCTTTACTTAATTATAAATAAGTATACTGTAGCCCGGCCTGAATCCCTCCACCTGGCATTCATGGACCTTACATAACCCTTCAAAAGGGTTCATTGTACCAAACAATGGGCGTGCTGCTCGAGTTAGAGGTGAAGACCAACAGAGTGGCCTCGTGTTTAGACTTGCACTCTGACATCTCGGCCTCTGTGTTTTCTCGCATGGTACTGCCTGCACCCTATCTTTTCTGACCTGTAGGAGGGTGAGGCAGCAGCGCATCCTTGCACCATTCCTGTTCACTTTATATGTAAATTGGCTTGAGCAAGCCCTTCTCTCAACTCAGGCTGATTGCCCTATGGTAGGTTTGAAGGCGCTCCCGGTATTGGTATATGCAGACAATGCTGTACTGATGGCCCACACGGCCAGGGGGCTGCAGCTCCTCCTGGATAAATTTGTCATCTTTATGGATAGTCTGAACCTGGCGGTGAACTTTACTAAATCATGTGTCATGATAGTGGGACAACGGCCTACCAGCTCTAAGACCTTCAAAACAGGCCACCACACTCTGGGCAAAGTCTCAGACTATCCCTACCTAGTGGTGCTATTTGATGTGAAGAATAACTGGCTGCTGCCGTTGGAGGGGAAGAGAGTTGCGCTTGTTAAAATCACCGGGACTGTGGTTAGCTTTGCTCGTAGGCTGGATTTCTGGTCTCCACAAGTATTGCTCAAGATTTACAATGCTAAGTGTGTGTCCCAGACCCAGTAAGGTAGTGAGATTTAGGGGTTTGTGAAGACTGATAATTCAAGCAGCCGAAAACAAATTTTTTAGGCAACTTGTCCAAATTCCACATTGTACCCAGGCTTTTTTAGTACATGCCGAACTTGGAATTAGGTTTCTAGCCGACATAGTCACTTTAGCCCCCTGCTCTGCTGGTAAAAGTCCGGACCTAGGAGGAACTTAAGCTTAACAGATGGAATCTCTCCGATTGTCCCTGGATGGCGCACACAGAATCCACTAGTTAGCGTATGTGAAGGCAGCATTTACAGCACTCAGGAGAGCTGATGCTTACCTGACATCTCCCTCCTTGTCACCCTGGGATCTACAAGGTATAAAAGAGCTGTATTTTGAGTAGGTAATATTAACCCGAGAAGGGGCTGAAATGATGAAACACTTAGTGAGTTGTCACATGCTCCTAAAGTATGTTCAGGGTATGGAGCATTATTTAGTGCGGGTAAGCAGAAGGAGTGACCGGTTTCGCTGGGCTAGGTTTCGATTTGATCAATTACATCATCTTCTGGCCACACTCTGCGAATGGATCCTCCCGGAAAACAGGTTGTCCTGCAGCTGCAACAACAGGTCTCCGCAGGACACCCTACATTTTCTTATGTTTTGCAAGTACTACAGTTGGCCCAGAAAGCTGTTTCTGTTACCATTGTTGAAGTCTTTGAATTGTATCCAAGTGCAACCTGCTGTCGTGTATTTACAGCTGTTACCTAATGAATTTGTTTTATTTGCTGTGGTCAGTTTTTTATGTGCAGTCCTGGTGTCTAGGCACTCAAGACAGAATTGAGTTTTGTGTCAATGTATCTGGTGTTCTTTTAATCTGATATTATTGTAATTAGGATTCTTATGTTGTACTTAATGTATAAGAGTTTCAACTGTATGTTTTTATGGATATTTATTGTGTTCTTTCATGGTTGCATATACAACCAAATAACGATTTTATGATGATGAACTGTGTAATGGATTACGAAATAGACTCTACTCATCTCTCTGCTCATCCTCGGATGGTCAAAACCAGGGCATCTATTTTAGACCTCGACCGACTACACAGGCTGACGGAGGTCTTCATATCCCCCCACGCCAGGGTATACCTTCTATTCTTCCCCACATAAACAATATTCACAGATTTATATGATTTTTGCTGGGGCCAGGTAATATGGGGTGCAGACAATGGAAGTCTGTCCTAAGATTACCTCAGACCATAACCCATTACTCCCGACACTTCTGACCGCTGCTGGCAGAAGGGACTAACTTCAGTTTGCATTTCCTTGTCATCTTTCTAATCCGGATTATTGAACTCACATAGATGGGTTGCTTAGGGTGCTTATTAGGCTGAGTACTGGAACAGCCCCACCGCAGGTTGTGTGGGACGCTATGAAAGCGTATATTAGGGGTGCTGCACTACAGAAACTGGTTTGGATGAGAGGCAATATGTAGACACATTTAATACTGCCAACAAACATACCTGCTGATCTAAGCTCTAACATGAGCTTCATCAATCCATTTAAGGTATGTTGAGCCTTTCTCATCAGTCTTTTTTCTTGCTTCTATAATTGGTTGCAGGGACGTTCATTTGTACATATTTTTCTGGTATTTTTTAGGATTCGCTTTAATTTTGTCTTCTGACATACGTGCCAGAGGACACGTTCTTTGTCTACAATATTTTGGTAAGCTAGTTTGATAGCTACTTTGGATCTTTTTTGCACATGGTTTTGGGTAATAAGGCAGCTCTCTTCCCTCTTTTTGGTGTTACTCTTTTATGATGCTAACTTTTCGCCAACTTTTTGCCCTGTTTCTAGTGCCTCACATCCCTTTTTTCACGGGTGAAACGCTTAGCTCACTAGACCTTTATCCTTTATGATTCACGTGTTCTCTTATATCGTGCACCTCCTTCCCCCATTCTAATCTGGCTATTTTTGCTTCTCTTATCTCTCTATCATGCTTTATCTTTTAAAACTCACTTTCTTCATTTGTAATGTAAATGTCTTTCTTTAAAAATTTGTATTTTTACCGCTTATTTTAAAATATCCTCATGTTATATGCCATTACAGCCCTGAAGAAGCCCATGTTTGGGTGAAACTCGTTGACTGGCTGTTTCTTATGAAGTGCAACAGAGAATAAAAGACCAGAAAATATTCATGTGCTAATGCTTTTTATTGGTATATTGCTGCATATCCAATTAAAAGTGTCTACATATTGCCTCTCATCCAAACCAGTTTCTATAGTTAGTGATCTACAAGCAGCAGATCATTTGAGGTGGGCAATATCGCATACTGCCGTTGACTAGTCCTGGCAGTGCAGTCCTCAATGACCCGGCTCCTTTCAAATTCTTTTTCGGTGCTACACTACAGTTTATCCTTGATAAGGTTATGCAGGAGGGTGTAAACAGGTCTCATCAGGGAACTGTGGATTTAGAACTCCGGCTTGCTCAGGCAATACTAACTAGAGATCTGGGGAGCAGGCTCTGCATCTTGAGCTAGTTGAAAGTCAGTGTCTGTTAGACGGGGGGCTCAGAGAAAAGGTGGCTGCCTGCTATCATAAAAATAAAGTACTGCAGTACGAATATGGTGATACTTAGGTCAAATCTTAGCTCACCAGATCTCCGATAAGAAATCAAGGTTTGCTTTACGCAGTAATAAAGGCGAAGGTGCAGTCTTGCATACTAACCCCCAAGCTATTGCTGAGCAATTTACACCTTTCTATCAGAATGTCAAAAGCCAGACCCAGCTGTTTAGTAGGTCCGACCTTATGGAATACTTATGGGGCTGTAGATTACATCGCCTAGAAGCTAGCCATGCATCAATTTTACACAAGGATATCAGAGCAGGTGCTATTAAAGCTCTGCTTACCGGAAAAGCGGCTGGGAAGAAACAATTCCACTGGAATTTTGTAAAGTATTTTCGATATTATTCTACCTCAATTTATTAATCTGATAGAGCATATTGACAAGGGAGGTGAGGTACCTGCTACATGGAATCTCACTAATATTGCTGTTTTTTGTGAGGATAAGCCACCAGAGAATAGGGGCTCTTACCTATCTCATTGATCAATTTAGATGCAAAGGTTTTTTCGAAGATACTAGCAACACGGCTGGCCCCGTTAATGCAAAATTTGGTCTCACCTCAACATTGCTTTGTACCCGGACCAGTGATACAAGCCAAACCACAGTGGTAAATGCAGCATTCGATGTTGCTGAAAGAACAGGAAATAGAATTGGTATGATCCTATTGGATGCCGAGAAGGCCTTTGACTGCGTGGTGTGAGAATGCCTCTGGGTAACGATGGGGTTCCTTGGCTTTGGGGATAGATTTATCAAGTGGGTTAAATCCCTATATAGGAATCCTATGGCCAAGGTAGTGCAAGGGGGACTTGTTCTCTATCATTTTAGATCCTTAGGGGTACCAGTCGGGGTGTCCGCTTTCTACCCTCCTGTTTTGCTGTTTATATTGAGCCGTAACTTAAGTCTCTCGTACTGAATGAAGGAATCAGCCAGTGGCTGTGAGCTTAATACTACAGCTTATGTCAACGACGGTGCTATTTTTATGACTTATCTATCGTCTGCTCTTACTCAAATAACAGACGAGGCAAATAGGTTTGGAGCCTTCTCTGGGTATAAGCTAAATGTAGCTAAAACACATATATTGCTTAATTATGAATCAGAGTATCAGGTCCCCAGAGTAGCAGCAACATCCACTTACTTAAGAGTTAAGTAGCCAGGTCAATGATATTTTTAAACTAAACTATGAACCCTTATTGTAATCAGTAACCTCTAAGCTGCGCTCATGGCATCGACTTCCTATTAGCATAGTCTGCTGCTGCAATATTATCAAAATGAACATTCTGCCAAAATGTTTATACTTATTTTGAGCTTTCCCACTCCGAATTCCGGACTCTTTCTTTAGGTGTCTTGAAGGGGTCATTGGCAGTTTTATATGGGACTACAAACGGGCTGTCCACTTCTTGAAACTCCTGTATAAGCAAGGGGGTATCCGCTACCTGATGTAACATTGTACTTTTGGGCAGCATTTGCTGGTCGCATATGCAGTCTGCTGACTGGGCGGGATCCAGATCTGTCCATTCTGGAGTATCAATCTGTCTTGGGGTCTGACAACAGGTTCTTTTTTCATTGGCTTATGGGCCCTAATGACTACAAATGGGTTTGATTTAGAATTATTTGGGATATTGTCCGTATCTGAAGGGAAATATGCTCTAGGTATTCTTTGGCCACACTGCATGCAGATACGCTACTGAGGGGAAATCCAGCTTTTCTTGAAATATTCCATGATCCGATGGGCAAGGCATGGGCAAGGTTAGGGGTGACGACTGTAGGACAACTATTTGATCTTAACATTTTCTGCTAATTTTCCTTTCTACAGGCTTCATATGATCTTCCTCATCGGTTTTTCTTGAAATATTTACAGCAGCGGAATTGCTTTTTGTGTAGGTGCAAGGAATCAATAGATCTTGAAGCATCGTATATTTGTTCTTACTTATATAGGGCACTTGGAAAAGCTTCGATCAGTGTACTGTTTTCAGAGTTTTTTCCTGGAAAGTACTGATAGTTTGTTACATGCTCCTAAGTGGAGCACGATGCTTCCCTCTGAGATCTCAGCGGTAGAGATCCAGAATGCTTTGGCGACTGTTGACCGGTCTGCCCTCTCTGTAAGCTTAAAGCTGCAACAGTTTCAGACTATCTGCAGGCTTTATTACACACCTGACCGGATGACAAAATGGATCACAAACTGTGTTTTGGACAAGACTCAATATCCGAAGTGCAAATGCCATGCAGGAGATATTGTTAACATGAAACCCCTGAAACCAGGGAGCAAGAGCCTAGCTTATCAGTAACCGGTATCCACAACACTCACTGGGGTTGGAATAGTTCCGTTTTGTAGAAAGAAAATAATTTTTCTTTTCCGAGTCCCCTCACCCACCAGGGTTTCCCCACGGTGACTTGCTTCATCATTGGGGCATCCCGGCCCTCTACGGACTGAGGCGTGCTGCGACTTGTGAACTACGTGGGAGCACTTAAGTGATGGACTATGTGTAGTGCAAACTGTGTCGTAAAGTGGAGTGGAATTATTTTAAGTGGGTTAAAACTCCCTAACTAGTGGGCTACAAATGATTTATTCTTGCTCCTAGGGGGTAAATTAAAAACGAGGTAGAATACTAGGGGTCCTAGTCGCAATGAGTTAGGTGTACCTAGTCATTCCAGTCAACATGTTTCAAGCTTTCCCCAAGCTCTTCTTCAGGACTACACAGGGACCAGCACTGTGTTCGCCACTCCTAATTGTGATCAAGTGAGTTTTAAAAATTCGTTAAATGCTGCAATAATAAGGCATGCATTAGTACATACGTAAAATGATAGTCACGTAGTATCTGTAAGGAAGAAAACACGTGCAATATGGTTAAGGGGTTATATGGCCCCCCAAAAATATTCACAATTTCTACACACACAAGAGACAGAATGTGAAGTTGTTTGCGTCTTTTGTCCATGCTGGGGAAAAAAGGAGCCAAATGGCGTGTATTTAAAACAGGTGTCTATCAACACCGTGAAAAGCACTCAGTGATATAACACACACACACACCATGTGTAAAACGACAGACTGTTACATACATAAAAGGGGACCTAGCTTTGCCCCATGGACGCTGAGAGTTGATGGTATCCCTTCAATCTGGTAATTCGGAAAGAAAAGTATTGCCGTGTTAGGGGCCGGTTGTGCTACAAAGAAGCAAGCGGTGATGGCTACAGTCTGCTGTTTGTAGTCACCTGTGGGGGTTCAAAATGGGACTTACTTGGTATCGAGATACTCATGCTGATTCACCTACACTGCAGCCTCCAGACCGCATGTTAGAGAGTGTGCGTCCAGTTGTTACTTATGTACTTGTATTTCCGCATTGTCATCGCGGTAAGTGTAGACCGCTCGTGGTTGATTTTAACAAATGGAACTAGCGGCGGCCATCTTGGGGGTATATCGCCCCCTTCTATTAGCTGTGCAAAACGCTAGTTTTTACCCAAAAATTGTTATATGGAGATGTCTTTCGTGAACACAACTGAAATAGGTGATTTAGACAAAGTATTTACAAAACTGTAACTTATGCAGGGAATTCCAAAATAAGCTGGTGGCGGCCATCTTAGGAGTTTGTCAACCCCTTCTAATAGTGCTAACTTAGTGCTAACTTAGTCGAAAATGCTCGTATTTCTAAACAAATATATATATATTTTTTGTAACTACATACTTTCCTAAAAGCAAATTTAGATTTTTTTTTAAAAATATGTTACATTTGTGATCTATTCGGGGTAATCCCACTAGGGAAAAAGGTAAATATGATGCCATGTTTTTAGGTAAAGGACTACAGGTTAGATCTAACCTCCTAGATTTAAGCAGTGGACACAAACTTATAAAAGCTGGATTACTGGGCAGCAGGGGGTCAAAAATACTCAGACGCTCTGATCATGTTATGAATTGTCTCCATGGTATGTCATCATTAAGACCATGGGTATCTGAACGTAATTTGAAAACCCAGCGTTGTTCCTTTTCAAACAATTTTTTGTCCATGTGTGTTTGATTCTGCATTGTTTCAAGGACCACCCACCTCATGTCATTCGGGGTATGCTGTTTTTCAAGGAAATGTGTAGTCATTTTAGTATTAGATCGTTTGCACCTGATGCTGCTACGGTGCTCTACGATGCGTTTGCTGACCTTCCTGGTGGTCATTCCAACATAGTGCAAATTACACGTACAAGTGATCATGTAGACCACTCCTGTCGTATTACAGTTAGAAAATGATCTGAGGTCCCAGGTTACCCCGTTGTTACAAATGACTTGTTCCGTTGCTGTGGTCAAATGGCAGACGCTACAGCAGCAGACATTGCACATCTTTGCCGGCTGCCCTGCCATTCAGGAAATTTGGGCAGGTGTGGCCCAAATAGTCATACCCTGCTTTGGCCGTGATCATGATGGGGTATACGATGGATTGCAATCCTAGCTCTAGATCACTGATCGCGATTATAATTGTATCCGTCTGTTTATGCATAGCTAGGTCATGGGTATCCCCTTCCCCCTGAAGGTGGCCGAGTGGTGGACGATTATCCGTCAAATATATAAATGTCAGCTTGCAACTGCCAAGGCCAGTGGGCACCCTAGTAATAAAACATTTTGAAAGAGGTTGGATCGGTGTCAAATGGGACTAGAAATCAAAGTCCATAATCCAACTGTTGTTATGAGATCTGCACAGGATGACATCCATCATCCCACAGTGTTGGGAGGTAGGTCTATGCCTATTATTTGCTTTTGTTAGGTTTTGTCATTGCTTAGATGTCTTTCTTTTTTATACCAAGTTTGTGATACAATTAGTGCGATCATGTATGACTCTGGAAAAAAAAAAAGAAAATTAACTGCAAACAAGGATCGTCCCTCTGAGGGGTTAACTATTTGGATTTAAATGGACTTAGACTGTGTGGTAATCGCTAAGTATTAATCGCAGTAATGATATTTAAAATGTGATGGTAACATTTCAGACTGGGGAAGAGTTGAGTTTTTATAATGTGCACAACAGAGGCGATAGAAGTATGATGGAATCCCCACAATAGAACTGCTAAATTGATTACTTGAAGATCTAATTTCAATCAAAATATTATCGTCCTCATGGCAGGGGGTTTCAACTAGAGGTCTAAACCAATTCCTATGGTACAAAACATTTTGAAAGAAGAGGATGAGGCTTGGGGGATTCTTGAGCTATAAGCTGCACCACTCAAGACACTCTGTAAATTAGCCCTTCTGTTAGCCCCTCTAATGGCTAAGCACGGTCTCCGTGCTTATAATGGCCATGTCTTACCACTATACCACATATACCACTTTGCCCAATGTTTAACACTGTCAGATGGCTTTGTCATATTGATTGCATATAAGAAACCAGAGTATTATAAGCACATTTGAAATTGTGACATCTGCAGATAGTGTTCATTATCCACCAATTATATAATTGAAGAGTGGGAACTATGTAAGTATGGAGAAGTGTGGCTCACCGAATAGAGCGGCAGACCCTGAGGCAGAGGTCTGGCCCGGGACCAGGGTTCAATTCCTGACGCGGCAGGATCTTGGGCTCAATGTCCACGGACTTGATAATTCTCGCCTAGGTGCCTACTCTAATCATGGGTCCCACTCTGCAACAAATAGCTTGCTTAATTAATCTCCACAACGGCCCCGAAAGCGCTAGGATGCCTGGCCTCACCTTGAAGATGCCCAGTAAGGGGGCATCTCACAGGGAAAGCCAGGAAGGGTTCCACAGCGGTATACAGCGCCAAGATACCTTTCAGGTGATAGTGCGCTTTACAAGTATACACACACACACACACTAAATGCATTTGACAATCAACGTTGTGCACATATAGTTATAAATAACATTACGTGTGACAAATAAGCAGGAACTGATAAAATGCGCAACAGTTTTGGGCAAGAACTTACTACATGATATAAATAGTGATGCTATTGTCGTTACTGTAGGCTCACGAAGTATCAACTCCTCAAGTAAGGATGAGATTTTTGATGTACATCGGTTCTTATTTGGTAAATGCATGACAGGAACTGTAAATCTACAAAAAAAGCAATTGCTGTTGCCTTTAGGCGAAATGACAGGAGTAATTCATTCAAAGCATGCAGTGCCTATAAAAAGATCAAAAGGGAAAAAAGGAGATGTGACAAGAGCAACAGTGGTCAGATATCCTGGAAGCTGTCAAGAATAGGGGCACAACAGCATTTTGGCACTTAACTGACACAGCAGCCTAGCTGCCACTACTACCCTTGCTGAGATTCACATGTTTGCAAATACTTGGGTGAACCATATTGAGGAGGTATAAAAGCTAGATGAAAAAAGCCCCTCGTCCCATGGGGAAATATTTACCATGGCGGTCAATGAGCTACATTGAAAGAAGTGCATGAAGCTATACATTTTCAAAAATCAGGGAAAGTGCCAGGCCTCAAAAGGTTCCAGGTGCTTTGTTTAAGTCAGAGATAGTAAGTATGGGCCTCTTATATTCAAGTAGTTGCCGATGAATTGCCTGTGAATCCATACCTCTTCCATGACTTGGGGCTAAAATTGTACCGATCCTTTAAAAGGGTAGTCTGTCTGACCCGAAAATTACAGAGCCATTTGTCTCTTTGACAATTTCCAAAAGATTTGTGTTTGAGGAGACTAAAAGGAGTGGCTAGATGACATTATTATTCTTTTCCATTTACAAGCGGGGTTTAGAGAAAAAGTTTGTAAGATGGATTAGATATGGAAAGCGATAACTCGGAGTGGTCAATTCAAACTAGTGGCATTTGTAGACTTGAAATCAGCTTTCAACACAGTTTCTAGCTCTGTCTTGTGGTAAGTTATGAACTTGGTGTCCCAAGCAACCTTCTTGCATTGTCTGCCCACGATAACTTTTCCACAGTCAGATATGGCCCAGTGGGGGAAAACAGCATTCTCGGTAAACAAAGGTGTCAGGCTGGGTGTGTACTGGCCCCAACTGTTAACTCTCTTTATGAATGAGGTAGAGGGGCATCTATTCTCATGTTTACACAATACCCTGATGCCTTCTAGGGAAAAAACATTTACCTTATTATTTACCAATGATATGTTACTCAACTTGCAGATGGCGAGTTGTTCACAAAATGTATTATATGGTTTTTTAAGCCTTAGGCGAGAGGAAAGGTTTAATATTAAATGCAGCAAAAACAAAACTTTTTTTTTAATCCACTTCGATGGTAAAAGAAAGTAATTTATTTAGAAAATATGATAATTGAGTGCATCCATGAATTTGATTATTTAGGTGCCAAGTTGGCTGACAGTGCTAAATGGACGAATTAAATTATTTTAAAAACAATAATTTATAACATAAAGCCAAAGACAAGTTAGCCTATTTAAGCCGCATAGGGTCTCAGATGGTTTCTCCATCTGTGGAGATAAACAGAGATTGAGCAGGCTCTAACAGGAATAGTTAATAGTGCAGAGTTATGGGGAACTATGGATCTAAAAAAGATGGCTTTTGTAAGCCCTCCTCGGATTGCAAAGAAATACACCAACAGTACCAATGCTGACAGATCTGGGTATTCAATCCATCAATAACACTGATAAACCCAAACCTTTGAATCCTTGATGCAGGATAAGGTCAAATGATGATTTACTACCTTTTATTGCATCTCTTAGTTAGATACGATATTGGGGATTCAAAAAAATTACCCTGGCTGTTGTACCTTCGGAATATGTTAGAAATGAAAAGGTTTGATGTCACACTAGTGGTACGACCCTGAAAAGATTACATCTGCTAAAGTTAAAGATCTTAAGAAAATATACAGGGCTTGTGTGGATTTGGAAAGGCTGTTAAGTAATGACTCTAGCACTTCAACTGAAAGCTTTGTGTTGAACCAGCATAACCCAAGATTCGCAACCTACTTGGGCATAATACTGCCTCTACCTACCAAGACCACATATATTAAGTTTAGATTTGGCAATTTGGCACTAGTGAGTTTTACTGTGAACTGGACCAACTGTTCAGGACACTCAAACCCCGTTGTCTTTGCAATAACCAACCAGAAACTCTAGTGCACTTTCAAATTGTCTGCCCTTTGTGCAATAGCCATTTTCTTCTATCTATTACCAGTCTTTCGAAATGTTGGAACTCAAAACTCCTTGACAGCTTTTAGATTAGCGAGGACCTTAACAGCCCCAACAATTATATTTGCTGTTTCTAGATTTTTATTGTATGCACGGAAGATAAGAACAATGTATAATGAAGTTGCATAATAAATAAAGGTGCTCCTATGGACAGCTGCTGGTTTGATTTTGACACTGTATTTAAGAAATATGGTACATTATGGAGATTATAAACAGTGTAATGTAAATTGGTAAAATCTGTTCTTTTTGCTCTATGTAATGTTTCTACCGCATTATGCACTTTGTGTGTTTTACCTGAAATAATAAAATGACGATGATCAAGAAGAAAAAGCAGTAGAAATTAAACACTTAACTGAAGCATGAGGACTACAGAGGGGCCTCCGAACGTGATCTGCCCTATGTGCAAGTCTAAACTGAAAGATTTAAGGTAACCAAACCATATAATATAATCAGAGTTGATCGCTGAGAACGAATTACTAATGATGCACATGAACAGGGTGCACAGGCACAGGCACAGACATAAGTCCTTTATGCACAACAGAAGATATGTCCAACTGTTTACTGAGATGAAGTCATCTTATTGCCTCAGGGGGATATCTGCACACCAAAGATTATGAGACATTATTTGACCACCGCTTTAAAGGTAATACGAGACTTACAAGAGTTCTGGGATTTAAGTATTTGTTTATTTAAAGCAAATTGAATTTTCTGACAATCATCAGTTGCCAGAAAGTTAGCACATTTTCAAATAAGTGGAACATACCACATGAATTTCAATATAAAAATAAAAACCACAAAAGGATCAACTACTTCCTCATTAAACCCTTTATAAAGTAAACAGTGCATTTCACGAGCCCCAGTGCTGGAGACTGCCAGAGTTAAGGTTGTAATGAGATCGTCAACAGAACAGCAGAGAAAGACTGACCTGAATTGTATAATAATTATATTTCCATTTACATTTATACAACCATAAATTGAAAAGTAAAACTGCAATCAAAATAAATTAACCCACAAGATAAGGAGCTACAACATTCTACAGCCTCTTAAAGTTGGATCCACGTGCTTAAACTGGAAGGTGGATTTTTTTAAATCTCAGCCTTTCTAAAAGTTTGCTTGGATAACAGCCGTTAAGCAGGCTAGCGATAATCGAATCATTCCTTTCAAAATGGTCCCATTCTAACATTCTCGAACAGCTCAAAAAGACATTTTTAAGTCACTGATTCACCCAAAAAGGCACGAGATGGCAGGAATCCTGCAGCTGTGTTCAGAGCACTCTTGTTCTCCTCTCTGCGATGGGCACCTGCACACGGACCCCGCACAAGAGAAGGGCTGGGATATCGTTGGATCACACACTTTCATCTTCCTGTTCAATTAATAAAACAAGTTATTATTCAAAAGGCGGCATCTTATGTAAGAACTGCAGAAGCACTCTCAACATTTATGGCATTGACTATACACCCCATTCTCCAAGTCATCTCCTTCACTGAACTGTGGGTGCTGTGCAGGAACTTCTACCACAAGTCATGTGTTTAAAGCTGGCTATTAACTCGAATACATCACTAGCCACAGGAGTAGAGGCTTAAAGCCAAACTGTACATCGTTCAGCTCAAAGACACAGATATGTTAAGTCTTCCCGTTACTAAGGCTTAGAAGCACACTATAAACATAGAGCATCAACCCAGCATCTCAAACACAGCCTCGCCTAAAGAGACTGGAGTAGTGTTGCCTTGATCTAAGGTGCCGAGAGTGCAGAAGGCAGTTGCTTAAAATGTCTTGTAGTTTTGTTGCTGGAAACTAAAAGAGACTGTGCAAAAGATGTCTACTATTTGCCTGAAAAGACTTACTACTAACTGTGGATAAGTCTGTGCCACAGGTTTGGTTATGCTATTTCTAAGCATTAGAATAGAGTGAGATATGTCCACAAATAATTTGTTTTCTCAGTGCCTAAGAAACAGATTAGCAGCATCTGTGTAAACACTTGTTTGAGATTCACTGATGTGGAACAGCAACTATTTTTTTAAACACAAAATGTATTAAAGGTGTATTGGACATGCATGGGAACACGCATCACATGAACATATCTTGTAATGTTTAATAAGAACAGGAGTGCTCTGCGTGTAGCTGATGTGATTAGCACTAGGGTAGAATGTTCAGTGTTTAGCTGTATGGTCTCATCCAAGCACAAGGAAACATCCCTTTCGCAGATTACACCACCAGTCAAACTAAGCAATGGGAGAAACAGCACAATGTATGCTGTGAATTACAGAAATGATTTATTGGATTCATTTTAACTGTGGGAAATCGAAAGGGATCGCGTTTAAGTTGTAGTTCCAATTGAATCTTCTTGTGTGCTTTATGTGCAACATCGGAGAAGGTACTGAAAAACTGAGGCGAACTTAGCCATACAACAACTGGTGAATGGCACGTACACTGGAGTAGCCATGGTATAATCTAGTTACTACTAGCTTTCTAAAATTATGTAGTTAAATCTCCTATTTGACACCATAAATATCCTTAGTACTTTGTGGGCAGCAAATCCTATGGTCAATATGTAAAAATACCATCAACATTTTTTCTGGACTAATTCACCATTAATAACACTTATTTTCAAGTCTCCTCAGGGTCCCTTCTCGAATGTTACTGATAAATTTTTCTAATACTTTGGGTACATTGGGCTGATACACCAGATTTTTCACCACAGTACATCCCTGTCTGACTGGAAAATATTAAACATAGTTTCATACAACTGATCTTAAATCTTTAAGCTGTTAATACAGTCTTTAGAAACTTGAAATACCAACTTCTTTTCAAGAACAGGAATCAACAGTAGAAATACAAGGAACATGTTAATATCTTACAATCAATGTTAACAAATTCTGATAATCATATTTGGGTAGCAGTGCAGTTTTGTTTTCCCTTATGACGGATCTGGACCCTGATAAGTTTGTTAAAGCTTTTGATTACAGTAAGTGTTGATCAAAGCATTCACTGCATTGACACCGAAATAAAAAATAAAAAAATCAAGATAAAAACAATAGATTTTATTTACACGATTAATCCAGGTGAGATTCAATTAAAATTGGCCACTGAGAAACTGAGGCAGTCTCCACAGCGTAAAGTTTTATTTAACAGCCATAAAGACCCTAGTATGCAAATACAATACTGTGTCAAACCAATGAAGTTGGCTTGTGGGAGGAAGAGAAAGAAACCCTTCACCAATCACCTCATGCACGCATATGATCAATCCCATAAAATACCACATAACCTCCCAGTTAGAGGATCCCTACAACCACCAAGCCACCAAGGAAAAGAGCCTCCTGGCGACAGATGAAAGCACAGAACAGCGGCAGTAGGTGACTGTGTAGCATTTCTTATACCTTACTCCTGAAGAGTGGCCTTGCTCCAGGGCCACAGTATTCATTGTAGATTAGTTTGAATAGGAAGAGGTGAAACAGTGTGATGAGGGAAGCAACGCTGAACCAAAAGATGAAGGGTAAGCCTGGGTCCTGCTTTGCCATGTGCTCTTCATGGGCCAGGATAGCCTTGAGGTGGAGCGTGTGTCTCAGGTCTTGGAGGTGTGTCAGGTCTGTGGAAATATACAGCAGAGGAGTGAGAGGCTGGGTTATCATTACAGGAAAGGTGTGTCCGGAGACCTGAGAGGTCAGCTCCACAGGCTCATTCATACAGCCGGCCTCACAAGCATATAGCCGTACAGGTTTATCCTGTAACTTCACAGACACATGCAGAAAGGGCTTCTCCTCCTCGTCCATTAGGACTGCCAGATTGATAAGATCTTTATTGTAGCGGATGCCACGTAAAGAGAAGCTGTTGTGGAGGTGTGCATCAGCCTGAAATTGGAGGTGATTTTCTGTAAACTGCAACCCTCCAAAGCTTAGCACAATACCCTGAATTAGTCCGTGTGCCCCGGCTGTTACAAGGACTTTGCATCCGCGCTTCTGCAGGGTTAGCTTCCATAAATCCAGTAGTTGTAGGATCTGTGGGACACTGCTAATATTCTCAGGCCACAGGTTCTCTGCATTCATGGTGGCATGGCCGCTGAAGCAGTGGTCTGCATAGTTCAGACTGGCCTCCATTTTGTCACGCTCCTCGCTGCTTATGAGAGGATCCAGAAGAGGAGCGGGCGTGCTGGAAAGAATGTAGTACAGAGTGATGTTCACAGTCTCCCCAGATGGAGTGTGGGAGTCTGTGCTCTTCTTCATCTCTACACCTGGAAGAAAAAGGCACAGTCTATTAATTGACAATCGAGCCAGGATGTGTGATCAATCCACTGAGATAAGTATGTCAGTAAAGAAACTGCGGGATAAACATCCTTTCAAATGACGGTCATTGTATAGCAATATCTACATAAGACTGGGAGAAAACAGGTGTCAAAGGGAGCACAGTGTAATGCTCTGCTGAGCCCAGAATCAACAAGTCGTTCCTCTCTCAATATCCAAATAAATTTCAGTTTGAAAAAGGACACATTAGAAACTATATAATACAAAATAGGTATTTCATGTATTACATTCAGCATTGTAGAGCGAGTGATAAAAAAAGAGAAGATGATGCAGTATTTAGTGCTGGTATAAAGCAACGCAAAAACAACATTGTGTGATACATTTGTAGATAATCATTTAGCCAAAATGAAGCAAGCATGCACATTTGTTGAACAAAGGATGTATTAAAACATTGAAAAAGAGCCCAATAGTAAAACATTAAACCACTTTTAGGATTATGACTCGTTTAGATCAACCAGATAGTCATCATCCAGACAACAAGAGACATTTCAAACATCTGTGGGTGTTAAAATGGTCAAAACAAAACTGAGGTCAGTGTAACAAGAAGCTGGGTAATGAATATAGCACCAGAAGAGATACTGAATAAAGGCAGCTCTCGGTTTGGCACAGTGAACAAAAACCATGGTCTGAAATGCATCCCCAAGCAACCACCAGAGCCTGATTTATTTATTTTGAAAGTTTTATATAGCGCGAACAAGATCTTTGCAGATATCAGAGCGCTTTACAAATACAGGGGGTAAGGAAACAGGAAACATGGGAGTGATTAACAAACTTTTGAGCAAAGAATAGTTGTAGGTAAAAAATGAAAAGCAAAATAGGGTAGGTACATGGGGGAGCATAATAATTGACTAAAACCAATGATACAAATCGACAATCAGACAAACAATAGTGCAGATAGGTGTAGAGTCTCAAATAGATCCAAAGTACAAGTTCAGGTGAATTTAGTCATGAGGATAGCTTTTACTTCTTTTTTAAAGAATGCAGAGGAGGAGATAAGTCTGGTTTCAGGAGGGAGTGAGTTCCAGATCCTGGGTGCCATTCCTGAAAAAGAGCGTTTATATGTTTTTTCCTTCCGGAATCTACGAGGTTTCAGGAGAAGATTCTTTGTGCTTCTAGTGGTTCTTGAGCCACCAGATATTGTCAGTTTCTGAGTGAGGTAGCCGGGTGAGTTGTGGTGTACAGCTCTGTGCGTCATGCAGGCATTTTTCAGATGTATTCTGGCTTCAAAAGGCAGCCAGTTCAGGGATTTTAAGTCAGGGGAAATATGCGAGTGTTTTTTTGATCCAGTGATGAGTCTTGCTGCAGCGTTCAAAGAGGCTCTCAGGGGTGCAGTTGTAGATAGAGGGAGTCCACAAAGGGCGACGCTACCGTAGTCTAAGCGAGGAATGACTAGGGCTTGTACTGCAGTTTGGAAGTCCTTGGCAGGGAGGAAAGGTTTAAGTTTCCTCAGGGTATTGATTTGGAAATTAGCTCCCTTAGTTGCCTTGCTGATATGCTGCTGCATGTTGAGATTGGTGTCAAGTGTAATGCCTAAGGATTTCGCTGAGTCCACGATGGTAGGTTGGACATTGAGTGCAGTTAGGTGCTTAAGCCAAGTTTGAGTGGTGGAGATTTTCGCGGGAGGTGAGATCAGAAGGAACTCAGTTTTCAGAGCATTGAGTTTGAGGTGATTATCGGCAAGCCATGATTGGGTGTTTCTGAGCGTTGAGTTCAGAAGTTTGATGTCTTTGGGGGATTGTAATTTGAGATATAGTTGGGTGTCGTCGGCGTACATGTGAAAGTGTACATTAGATGCTTGTAACAAGGTGGTGAGAGGTTCCATGACCAGATTGAACAATGTTGGGGATAAAGAAGATCCTTGTGGGACGCCTAAAGTTACAGGCAATGGTGGGGACATCAAGTTGTTGCTCTTGAATTTCTGAGCCCTGTTATGCATAAAGGAGGTGAACCATTTGAGAACAGTCCCAGATAGACCCATTCTGGTGTTTAACAGCTCGAGTAAGTTCTCGTGTTTGACAGTGTCAAATGCTGAGGAGAGATCAAGAAGGATGAGGAGGCAGATATCGTTTTGATCTAGGATTTGGAGTGCGTCATCAATTATGTGTGTCATAGCAGTTTCAGTACTGTGCCCTGCTCGGAAGCCTGATTGATGAGGGTTGAGGAGGTCAAACTGATCAATGTGTTTTGTCAATTGGAGTTGTACGCATTTGTCCAACAGTTTTTCAAGTGTGGGAATATTGGTAATAGGACGGTAATTATTTAGGTCAGTAGGGTCCGCTGTTGGTTTCTTGAGTATAGGTGTAACTTGTCCAATTTTGAGTGAGTCGGGGATGAGTCCTTGTTGAAGTGAACTGTTAATAATTTTGGTCCAGAGTGGGAGGAGTAATGGGATGAAGTCTTTTACAGCGTTGGCAGGAAAAGGGTCTGTGAGGTGATTAGAGGGTTTCAATGTGCTGAGCAGTTTGGCAATTGTTTCTTCTGAGTAGGTGTCAAAGTATGACCATGCAGCATTGTTTTTTGGTTCAGTGGGTGTTATGCTGTGGGGGTTGGAGTAAAGGATTACGTCATTGCGTAGATCGCTCCTTATGTTATCAGTCTTTAGATTGAAGAAAGCAGAGAAGTCTTCACATGATGGTATATAACCTATTGTGCTATGTGAATGTTGGGGTTGTTCCTTGGATTGTGTTTTGATTAGTTCAAATAGTTTTCTTGGCCGGTTTTTTGCTTGATCGAGCTGAAGGCTGAAGGCTGAAGAAATCCGATTTTGTGCGCTTGATTTTCCTGAAGTAGGCGTTTCTCTTTTTCTTCAGAGTTTTAAGGTGCAGTGCGGAAAGGGCTGATCTCCAGGTGCGCTCTGCAATTCGCATGGCTCGTCTGTCTTCGTTGAGTCTACCATCGTACCATGGGTTGGAGTTCTTAGTGGAGACTCTTTTCAATTGCAAGGGGGCGGCCTCATTGATTATTGAGGTCATAGAGTTGAGGTAGTGGTTGGTCAAAGATTGAACGTCAAGAGCGCCGGTAGGGGGAAGGAGGAGATTGCAGCTGTGGGAAGGTAAAGAATTTGGGTTGAGTTTGTTCAGGTCCCTTTTCCAGACCTTGGGTTTAGTGGCTTGAACCGGGTTAAGTTTAACTTTTTCATTGATGAAGAATGTGATAATGTGGTGGTCTGACCAGTCACAGGGTTGGATTGACTCAAGCTGGGTAGAGTTCTCTTTGGAGATGATAAGGTCGAGGATAGAGCCTTTATCGTGGGTCGGGCTGTTGCAGATTTGGGTGAGGTCAAGAGCATTGAGGTAGTTTTTGAGACTATTTACCACTGCGTCATTGTGATCGTTCCAATGGAGATTGAAGTCACCAAGGAAAATTTGAGTGTTTTGCCGTCCGGAATAGGTTGATATTGTGTCCATGAGTTGTTGGGTGAAGATGAGGTTGTCTCCAGGTGGGTGGTAGATGACGTGTAGTGAGCATACAGGTTTGTTCTCGCTGATGACATCGAGGCAGATGTATTCGCAGGAGGTAAGTGGGGGGGAGGTGATTCTAGTAATTGAGAGGTTGCTCCTATAAATACATGCGATTCCACCGCCTGTCTTGCTGGACCTGTCAAGTCTAATGATGAGGTAGTTGGGTGGAACTAGAATATCCATGATAGGTGTAGAAGATTCAGTTAACCAAGTTTCAGTCAGAATGGTTAGATCAAGGTCCAGTGTTCTGATGAGATCGGCGATGTCGGAGGAGTGTCTAGGTGCCGATCTGCAGTTGAGAAGTATGCATTTGAGTCTGGGAGTGTAGAGGGTGGTGGAGGGTTCTAGAGTGAGGGGGACTTTTTAAGGTTATTTGGGACGGAGCCTCTGTTGTTGTTTTGTGTGGAGTGCCTAAGGGGATTAGAGTGAATCGTGGGGATGGAAAGGTGTGTGGTGGCTAAGTGGTTTTGGGGAACTGGGTCATAAGAGCGGAGGAGGGTGCGTATGTCGTGGTCCGAGAGTGGATTGATGGTGCGTCGGGAGCGGTTGGTGGGTTTGCGAGCGGGGATAGAGGTCCAGTGTGGGGAGTTTTGTGTGAGAGGGTGAGTAGGAAGGGTGGGGGATTTGTTAGGAGGGGGAGTGGTGATGGGTAAGGGGTGTCTGGATTGTGTGAGGAGTAACTCTTTGAGGGTGTGTAGATCTTCTTTGACTTGGAGGAGGGTGGACATAATCAAGTTCAGCGTGGGATTGGGAAAGGGGTTGTGGATGGGCATTAAAGGTGAGTAAGAGACTGGTTTACTGTAGTGGAGGGGGAGGGGAGTGGTGTTATTGCAGGAGTTGGTGATATTAATGGGTGGGTTGTTGTTCGGGAGGATAGGGAGGTTGGGGGGAAAGGGTGTCGTTGAGTTAGGGTTGGGGAGGAGGTTAGTGGTATAGGTGAGGGTGTTGGTGGTAGAAGGGGTAGGAAAGTTGGAGGGGAGTGGTGTGAGAGGATTAGTAAGGGGGTTGGTGTTATTGGGTCGGGAGTAATTGGTAGGAGGGGGAGAGACGTTGAGGGATGAGTGTAGGCTGGGGGTTGCGGGGGTGCAGGTGAGGTAGTGAGGACTGAGAGTGGGGGGGGATAGGTTGAGGGATGAATGAGAGTTAGGGGTGTCCAGGATGCAGGTGGAGTAGTGGGGACTGAGAATGGGGGGGGGGGGGAAGTTGATGGATGATTGAGGGTTAGTGGTGGCGGGGGTGCAGGTGAGGTAGTGGGGACTGGGAATGGGGGGGAGGTGGAATGAGAGAAGGACCTGTTGTGGGAGGGGGAGTGCAGTTAAGGGAGGTGGGGTGTTCTGAGCGTCTAGTTGGAAGTGGGAGGGGAGGTTTGTGATGGGGTGTAGAGGGGGTGGGGAGGATGTAAGAAGAGGAGTGGTCTACGCCTGTGATTGAGGGATGTGAGGTGACAGTAGTGGGTGGGTGATGGAGTAGAGTACTGGGGGGATGGGGGAGGTGTGTGTTAGTGGTAGGAGGCGCTGTGGAGTCAAGGTTGTTAGGGTCGGATGCCAGATGGATTTGAGTCTGAGGGTTGGAGATATAGTCTTTGAAAGTGGGGAACAGGTTGTCGAATAGGTCAAGGTTCCTGTCTGTGGATTGAATTAAGATAGTGCCATTGTTGTAGATGGTGATGGTTGCTCTAGCTGGGAAGAGTTGGGATGGAGTGGTGGACAGTGTTAAGCCATGGGTGGATTTCCTGGTGGCGGAGATAGTGAGTAAGGTGAGGAGCGCTTTTCTCCATTGTGCTCTACATGTAGTGTAAAAGATGATATCGGTGCTCTTGGCTCTATTGTTTAGAGAGAGGTAGGTGTCTACAAAGGGGGTTTCAGGGTGGGACTTCAGGAAGTTGTGTTTAAAACGTTTGGCGTTTTTTTTAGAGAGCTCGGGGGGTAATTAATTTTATATGTGTGCTTGCCTGTGCGTTCCATGTTGGGAGTAGAGGTGTAGGGGGAAACGGCCTTTACAACGAAGCCGTTTCCACGAAATCTTTAACCACGCATGCAGTACAACGCATGCGTGGTTACCACTAAAGCCTTTACCACGCATACCTTTACTACGAGGTTTGTAGTAAAGGCATATGTGGCAAAGGTAAAAAGTAAAACAGGGGGGGTTTGGGGGGGTCTCCCCCCAAATAAAAAACTCACCAGAAGTCACGTCAGGATCTGCACATAATCAGCGTCGTTTAAGAGAAATCTGAAAAAAAAATCAGTTTCCTCTTAACGACGTATGACGTCACCACGCAAGTAGTCGAGGTAAAGGTCATGCGTGGTAAACGAATTCCGTTGTAACGCATGCGTGGTAAAGTCATGCGTTGCAACGGAATTCGTTGTAATGTCATACATTCAGGTGTAGGTAGGTGTAGGAGGTTGTGTGGGTAGGTGTAAAAAAGGGCTATGGTAAGTGCGAGTAAGGTGGTTAGTCTAAAAAGTGGGCATGCAGGAGTAGAGGATGTGACTAGTTTAAAATGGCCGCTTCCTTAGGCATGGTAAAGTAAAGAGGAATGACTAGTCTAAGATGGCCGCAAAGTAGGGGAGATAGAGACAAGTCTTGTAGTCCTTTTTTGATATTGATCTTTGAGACCAGTTTCACTTTCTAATCCAGGACTGAGGAAGTCCAGTTTCTAGCTTGCTGAGTGGGGAGAGGGGAGTCCTATGTCTATTTTGAGGATCACAGTGCCAGGCAAAGTTATAAGCTTTGTGAGGGGCTGGTAGAAATGGAGGCTGTTTGTTGTTGCAGATTTATGACCCCAGCCATTTTGGGCAACATGTCTCAGAGGGGTAAATTGTTGATAAACTGAAATTAAAAGTGCAGCAGAAACAATACCTTGCCATAGTCTTGTACAACAGATGTGCTGGTGTTCTCTGCAGTTTATCACAGTCGTCGTGGGAAACAATGTTGTGTGCAGTGTCTTATGGGACGATCTGCGAGTCTGCTCACGACGATCTCGGGAGCAGCAGGGGGGCTTCGTGAACGCCGCGATGAGAAGAGGATGATCAGGAGCGGAAGAATGAGTCGATATGTCAAGATCATCGGTAAAGGCGGCGTGCAGCCGAGGTCCAAGACATCAATGTCGCCACTGGGAGCGGGTGCTGCCGTGTAGCAACCGGCGGGATCAGGGGCTGCCGTGTGATAGATAGGGGGGGCACGTCGGGTCAAGAGCCCAGCCCGCCTCGATGGCTGCCGTCGTGTGTTGCTCACTCCGTGAGGCAATGCGGAGTGCCGTGCAACAATCCGGGTAGCAGGTCGGGAGCCCAGCAGATGCCGCAAGTAATCCGTGAACTGCCCAGTCTGTGATAGACAGGGGGGGCACGTCGGGTCAAAAGCCCAGCCCGCCTCGATGGCTGCCGTTGTGTGTTGCTCCGGGACGCTCCGTGAGGCAATGCGGAGTGCCGTGCAACAGTCCGGGTAGCAGGTCGGGAGCCCGGCAGATGCCGCAAGTAATCCGTGAACTGCCCAGTCTGTGATAGACAGGGGGGGCACGTCGGGTCAAAAGCCCAGCCCGCCTCGATGGCTGCCGTTGTGTGTTGCTCCGGGACGCTCCGTGAGGCAATGCGGAGTGCCGTGCAACAGTCCGGGTAGCAGGTCGGGAGCCCAGCAGATGCCGCAAGTAATCCGTGAACTGCCCAGTCTGCCCCAAGGCTGCAAATCATCCGCTCAGCTCGGGCAATGGCACGATCAATCCAGGCGTAGGCACTGTTATTAGCAGACCGGTGGGGATGACCTCAAATGAGCCGGACAGCTCCGATGGCCAGATCAGCTCCCACGCATGCACAGGCTCATCGATGTCGCGCAGCATTTGGATTGGGAGGATTCCAGGCCATGGTCTCCCAGGTTAATTCAAGTATTCCTTCTATCACCTAAGTGCAACAGGTATGCCCAAATAAGGGTCCATAAGCCTCAAACAATACCTCACTGATGAGACCCAAGTAGATCGAAACCAGTCTGGGGTTGCTTGTGTTCCCATCTGTAAGGGACGTGCTCAGGCACTCTGGGCTGGACAGTTCCTATTGGAGCAGGACCAAGACTGGTTTGCATAAGGCAGACAATTGTTTTCTCTCACTGTGCCATTCCAACAGAGGTCTGGAATGTTTCCCAAGTGATCACCAGCAGCGGACATTAATTCAAGCATTCCTTACATCACCATCTTGTCTTTTCGATCAAATTACTAAACATTAACCTTAGAGCTAAAGTTCACTGCAAATGTAGATTCTCTCTGTCAACACGTTTTACCACCATATTTATTTATTTCAAGACTTATCGCTTGTATACTTCCAAATGAGAATCATGGTATCACTTTTAAATGACTTATTCCGAGGGGGAATGCATGTGTGCAGCACGATGTACTGCTGATAAACACAGGGTGCCACACTAAACTGTCCACTTCAACAAGCAATATTTTCTGTGTAAAACATGCCTAAATCACTTTGATGGCTACAGAACGGTTTTGCTAGGCCAGAACCAGATATGGATTTTCCACGTTATGCCTATCAAAAGACAACACTCGCATATAAAACGTGTCTTGTCTTTCTTTATGGGTACAGAAATGGACAATTCTACCCATTTCCAGAGAACAGATCTGCAGTTTTCCCCAGGAAGAGCAAATCAACTTGCGATTATGTAATTTTGTTCCAATAAGAGCTATGGACAACACGGTGCTGGGGTACACCTGAGTCTGAGTAGAGAGTTATTAACTTCCAGCCCTGGAAGAGAATGAAAAAGAACAGACTCTGTTAATATGAGTTTACCAGAAACTGCTGATGCCAACATAGCACTCCTATGTAAGGAGTAGTTCGCTGAGGGGAGAACCGGGAAGAGAGGAATGCCAAATGTAAAGCAGTAGACAAAACAAGCACTAGCTTAAATAAAATGGACCTACATACACAGAACAACTGAAGTCTGGAGTGCTGACTTTTCACCATTCCAGGAGAACGAAGACACTCAGACCAGAGTTTTAGCTATACACTTCTAAATCACAATCGCTGGCCAACTACCAGCAAGGAAGCATGCCAGCAAAACAAAGCTTAATTATGCACAGTTTTACACTGGAAATGTGTAGTGTAGAACAGGGGAGTGGATTTGTCAGAACTTCCATATGGGCAAAGATTGCTCCTTTGTTGCTAGTTTATATTTTATTTCCCAGTTGATACAATTCCATGAGTGTGCGAGATTATTTGTCTGTATTAAACATGATGTATTTCCAAATAATCAGGTTGTGTCACTCACCTCTGTTTAGATTTGAGAACACTGACTAGAACAGGGGTCCCCATGTGTCTGTAGTTGGGAATGTGCAGAGACCAAGAGATGACTTGACGGAGTACTTGTATTCGAAGAAAAGGAGCGCACAACTTCTAATCTCTCCAGAACAAGATGCCTAAAATTCTTAGAACTGCTAGCCAAACAAGCATTGGCAAAGCCAATAGTCACACCTATGTAAGAGCTATTGCCTTTGCCAATTTGTTTTAGCCATGATGTACACCAGCATGGCTGCTGTTCAGTATGGCTAAAATGTAGTGGTGTAGAGGAGAGTGGAACAGAGTGTCATATAGTGGAATGGTGAAGAATGGTGTAGGATGTTGTAGAGTGGAAGAGTGGAAACAGCCTTTACCACGGCACCAAACCACGTGCAGCAGTTATAACGTGGCTGTTACAACAAATGCGTCTTTACCAGGCATTGCTTAACACGCATGTTGTTACATCGACATGCCGCAGGGAAATCGGCGTTGGACATTAAAGTCCAAAGCTTTCCCTACTGTTGAGCAGAGTGGAGATGAATTAGTAAATTGTATTGCTCCTAAATCCAGGGTTTAACCTATGGCATGCCGTTGTAACGATATGTGTGGTAAAAGAATGCCAGTAAAGACGCATTTAATGTAAAGACTGAAGAGTAACGGCATGCGTGGTAAAGAGTGGTGCAGAGTAGAGTGGCATAGAGTGCAGTGGCGTAGAGTAGTGGAGAGTAGAGTGGCATAGTGTGGAGCAGAGTAGAATGTGCAGTGGCACAGAGTATAGTGGTACAGCGTGAAGGGCTGCAGGATGCACTGGTGTAGAGTGGAGTGATACAGAGTAGAGTGGCAGAGTGCAGTGGCTTAGAGTGCCGTAGTGCAGAGTACAGTGGCATAGAGTTCAGTGGCGTAGAGTGCAGTGTTGCAAAGTAGAGTATCGTACAGTGCATTGGCATAGAGTGTTGTTAAGTAGAGTGGCATACAATGCAACAGAGTAGAGTGGCGTGCAGTGGCAGAAAGTAGAGTGGGCTGGTGTAGAGTGTTTCAGATTATAGTGACGTAGAGTGCAGTGGCATGGAGCGCAGCAGCATAGAATTCAGCGGCGTACAATGCAGCTTTGTAGAATGCAGTGGCATAGATTAATAGTCAGGTTGATTTTTCTGCCGTTCGAGTAGAAAATCTACTTGAACGGCAGCAAATCTACTTCAACGACAGCCCTCTGACTGTGACCACCCTAGTTAGAAAATCACCGTAGAGGCGCCAAATCTTGATGCGCTGGCCAGCTTGCATTTCTGAAACCTCGCTGGCGAAAAAGTCCACCATGCAGAATTTAGCCTGGAACTCCGCATTAAAAAGTAACGCGGAGTGACCAGAATTCGGCCAATTCTGCAGGCAGAACGAAACATTCCGCCCACCCCTAATTAATAGCATAGTAGAGTGCAGTGGTGTAGAGTGGAGTGGTGTAGAGTGGAGTGGTGCAGAGCAGAGTGGCGTAGAACACAGTGGCCTAAAGTGGTGCAGAGTGGAGTGCCACAGAGAGGAGCGGAGTGGCGTAAAGTGCAGTGATGCAGAGTAGACTAGTGTAGACTGCATAGGCATAGAGTGCAGTAGTGTTGTAGAGTACAGTGGGGTAGAGTGGCGAAGAGTAAACTGGCATAGAAAGCAGTGGTGAAGAGTACAGTGGTGCAGAGTAGAGTGCAGTGATGTAGAGTGCAGTTGTGTAGGGTGCATTGGTGTAGAGTGCTGTGGTTTAGAGAAGAGTGATGTAGAGTGAAGGAGCATAGAATGGAGTGGCACAGAGTGGCATAATGTGAGGTGGGGTAAAGTGGATTGTTTCAGAGTAGTGAAGTGGCATATAGTGAAGTGGTGCTGGGTAGAGTACAGTGTCGTAGAGTAGAGTTGCACAGAATATATTGGCGTGGAGTGAAGTGCTGTAGAGTGCAGTAGCAGAGTTCAGTGGTGCAATTGGCTTTGCCAATGTGTTTTAGCCATGCTGTATACTAGCGTGTCTGCTGTTCAACATGGCTAAAATATTGTGTCCTAGAGGAGAGTGGTGTGGAGTGTCAGAGTGGAATAGTGAAGAGTGGTGTAGAGAGCTGCAGAGTGGAGTGGCAGAGAGTGTTGTGTATTGGAGTGGCACAGAATGGAGTTACGTAGAGAGGCATAGAGTGAACTGATTTAGAGTGCATTGGCGTATAGTGGCATAGAGTGCAGTGGAGTAGAGTGCAGCAGCATAGAATTCAGCAGTGTACAATGCAGCGGCGTAGAATGCATTGGAGTATATTACAGTGTTGCATAGTAGAGTAGGGTGCAGTGGTGTGGTGTGGGGCAAAGTGGAGTGGCGTAAAGCAGTGCACAGTACAGTAGTGCAGAGTATAGTAGTGTAGAGTGGAGTGCTGCAGAGTGCAGTGGCGTTGAGAGGAATGATGAAGAGAAGAGTGGCATAGAGTGCATTGACATAAAATGCAGTATTGCAGAGTTCAGTGGCACAGAGTGCAGGGCTGCAGAGTAGAGTGTTGTAGTGTGCAGTGGTGTAGAGTGGCGTAGAGTAGAGTAGAGTAGAATGCTGTTGCATTGAGTAGAGTGGTGTTGAGTAGAGTGCAGTGGCATAGAGTGTCGTTGAGTGCATCGTCAGAGTGGTGTTGAGTAGAGTGGCAAAGAGTGTAGATGCGTGAGAACAGTGGTGCAGAGTGCAGTGGTGTACAGCAGAAAGCTTCAGATTAGAGTGCAGTGGAGCTGCGTAGAGTGGAGTGGTTTAGAGTGCACTAGCGCAGTGTGTTGCAGAGTATAGTGACGAAGGGTTCAGGGGCACAGAATTTTGTGGCGTACAAAGCAGTGTCATGGAATGCAGTGATGTAGATTAGATTCCTGCACAGTAGAGTGCAGTGTACAGTAGCAAAGAGTGTAGTGGCTTAGAGTACAGTGGTGCAGAGTAGAGCTGCACAGTGGCATAGAGTGGACTGAGGCAGAGTGCAGTGGAGTAGAGTACAGTAGTGCAGAGTAGAGTGCAGTGGTGTTGAGTGCTGTAGAGAGCAGAGGCGTGGAGTACAGCGGTGCACAATAAGAGTGCAGTGACGTAGAGTGCAGTTGTGTAGAGAGCATTGGCTGAGTGCAGTGGCACAGAATGGAGTAGAGTGGCATAGAGTGCAGCAGCATACAGTAGATTGTTTCAGAGTAGAGTGATGAAGTGGCGTAGAGTGGAGTGCCGTGATGCTGGGTAGAGTGTAATAGCATTGAGAAGAGTGGAGTAAAGTAAAGTGGTATAGAGGGCAGTGTAGATTACAGTGGCATACAGTGCATTGGTGTAGAGTGCAGTGGTGTAAAGTTGAGTGTTTAAGTTAAATGCATTAGAATAGAACGTACTGAGAGTTCAGTGGTTTAGAGTGGAGCGGCGTGGAGTAGAGTGCAGTGGACCAGAGCACAGTAGCGTGGAGTGGTGTAAAGTGAAGTGGTGCAGAGTAGAGTGCAGTGGCATGGAGTGGTGTAGAGTGCAGTATGCGTGGTGTAGAGTGCAGTATGCATGGTGTAGTAGCGCACTGTCACTACAGAAAACACAATTTCAATCTAAATGACCATCACATTTTCACAGACATACAGTTTTACTAATAAAACTATACAGCGCACAAACAATAATGTGTGGAAATGGCATCCACTTCCCAACCGATAGGTAGGATTTAACCCTTTGTAATATTATTCCATCAGCTGTAAAGTTATACAAGATTCAAAGGGTTTCAGACAGCAAGATCTCCATTTGTGAATTCCTTGCATTCAGAAACCTAGCCCTCCTGAGCGTGTAAGCCAAACTTGCACACGAAGATGGCTATGAATTCGACCTACTGCCTTCAGCAGGACAGCCCCTATTGTGAGACTTCCCCTTTCTGATTAAGTGTCTAGAATCAGAGAAGAACTAGGCTTGTTCCAAGGTTTACACTTTTATATCCATGTTTTGACATCAAAAACTATATGTGGGCGGGGGGCGTGGCTTGGATGGCAGCGCAGGCGGTTGCCTAAGTTCGGAGCTCCGTCACCCTGGACAAAAAAACCAGCGATTTAAGCGGCGAAACCGGAACAAACTCCCGCACAAACGGCAGGAGGTGTGTATGAACACTTAATACAGCAGAAGAAGAGGAGAGCAGGTCTGGAGCACAGCGCCTAATGCAGGGGAAGCCTGAATCCTGAACCTTACAAGGCTGGAGTCGAGGGCGGCTGTCCAAGATGGCGGAGCCATAAACCAAACAACAGCGCCGCAGAAGCAGCGAATCCGACACTAAGCCTGTCGAGGCAGCGCTGTCACGGGAGAGCCGAACGCAAGGTGCAGGTCACAACCGACGGTGTCTGATCGAGGCAGGACCAGAACAGAAGACTAAAAGAGCGGTGGAAGTCGTGAGAGAGGCGGCCATCTTGAGTGCCCAACAACAACAACAACAACAGCTCCGAGAGCGCCACTCAAGAGGCACCGTGAACCGAAGTACCGGAGTACCGGAGAACCCAGCAAGTAAGCCGCAGCGACCTTCCCCCCCTGTAAGGGGTAATCGGCAGCACTAAGCGAAGCGGCAGCAACAGACAGCGCGAGCGGTCTCTAAGGGGAGCCGGCGGCCATCTTGGAAGGGGCATAATACGGAGACAGTCCCGGAGAGCAGCGCGCCTATGCGGAACGCGAGCAAAGCCGAATAGAAGGCAAACGGGAGAAGAAAGAAACAGACGCAGAGACAGAGCGGAATAATTACCCAACAGCAACCCACCACACTTAAACGAGGAGGGTAGGGTAAACGGCGGCCATCTTGAGAGGGGCAGGAGCGGACCGGCACCGAGGCAGAGAGGAACGCATGCAAAGTGCGAAGTGGGGCCAGAGAGAGGCCAAGGAAACAGGAGCAGTCACTGTACCAAGTAGCCATCAAGCACAACTAACCCTCTAACATCAAAAAGAAGGTACTCAAACGGCGGCCATTTTATGAGAGGAACCAAGGGGGTACCACCTCGAGTACAATAGAGCGGTGCAGAGCGCAAAGGGGCAGAGCGCAAAGGGGCAGAGAGCCTGGAGCCTGGAGCAACCCCAAGGAGCGCCTGGTTGAGGGCAGTGGTAACCTCTACAAGGCAGCCAAGGGAAGTGCGCACAGCAGCCGCAGACCCTCAGCCTACAGCTATCAAGGCACAAACAGACCACGGCGACAACCTTGAGGGTGGAGGCTCCACACGAGCAAGGAAGGCGTAGAAAGAGACACAACAGCCTGCAACCAGCTCGTAACAGCACCCACGGCCACCCAGTGCTAACGCAGCAACTCAGGACGGCCACCAAGACATACTGAAGCGAAGGAGGCGGAAGCAACTACGTGGAAGCAGCCCTGGCGGAAGGGCGAACTAGAACGAGGACAATAAAGTGGCCTAGCAGATTCTCCTTCGGGAACACAGCAAAGACAGAGGAAGCCAGGCCGCACGGCAAACCCAGCCCCAAACAGAAGATCCAACAAACAGACCAGCACAAAAAGGGGTGGACGCACGCACATCAAAGGGTAAAAGGCCTGGACGGAATGACTGCCAACGAAATCAAAAAGATCAAAACAAATCAAGAGTCACCAATCAAGCTGAAGACACTACAGAGCACGGAGACAGCGATGGATCTGCTCCTAAAGAAAATAACAGAAGCCAACGACTTGGCAAAGGCCACAAAAATCTCCATGGACAATGTGCAACTAGAGCTTACAGCAATACGTGCCGACCAGAGCAAAATAGCTGGCAGAGTAGGCGAAACAGAGAGAAGAATCAGCGACATGGAGGATAAATCGGAGACCATGGAAAAGGATGTTCGGTACATTTCAAAGGTATCCAGCGACCTACAAAGAACGCTAGCGGAACAAGAAGACAAAAACAGGAAAGGGAACATCAGACTCCTGGGCATACCGGAAGGAGAAGAGGAAGAAGCGGGCTCGTGCGCGGCACTACTCGAAGTATTAATACCAAAGCTGACCGGGCTAAACTTCGAAAGAACATTCGAAATAGATAAAGCTTACAGAGTGCCTGCCATAAGACAACCAAACATGAAGGGCCCGAGAACAATAATCTGCAAACCGCTGAGAGCCAACCACACCGAAACCATATTTGCCCTCGCACGTAAAGGCCAACCCCTCAACTGGAAGGGGAAAAAGATTGTCATCACACAGGACTTCTCCAAGAGCACAGTAGAGACAAGGAAGGCATTCCTAGCCCTAAGGGAAGCCATGAAAAGAGCCAGGATAACCTGCAGCTTCGTAGGACCAGCAAGAATGAGGATAACAGACAGCAAGGGTACACGAACTTTTGACGACCCGGCAGAACTACGCGAATACCTACGGAGACCAGACCAAGAGGAAATGGATCTGAGAAGTCCGGGAACGGCAAAAAGGAGAGCGTCCTCAGATGGCTCGGAGGCAGGCGACAATGGCACAGCAGAACGTGGCTAGAGTCACCGTCAAGAAACAGGGCTGATAAGACACTGACCAAATCAAACACGGCTACCTCAATCAAATAAACACACCTACCTCAAGATAAAGGACGACAGTACTAGCTAAGACAAAGGAGAGCAAGTCCAGGACTGGGCATGAGATCTAACATGGAACAACAACACACCCAGAACTTTTGAACTTTGAGCCAGACTGAGAACACGAATGCCAAGATATCCTTTGTCAGCGCTTGATAATGAAGGATGCGGGGGGGGATCCAACGTTCCGGGGGGGCGGAGGGCGGAGAACCGCTGCTGTCGCACGTTTACAGTACTTTGACAGGGGGGAGGGGGGTGGGGGGGCGGGGGGGAGGGGACGGCGGGGGGCGGAACAGGAAGCGCGGACAATCCTTGATTGGTGGGGCTATGTACTCTTTTCTTTTTTCCTACTTTCCCGTCACCTATTGACACACACTTCCCTATCCCAACCCAGACTCCGGGGGGGGCCCGAAGACAGGAGGTGGAAGTTGAGACCACACCAGAAGCAGAGATCACACACAGGTCACAACCCCGAGAGCAGCGATTCCATAGGGTCACCATGAATACCCACAACACCCAGGGCCTAGCTCAGATCACATCTGACATCAAGATTGTGTCTCTGAACGTCAAAGGCCTCAACCACCCCATCAAGAGACGGAAAACACTAGACTACCTGAACAGACTCAAAGCAGACGTATACGTGCTCCAAGAAACTAGGGTAACGACAGAAGACGCTAACAAACTTAAGGCAAACTGGATAAGCGAAATAGCTTGCTCACCAGCAATCAACAAGAAAGGAGGGGTGATAACCATCATAAGCAAGAAGGGGAAATTCAAGGCTATGGGCAGTACAGCAGACACGGAGGGCAGGAGACTAGTCACAAGCATCAAGAGAGGTGAGGAAGTAATGCACATAGCGAACATCTATGGGCCAAATGCCTCAAAAAAGAAGTTCTGGGAGGAGGTAGAGAGCGAGCTAAGCAGGCTACCACTGGGAGAACTGGTGATAATGGCAGGTGACATGAATGAGGCTATGGACAATGCCACAGACAGGCACCCACACAGAACAAGCCACGCCACACAAGAACAGAATACACTCAAAAACCTCTGCACCAAGCTTGAGCTAGCGGACCCATGGAGACTACAGCACCCCAGCTCCAGGGAGTACACATTCTACTCAACACCACACAATTCATACAGCAGAATAGACTACATCCTCATGTCAAGCTCACACACACACTTGATAGACAGAACGGAAATAGGATCGATAACAGTCTCAGACCACGCCCACATCTCCCTCTCCATTAGCGGGAAACACAACGAGCTACCATGCAGGGGGTGGCGTCTCAATAGCGACATACTTGAAGACCCTACCAACATCGGTGAGATTGAGGAGGCGATCAGAGAATATCTCCTATTCAATGATACAAAAGACACAGAGGAGGGGACGCTGTGGGACGCACTCAAAGCCACAATAAGGGGGAAGCTCATAAGCATTAAGGCAAGAATGAACAAAAAAAGAAGCAAACACATAAAGGAACTGGAAGAGCAGATAAAGGAGCTAGAGAACAACCACATCGCAAACATACTAGACAGGAACACACTCACGGCTCTAACGAAGAAGAAGTATGAACTCAACAGTCTGTTAAGCGAAAGAGCAACAACATGGATAAACAAATACAAATCCATAAACTTATGCTCAGCCAACAAAGCAGGGAAGGCGCTGGCAGGCTACCTAAAAGCCAAACAGAGGCAACACTCAGTCGCAGCGATCACAGACACAGACAAAATAACACACACAGGGAACAAACAAATCCTCGAGACATTCAGGAGTTTTACAAGGACCTCTACACAGCAGACACAGCACTAAAGGCAGACGGAGGGGTGAACCTTCTCGAGAAGCTTGACCTACCCAAACTAAGCCGCGAACAAAGTGAGGCGCTAGACCAGAGCATAACAAAAGAAGAGGTGGGGAGGGCCATAGACACACTTAAACCCAACAAAGCCCCCGGCCCGGACGGATTTACAGTGACCTTCTACAAAAAGTTCCAAATGCAGCTTAATGATATATTAGTGAGAGTATTCCGAGGGTGCGCCGAGAAAGGAAGGATGACAGACTCAATGGCAGAGGCAAACATCATTGTCATCCCCAAAGAAGGAAAGGACCCACAATTCCCACAAAACTACAGGCCGATATCCCTAATAAACGTTGACTGTAAAATATACGCGAAAGTCATGGCAGCCAGAATAAACGCATACCTACCCACCCTCATAGACAAAACACAAGTGGGATACCTGAGGAATAGGCTCTCACAAGACAACACTAGACTGCTCTGCCACCTAATAAACCACACTGCAAATAGTACAGAGAAGGCAGTGATGATTGCACTAGACGCAGAAAAAGCCTTCGACAGAGTCTCATGGCCATTCCTAAATGAATGCATGCGCAAATTCGGGTTTGGAGACAAATATAGGGGAATGATATTGTCCTTATACAAAACCCCCCGAGCTTGCGTGGTGGTGAACGCAGCTGCATCAGAATCATTCACCCTAAGTAGAGGGACAAGGCAAGGCTGCCCCCTGTCGCCAGGACTATTCCTTCTGGCAATTGAACCCCTTCTCCACATGATCAGAACGAACACGAAGATCACAGGTGTGGAAGTGGAGGGTCATGCCTTCAAACTCGCAGCCTATGCGGACGACATACGCATCACCACAAACAACCCGCGGGAATCAATCGGGGCACTGGTACAAACAATAGAGGAATATGCAAACGTCTCAGGGTATAAACTCAACAAAGACAAGTCAGAATGCAAACCCATGAATTGCCACACCACCAGAGCAGTACTAGGCAATTCAGGCCTGGCGTGGCAAACGAAGCCCCTAAAATATCTGGGACTCCTCTTTGGGAAAGACCTCAGATCGACACTAGAGCATAACGAGGTAGCAATGCTGAAAAAGATCAAAATGAAGCTAGACACTTGGGGACCCAAATTCGTAAGCTGGTGGGGGAGAGTAGAGACAGTTAAGATGATGATCACCCCAATGCTCAACTACCCACTGTCCATGCTACCGCTATCACTAACGACAGACTTCCACAAACAAATTGACAAAGCCATTAACCTGTTCCTATGGGGGGGTAAAAAACCTAGAATAAGTCTAGCAAAACTCAGGCTGAAAAAAGAACAAGGGGGGTTGAACCTCACAAACTACAAGGTCTTCCAGTCAGCATGTCTGGCCAAACAAGGGCTACACTGGTTAGCGCCAACACCAGATTACGTGCCAGTATGGCTCGAGCTAGAGAGGAGCATTCTAGGTGGAGCTGACCCAATAATGGCCCTCACGGCAAACAAACACCCAGAAGCCAAAAACTCAATAATACGGAACACAAAAATAGCCCTACTAAGATTAGATAAAGAGCTAGAAGTAAGCATCAGGAACACCAAATGGGAGTCATTATGGTACAACTCCAAAATCACATACAAAGGGAAAACGCTAGGCAGCAAAGAATGGCTAAGCAGAGGCATAACCACACCGGCACAACTAGAGACAGGGAACAACCCACTCACCTACAAGATGATCCAACACACAACGGGGTTACCAGACAAGGAATTCTACGAGTTCCTAAGAATCAAAGCAGCCATCACCAAAGCAAACCTTTCCAAACACAAACCAACCATCATACAATACGCACAGAACCTCAACGCAACAGGCCACCAAACAGCGCAGATCTACAAAATAATCACACCACGCACCACCACCCTCAATGACAAAACGATAGCGTTCTGGGAGGGAACCATCCGCAGACCACTGAGTGAAGAAGAGAAGGCCAAATTATGGACATCAGCGTCCAAAAACAAGATCACACCACAGCTAGCACAAACAAAATTCTGGATACTACACAGACTACACTGGACACCGGCGAAACTAGAGAGAGTGGGGGCCACCGACAACAGCGAGTGCTGGAACTGCCACACAGCAAGGGGAGACCTGGCCCACATGCTATACGAATGCCCCAAAGTCAAAGCGTTCTGGGAAAAGGTATACGACCTAATTGACTCGATCACAGGCTGCCAGCTACAAAGAGGGCTTGCAGGGATAGTCACCGGCTTCCTAGAGCCACAACTCCAATCCAAAGAAATGCGAGACTTGGTAGACATGCTCCTAGCGGCAGCGGTTAAAAATATTCTGGGGTACTGGAAGAACGCCAGCAAAGCCACCTTCAAGCGCTGGTTCAACTGGGTAACATTCCTCCGAGCAGCAGACAACATCACTGCCAAACACAAGGCGGCGAACCACACAGCCAAAGAGAACATGTGGGCAGCCCTTGACGAATACATAAAACGATAGAGCCCCCCCCCCCCCTCTCCTCTCTCTTTTCCTCTCTCTTCTTTCTCTCTCTCGTGCTCTGGCCACCACCGAGCACTAATGTATATGTTGTACAGTGCTTCTCGTGCTTATCTAACTAGCACTCTAGAATATCATGGCGTTCCTAGTTCTGGAGTCTCCATCCGCCCTGTTGGCAGTTGGAGCTCTGGTCAGAGAGGGGATGGTCCTGCTGACTCTGTGCTGCAATAAAGCTTATCTCAACAAGTACTTTGTCTCCAGATATCGTGTCAACTTACTACATTTGGCGACTTGGACGGTGAATCACATCTAGCCACAACTTCAACTCCATAATTTGCAGCGGAGAAGGTACAGAGCAGTAAGAGTTCCATCAGCCCTGAACCCTGTGCATTTGACGAGGCGGAGCGGAGCTGTCATTCGACGCATCGTTGTTACACAGGAAGAGTGGTCGTCTTCCAGGATTTCGTCGGGTGTTGTCGTCGAAGTGTAACTTTGGTCAGAGAGTCGAAGGCCTTGGGGAAATGAAACAGTAACCGCGACGGATTCAACATTCCAGAGGTACCGTAGCAACCATGGTCTGGCGTCAGCAGCCTGGCAACCACTGAAACACGCCACAGCTACGAGACGCGCAGTTACTGCCCTCACGAGTGTACGTCAGCTGTTGTTCTGATGAGTGTACGTCCAAGTACGTCAGCGTACGTCTGTACGCGCTGACATAGGACGTGAACGGCCATTTAAAAAAAAAAAAAAAAAAAAGTAAACAAAGACAGTTGCGTAGGAGACGCGACTCAACGATACAATACCGACTGTTTATACACGCATGAGTCATTTGAAGCCAATTATTCGGTCATAGAGCGAGAGGCTCTTGCAGCTGTTTGGGGCACGAGTTATTTTAGAACGTATTTATGGGGATACAAATTTGTTCTGCGCACGGACCATAAACCACTGGTCAATGTGTTAGCCCCGGGGGGTGCTGGGAAGGGGTCTCCCAGGTTAGCGAGGCTGGCTTCTCGCTTACAAGATTACCAGTACGAGATTGAATTTGTTCATGGCTGGAAAAACATCCAGGCGGATTGTTTATCCAGACTTCCTGCATGCTCTGGAGACTGTAGTGGAAGTGTCTAAGATGATTCTGCTGTAGCCGCAGTGGTGGAGGATGTGCTATTTTTAGGAGGTGGCTCTTTCACTCGTGATGATTGGGTGAGAGGAATAGAGGAGGATCGTGTTTTACAATCTGTCATTGACCTTGTTTCTAAGGGATCCAGAAGGGAAAGCACTGTTATGCCTGAGGTTAGGCCATTTTTGAGGATTGTGGATGAACTTTCCCTAGAAGGAGAGAATGTATTGATGCGAGGGGATCGTTTCATACCTCCCAGTTCTTTGCGGAGTAGGATTCTCAGTTTGGCTCATGAGGGCCATTTGGGTCAAACCCTCACTCAGCGTCGTGTCAAGGAGAATTTTTGGTGGCCGTCGGTAGATAATGATGCTGTTGATTGTGTAGTGAAGTGTGACTATTGCAAGGAGGGGGAGAAGCGGTTAAAAGTTGTGGGATCACGCTCACCTCAAAAAATTGGGTTTGAGAGTTTACCTTGGCACAGCATCTGCCTGGATTTCATAGGTCCAATGAGCGAATTACCCATGAATCAACGGTATGCTATAGTGGTGATTGATTGTTTCTCTAAATGGCTTTGTGTGCAATTTGTGAAGGAGATTGACACTGAGACAACCATTGCCTTTCTGAAGGGCGTGTTTTTAAATGAAGGTTATCCATCTGTTCTTATCTCTGATAACGGTACTCAGTTGACATCCCTGAAGATGGTTTCGTTTATGCGTGAGTGTGGCATCAGACATCAGAGGACTAGTTTGTACAACCCACAAGGAAATGGTCTCTGCGAGAGAGTGAATCGTCTGGTGAAGGGAGTGATTCAAATGTTTGTGCAAAGTGGGTGTTTTTCGTATGAGCGGGTGCAAGAGCTGGTGTGGGCCTATCGTTCGACGCCTCATAGAACTGGTGAGAAATCTCCGTTTGAATTGATGCGTGGTCGCACACCAGTTTCAAAATTGACTCCTGCATGGTTGAGAAGTGAGGGTGGTGAGGCCTTAACCCCTACTGATAATTCCCTTCCCATTACGGTGGGTGATCTGGTCAAGGTTAAACCAGGACGGTTTTCAAAGGGTCTTAGCAAGTATAGGGGTCCTTTTAAAGTCAAAAGAGCTTTTCCACATTTTGTTGTTTTGGATAACGGGGAAACTTGGAATTATAGGAGGGTGGCTTTGTTCCAGAGAAAGGGGAGTGATTCTTCTGTTGCTTCGGAGGGTGGAGATTCTGGGAACTGTAATGGCTACTTGTTAGCTCCTGATGGTGGGCTAGCGGCCCATTCGGTCTCCATTGGAGGGGAGGAGATGGGTAGTGGTGATGCTCCGTCATCCACGTCAGTACATGGTGGTGTCATAAGTGACTCAGTTTCTGCTTCTTTTTCACAGTCACTCCCTAGAGAGAGCACGATAAGGAGTTCTCGCTCTCGACGCCCACCTACTTATCTTGGTGATTATATACGCTGATGTAATACTATGTTCCCACAGTGATTGTTTGTTTTGTTTCCTTTCATTTGTTAAGGGGGGTAGATATGTTGTACAGTGCTTCTCGTGCTTATCTAACTAGCACTCTAGAATATCATGGCGTTCCTAGTTCTGGAGTCTCCATCCGCCCTGTTGGCAGTTGGAGCTCTGGTCAGAGAGGGGATGGTCCTGCTGACTCTGTGCTGCAATAAAGCTTATCTCAACAAGTACTTTGTCTCCAGATATCGTGTCAACTTACTACAGTATACCATGTATATGCGAAACTTACCCTATTCAATTCAATAAAAAAAAAAAATATATATATATATGTGGGCAAACAAATGAATCTAGACAAAGGCTCTCATCAAAAAGGCATAGCTCTAACACTAGTCAAGCTTGAGTTGACTACTGCTAGTGTGATAATGTTCCGAAAACGCAACAAAATGGCTCCTTGACTATTTCCTCAGGGCATCCCTGTTATGTTATCTGCTTACAAAGTTACTTCTTAGTTGCCTCACAAGCTACAAAATAAAGCTATGGCAAATACGTGTTTTTACAGGAGGCATTTATAATCTACATATAGTTTGTAGCTTTCCAAATGTTAAAAAGGGTTTCTGGAAAAAGTGGAAAAGTTAAAGTATCATAAATACCTGAGATAAACAGGTCTGACCACGTTTGCTGATGTTCGTGTAACAAATCTTCAACCCCCATCCGCATCACTTCAGCCATTTCTTTCTTTGCAGAGTCTTTAAGTTTACTTAGTACATCCTCCAACTTAATAGACTCCATTGGCGGTGAAGTATATACTACAGACAGTGCAGTTTCAATGTACTCTGACTTGGGGCTCACTTGAATTCTATTCACCAACTTCTTCGTGGCAACCACCACAAGCACAACTTTTCCTCCTTCCACCTGGACTCGTCCTGTGGACAGCAGAAACTGCCTGTCCTCTGCCTTTTCCGTACTGGTGGAGAATTTGGCTCCTGATGGAGGTGTTTGAGGGCTGATTTCAAAGGTGGCAACTCTATCACTTGGGTTGAAGATGCGAATTCTCTGCAGGTACAGGTGAGGACGGCTGCGATGGGCACAAATGTCTTCACGGACAGTCACACATTCATGAGAAGAATGCGATGCTGCCCCCTGAATGCAGCGCATTTTCCTAACTAGGCCATCTCGAAAAAAGATTGCAGTAGACTGGGCTTCAGAGACAGAGGCCGTTGGTTGTAGGTGAACCAGGGGTGGATAGTCCGTCACGCGAGCAGACAGGGATGAAGGGAGCAGCCAGAGCCGATTTGATGCGGTATCAATGAGAATATTTCCATTCCCCACCACCATGGGCTTCTGCCTTTGCCCGTCGTCTACTAGCTGAACCACAGCTGCATCCCCTCTGTCTGACAGCGCCCTCCATTGCTTAGACTCAGTCTGCAGACAAGTCCCAGTTACACCACGAGGTTGCCCATTATGCCACAGGGAGGGGACAAATGCGCCCGAGCTTAAATACCAATAAAGGATCAGCAAGAAGCCCAGCAAGGCCAGGAGCCTCCGGGCCCAACTGCTGGACAGTAGCCCGGGAAAACTCTTCAGCCTCTGCTGCACCCACATCTGGGACGCGTGCGAGTCTCGCTGGCCTCCTCCGAGGACCTCCAAGAAGGGCTGAAGGTATTCAACTACGCCCGCGTGTTTCTCGTTGCATCAGGGACATTTCTCTCTTTGCCACGAAGTCCACATGTTCCCGGCGCTGGTCCTGTAAGGAGAGGAGTCAATGAAAGACCATCCCAGATCAGTCTACCACTCAGACACAACACTCCCACTGAACCCTTAACTACCCGTTCAGACCTTCTCCCTCATTTATGACCCCACATCACATAATTGATATTCACCTCACGCACTTCCGTACCCTTCTGCTTACCCCCACCCCTCGAATCGCCACTCTTCCAACCATAGCCACTAAGAAGCGAGGTCGTGCACTACCACACGTTGGTCGATTTTGCTCACTGTCCCAATTACTCTACCCATATTGCATTACACTTCTTACCTTACAAGCTTCTCGCCCCCTTGATGGCCCATCCTGTCACCCCAGCTTTCGCTTTCCTCGACCTCGCAGATAATTTTCTCTGTCTCTGCTACAGCTGTCCCCCCGTCCTTGCGTGTCGTCCCTACCCCTTTCCTCCAGGTTCCGACCTTGTTCCTAGCCACCCCGCCCCCTTCTTACTTTTCGTGCACCTCATAACCTTTACCTACCTGTACCTAATATTGCCGACTTATCCGCGACTGACACTTACCGTTCGGAAATTCAGCCTAATGCCTGTTATTGATCTTTTGATGGACAGAATTTGTGATAATTCCAGTACTTCCGGGTCGCATGACAGCTGAGCATACTCTGTGAAACGTCAGGGAGTGGGCGGGACTGGTAATGTGTAACATGAGCTAGGATTGGAACATTGCCGGCCAGTCCTAACACACCGCACAAAACTCCGACGGGATCATTGGCTATGAATCCTGCACGTGTCTCCGCGGTGTATAAATATTGACCGAGAAGTTGTGAAGTAATTGGTGGGCGGTACGTAGTGCAGGGTGGGGTGGCTATCTATGACTGATGCCGAAAAACGGGTCAGTCGCTGGTGAGTGTTTTTGTGCCGCTGGAGCTAGACTGCACTTGTCCCGATCTACATGGAATGGAGTAGGTGACTTTGTTTGTGACATACTTCGGTTCTATTGTCTTAGCATTATTAACGCAGTATTTTATGTAGTCCAAACTCGATCCGAAGGTATGAGAGCGCTTTATATAAGCACCAGTTACATTACACATTCATTTTTTGTGAGGCATGGGGAGACTACGTGATTTGCCCAGAATCACAGGATGTTGCGCCAACATTGAGACTCGAAACTGGTTCCACAGCTCCAAAGGCGGCAGCATTCTGTTGGGAGTCCTGGACGACAGTTTGTTGTGGGAGAGCAACTAGTCGGACCTGTTTCCTGTGTATCCTAAGCTTGTTCATTAAAGAAGCTTTTACAATATTCCTGCTGCCTGTCTAATGCTTGTGTGCACTCGGGAGAGGCATACTACAAGTTGACAACTAGCTTGTTTTGGTTTGGACAGCTTTTTGACTGCAACTGTTTTTTGTTTTTTAAATCTGTTTTTATTGATTTTACACAACAATGAGCTTAGGCATCATAACGTGATGCAGTATCATAGTTTTACATGGCAAAATGACATACATTTGCAATCAGTACAGAAAAATACACAGTGACCGTGCTTAAGCATTATGAGAATCCTCGCAAAGACATTGTTTAGTAATCCGACATCTATAATTGAATCTCCGATTGCAAACCAGTACGGATAATTTCCAGCTTTTGTTCCCATACCAGGAGTCTAATAAAACATACCATGAATAATCAAATCTATCAGTGCCCAGCACGTTGACAACTCAACTGTTGAATTGATGAAACATACATCAATTAATTAGAAAGTGGATTTAATGTAATAGCAGAGCAGGTACACAGCCAGACAGGTTAGCAGTCAGGAGTAACTGAACACATTGGAATACAACTAGTAGGAACACTCGGAATAGAATATGGAATGAACAGTGTTAAAGCGATACACATGTATTACACAACATAACACATCCCCCTTTGAACATAATATAAATTAAACTTATAACTTGTGCCCGACACCACCCCCCATTTTTACAAAAATTAATTTGGAATTGAAAAAATTATAAAAAGCAAAAGTGTAACAATGTTCCTAAAAAAATTACAAAGGAACATTTTCAGAAATGTAATCAGCTAACCAAACAGGAGGCCTTTTTTCACGCCTAGGGTTTCTAAAAACATTTACCACTTCATCACATACCGAACTAGAAGAAGTAGAAGTGCTTAATTCTGATGAAATCTGGTCAGGAACATCTGAAACAGGACAACTGGAAGTATTAGACATCGCAAAAGTATCAGGTGACTTAGCACTAAACAAATCCTCTAAATCAAACAAATCAGATGACTTCTGTGATGAAACCTGACAAGAAGAATTAACTTGAGGAGGAGGACTTTTGGCAATCCTTTTGAGGTTCCAAACTCGTCCATCAGATAGACGAACGGAATTGTTTAAAATTTCTACAATTTGCATAGGTTCATAAAAACCACTTTCCTCCTTGGAAGATTTACAAGGTTTCTTGACTCTTACCCACTGACCAACAACCAAATCAATATCCTTCACCTTATGCTTTGTATCATATAACATTTTGCTTTTAAGATGTGAAGCTTGGCTCCTTTCTTTTACAACATCTTCAGACCAATTCACTACATTAGACTTAAACAACCACCCTGGAGTAAACTTAGTACGTGGATTCCTGCCACGCATAAGTACAAAAGGAGGAAAACCTATAGCTTCACACATTGAGGTTCTGTAAGACCAAACCATCTTCAAAACTTGAACTTCCCACTCCTTATTCTTCCCAGACATTTGAATAGTACTTTTTATAACACGGTTAAAGCGCTCAACCATTCCATTACTGTTTGGGTTGTATAGAGCCGTGGTCTTGTGCTTGATACCTAATCTATTGAAATACTCTTTTGCTTTATTAGAGGTAAATTGGACACCATTGTCACTTAGTAAAACTGAAGGAATACCTTCCAAAGTGAAAGATTTATCCAAAAAATTTTAAACGGTCTCAGTATCAGCTTTGCTTACAATTTTTACAAAAGGCCACCTTGAAAACAAATCCATTAAGACCAAAATATATTTTTGTTCACAGCCAATGGGACCCATGATATCAATAGCTAAATGTTCCCAAGGAGAAGTAGGTGCAGTCATGTTGCCCATAGGAGGTTTACACACAACTAATGATTTATTTGTCAGCTGTTTGACAAGATTTGCAGCTCCTTACAAATTTATCAATTTCTGCATCCATACCGGGCCACCAAAATGAGGTTTTAACTGTGCGTTTAGAACAGACAATGCCAAAATGCCCCTCATGGCATAAAGCTATGATGGACGACCGCAAAGTCTTTGGTGGTATGACTCTCTCTCCAAACCAGATGTTGCCATCTTGAACACTTAAATCTAATCTAACCTCCCAAAAAGGCTTCAAGGGATGTTTGCCATCAACTTTCTTCGGCCAGGACCCAGCTAGATGGGATTTCACTAAAGATAACTCTTCATCTTTCAAGTATTCATCAACCCATTTCTCCTTCAATATGCCTGCGCCTTCCATATCTTGTACATAGGCTACCTGGAAAGAATTCCACAATTCATCCTCACATTCATCAAGTTGCTTAGGCATTCTAGAAAGGAAATCAGCAATACAATTTTCTTTGCCAGGCACATATTCCATTTTATAACAATAATCTTGCAGCTTGATAGCAAGTCTGGCAACTCTCGCTGAGGTGTTAACAGTACCTTCAGTAGTTAGGACTCTGAGTAATGGCTTGTGATCACAGCGCAAAATAAACTTAGTACCCCATACAAAAGCTCTGAAGTGATTAACCGCCCATACACATGCCAAAGTTTCTTTTTCAATTGTAGAGTATTTTTCTTCTGTAGGCGAGTGACCTGGAAGCATAAGCAACAATTTGTTCCTTACCATTCATACCGACTTGGGATAAAACAGAACCCAAACCTTTAATGCTGGCATCTGTGGTGATAATAGATTGGGCATCAGGATTAAAACTTTTTAAAGAAGCAATATTTGTAATACAGCTTTTGATGTCTTCGAAATCTTGTTCACATTCTACCGACCAAGCAAACTTTGTCTTGTTCTTTAACAGCTGTCTTATATTATATGTTCTGGTCGCAAAGTTTGGAATGTACTTTGAACAAAATTCGGCTAAACCAATAAAGGATCTGACATCATCTTTTCCTTTGGGGGAAGGAGCACATCTGATAGCATCAACTAAGTTAGGTTTTGGTTTAATCCCATCACAATCTATAACATGGCCTAGGTAAGTAACATGATCACTAGCAAAAGTACATTTGGTGTATTCAACTGTTAAACCTTTGTCATTCAGAATGCTTAAAACTTCATTTAAAGTGTTGTCATGATCTGTTCTTTCCTTACCAAAAATGAGAATATCATCTTGAAAATACTTTGTGTTTTTAACTGTGGAAAACAACCTGTGCATTAAACGCTGGAAAACAGCTGCGGCCGAAGCCAAGCCAAAAGGCATCCTTTTAAATTGGAAACATCCTTGTGGGGTTATGAAAGCAGTGTATTTTCTGCTGTCTCTAAACAAAGGAATCTGATGGTACGCAGATGATAAATCTATTGTAGTGAACCATTTAGCACCGTCAAGCAAAGCTAACATTTCATTAATTTTCGGCAGAGGGAATTGATCTACCACTATATTATCATTTAAATGGCGAAGGTCCACACATAATCTTAATTTACCATTGGAGCGTTTCACGACCACCAAAGGGGAAACCCAAGCAGACGCCTCAACAGGTTCAATTATGTTAGATGAGACCAATTTCTCAAGTTCCGTTGCAACGTCTTTTCTTAAAGCGATTGGCACACTTCTAACTTTGTGGATCTTAGGTACAGCAGAATCCTTTAAAATTATTTTGTGTTCAAAATCTTTTAATTTGCCAATTGTCTTTTGAAAAACTGCAGGAAATCTTTTTAACATTTCCTCACCTGTTTTAGTACCCTCATCCATCACTAACACCTTTTCCACAGAGTTGGGGTCAAGAATAATATGTAAATCCCCTTGGTCTTTCCACCCTAAAACCGATGGACCTTTTTTCGATACATACAACTTGCCATATGATTTGCGGTTCTTGAACTCAAATTTCAGCCAACGAAAACCAACAATATCAATCTTCCCACCATTATAACCCTCTGGGTCAATATCTGGAGAAGACAGTTTTGGACCAATTCTGTCCACAAATGTATTTCGCCATATGTCTTCGTTTACAATTGTATAGGGCGAACCAGAATCAGCATATACTTTGATTCGCACTCCTCCTATGTGTATCCAACATTCAGGTTTGTTATCAACAAGTAAACAACCATCCCTGATGTTGAGGAGTAGTTTCTTCTTCAAGACTACAGCACAATCTGATGCTTGGTCCTCACCACTAGAAGTGTTCTCATCAGAGGCAAGGTCCTCTTGAATACACTTGACAGTCTTTGTCCTTCTTCTACATGCTTTAGTGTAGTGACCATACAGTCCACAAGCACCACATTTACTCTTTTTAGCAGGACATGACTTGGCAAATGCCAAATGTTCTAAACTACCACACCTATAACATTTGGGAGGTTCATTACTATACTTAGGTTTCGCCCATGTTTCATTCCTTTGTTTAAAATTACAGTTTTTTTTTTAACTTGCATCTATTTTAGCTACTACATCTTTATTTACACTTTCTGATTTTAGAGCACTTGCACATCTACTAGATGACTCAGCTTTACGAACTAATGCTAGGATGTCTTCTAAACAAGCATCTCCATTCATCCAAAGACGTTCCTGAATTGCAGGATTATTAGCGTGCATTACAACCTGATCACGAACCAAATCTTCCAGTAAACCTCCAAAAGCGCAATCATTGCCCATTTTTTTTAACTCTCCAACATAGTCATCCACAGATTCATTTTTAGACTGTTTTCTTTGGAAAAATTTGTAACGCGTAATGCCCATACATACCTTTGGGGAGAAATATTTGTCTAAATTGGATAGAGCTACTGTGAAAACATTACTATCCCCTCCCCCTACAATGGGCTTGTTCATTTGGTTATAACATTTGACCCCTTTTGGACCTAAGGAGTGTAAAAGAATACGCTTCTTTTGATCAGCAGACATTTTACCATCGGAATCTACAGTCTCAATATAATTAAGAAAATAGTCTTTCCACTCTAACCATTTCAATGTTGGTTCAGAACCTTTGCACCAGAATTCCTCAGGATTACTTAATGAAAATGTTTGTTGACTCATGTTGATGTTAAAAGATGAATTAATAAAAATTATTGAAGCTTGCTGAGGTAAGTTATCACTATGCTATAAAGCTGTTTATGGTGGAATTGTTCAGTGAGTAATGAAAAGATTATCACACGTTTCCTTTTTGCACTGTCCAGTCTTCACCACCAATTGCTTTGAAAATGTTGAGATTGTTTAAAGTGTCTAAAATTAGATAAGCAGCACTGTTCCAAGCGTTCAAGAAAGATTACCTGTAACCGCCTTGTAAATCCGACTTGTGGGAGTTAAAATCGGCAAAATAAACAAAAGAAAACGTCTTCCGTTTTTTTTTAGTTTTTTTTAATTTTTTTTTTATTCACAACGAGTAGGCCTGCCCAATCCAAAATGGCCGCCACGCATCATGTGATGCGCCACGTTCGCAGTGAACGTCTGACGTCACAGGCAAGCAGCGCGACTTCCAGAGAGAACTTCCAGGCTTGAGGACACGCGCATTCGATCTGCGCTTCAAATCCAGTAACGGTGAGCGCTCGAGCGCTGATGTCTTAGCGTATGCAATGTATCCAAAGTTATGAATAATTTATATATTCTTTTTAAAAATAAAGCGTCGCTCACCAGGATTTCTTGTGTGAATGTGATTACCGTCCTCAGCGCGCTGTTCAAATGCACTAACGTCGTCTCTGCTCTATGTCGTCCACTGTAGAAAGTCAGAATTTAAAAAAAAGCGGTATACAGGCTTCTCAGTAATGTAAAAAAATTATCCCGATCGTCGCCAGTTGTTGAATTGATGAAACATACATCAATTAATTAGAAAGTGGATTTAATGTAATAGCAGAGCAGGTACACAGCCAGACAGGTTAGCAGTCAGGAGTAACTGAACACATTGGAATACAACTAGTAGGAACACTCGGAATAGAATATGGAATGAACAGTGTTAAAGCGATACACATGTATTACACAACATAACATCAACTAAAAACGTATACCTCCTCCCTCCCCCTCCCCGCATGTCCAGCAATAAGCATCTATAGTAGCATTTTCACCTTTCCAGAGGTGGACTCGTGCATCTGGGTTCCACAATCTGACTTAGATATATTGTGCAGTCTTGTGAATCATACAATGTAACAACCCCTGGATAATGTAAGGAGCCCCTGCGTCATATAACAGCCGTCCAGTCCCTCAAAACTATAATAACAGTGCACCCTGATATCCATCGCAGCATACTCCTCCATCATTGCATTCCAGCTCAGCGAGATAGGTGTTTTCCTTAGCCCCTATACTCTCTTTTTAGTTCAGCTTCCTCAGCCCTTCCCCATCTCACCACTTCTTCATGCTAGTCCTGTATGGATGGGGCTCTAGCGGCTTTCCATCGTGTGGTTATGGCTCTTTTAGCCAGAAGGAGCGCAAGGTTAGCAAATCGGGAGGCTGAGTTACCCTTCTTTCCACGAGGCCCTAGTCCCAGTATGCAATATTCCAAAGTGACTGTATGGCGCACCGGGGCTACATCAGCCAGTAGTTTGCACACTGTCGCCCAGTAGTACCCTAGTCGGGGCAATCTCACACCATGTGTATCAATCCCGCATTGGGTGCATGACAGCACGGGCAGGTATCACTTGCTCCCGGAAATATAGTGTTCAATCTGCAAGGTGTTAAATAAGCTCTGTGTAGCAACATCAATTGGATACATTTAAATCTAGGATTGCGAGACACCTTCCTGGGGTATCCCACTATAGTATCTCATTCCTTAACCGTAAACTCACGGCCTACGTCTTCTTCCTATCTGTCGCGTACTAGTCATAAGGAGATCGCCGACTCAGTACGAATACCGTGGGTGAGCCATTTTGTCAGTCGTGCTCTGTTGGAAATGGGATCCCCGGCTGGCCAGGGCTTTCGCCAAAGTCAGTCAGAGACCACCACACCCAAGTCAGGGCAAGGGAGTTACACGCCAAGATAACCCCTACTCACCCTCTAGGTAACGTGGCGCGAGCAGCAAGGCTAAACTTGGAGGCGATGTAGGTTAAGTATTTGCGCACGCACCCCAGCAACAACAACCAAAGGCCCACCACAAAGGAAACTCCACACAAGGTTATGTAAAAATAGCCTTTGTATTATAATAAATATACATCAGATAAAACACACATCTTGTTACACTGTGCCAACAGGCACGGGCGGAATTTACAAGGGATATTGCACAGGACAGGGCCACTTGGACCACTGTCAGGGGTATCAGCACTTTTAGAACTTAGCACTTGTAGAAAGAAAAATCAGTGTAGCACACAATATAAAAATTGAGCACACAACCAGTAATCACTGGTAACAGGACCTCACTAGCACCACCTGTACTAGGGAGAAAACAACCACCTATGTATTACAATACCTGTAGGGGTGTAAGAGGAAAACACATGATGCAATGCATAACATTCATTCAGAGGTGTAAAGGCACATGACGCATAAAAACACATTCAGAGGTGCAGGGGAAGGAAACACATGATGCAGAACCTACATTCAGCGGTGTAAAAGCAAAGCACATGACGCATAAAAACACATTCAGAGGTGCAGCACAAGAGAACACAGGATGAATAAACTACCCATTCAGAGGTGTATAGAAAGTACAATTGCGCCAAACTCACGTAAGTCACCACCTGTGACTGTCCCTAGGCCCTCTGGCCTTGTTGGGGCTAGGACGCCCTGTGTCCAAAGTGTCAGGGTCCTAAACGTGGCAGTTGCCCACAAAGTGCTGGGCAACTGGTTCAGGGAAAGTTAGGGCAAAGTTGGAGCCTCTCTGGGCTCAAGAACCACCACTGTGGCACTGCGGGGCCTCACTGGACTCCCAGAACAAATGGGCAAGGAGCCTCTCTGGGCTCACAAAGCAATCTGCCACCTCGAGCCTCTCAGGGCTCTAGGCAAAGGACTTGCACCAACTTTGGAGTCCCCCCTCTGGGGACTCGAAATTAATAACTGCCCCCTTGAGCCTCCCTGGGCTCCTGAAGCAGAAATGACTGTGGCAATGAGCCTCGCCGGGCTCTCAATGAACAAATGGCCCCCAGGAGCCTCGGGCTCCTAAATCAATATGCCACGTTGGAGTCCCTCACGGGGGACTCGAGAACAGGTAATGCCCTGAGCCTCTCGGGGCTCGCAAGAACCAATGCGGGCGGGTGGAGCCTCTATGGCTCACAAAGAAAAGTGCCCCAGAGCCTCTCGGGCTCTAAATATTCACGGGCGCGAGGTCGCGCTACGGGGGAGGGGCGGACACCGACAATGTGTCCCGACGCCCCTCTCCCTTCTCCAGGCACTCACCGGCTGTTCTGCTGGCGGGACGGCTCCTCCGCCACTCCGGGGCTCTCCTCTCAATCGGGAGCCTCGGGAAGACGCGCCGGCCGCTTCCTGCTCCTTTGGCCAGGCGCCGTCCTGCTGTAATCCGCCTGACTTCCTCTGGGGCCGCCAATGGCAGCGCGGCCCTGGAGGTCAGGAGGCGGGACTTCCGGGTCGCCGCGGGCAGCGCGGCGGCTCGTACTAGGCAGGCAGGCGGGCTCTAAGTACCCGAGGAGTGGGCTCCCTCGTGGTAATTTCCAAAATCCAAGTACGGGGCAATGCCGGGTGGCACCGGCCTTAAATAAAATATAAAGCGAGGTAGGCACTCGCGATGCGCCGCAAATCGGCGAAATCAGGCGGGCAGATGCCGGGTAGGCACCGGCTGCATACAGCGCGCTCCCAAGCGCTTAGGGGCCACAGAAAGCGCGCCTAGCGCTAAAAATAGAAGCAAAGCGCTATTGAGCGCTGGGGCATCAGGAAAGCGCGCCTAGCGCTATAAATCAAATAAGAGCGCCTCTAGGCACTCTAAGCCAAAATCAAAAGCTCCAGCAGGGACTGGAGGCAGGCAGAGGGGCAGGGCAGGGCCAGAGCCAGCACACTGGGTCTCCAGGCAGGGAGACAAGCCAAGTGGCGGTCCTCTTGGCCCCAGCAGCAGCAACAGCCCCCTCTGGCAAGGATCCAAAAGTAGAACAATTTCTGTGGGGACACAGCCCCATATTTATACAGAGAAATCCTTTGTTAGGAGGTGCAGGGGGGGGAAACCAGTTGCAGCTGGCTTGGGAGTACCCTTGATGGCCCAACCACCCCTTTCATTCACTGGGGAGGCTAGGGTCATTAGACAAACCACAGGGGGGCGGAGCCAGCATTGTGTGGGGAAAAACCCAGCCCATCCAGGACACAGATCTACTCCTCCCACACATCACTCATGCTGATCTCACACTCACCACCGGGCAGACCCATCCAGACTTCCTGGAGCCTGGCATGCCAGCCAGCTCCAGCCAATCACGCTCCACTATCCTCACTGCACACATACATCAATGTCCAGAAGTAGCACTTCCCTTCTAGACACACACAAGCCGCACATACCATTGCGCAGCATTCGCTCTCACGAGTTCATACATACTAAACTCGAGCCTGTACTCCCCACGCATCAGGAACTACCAGGGACACACACATTCCCCATGCATTCCTATGGGAGGGCAGGCCAGCCATACTACACGCACGCACTTTCACTCTGGGACCCAGGGAAAAGTGCGCAGAGACCCAAAAATCACTGACACAGGGTCACACATAAGGCAAAAAGTTCAGGGGTGAACCAGCCCTGCGGGCCAAGTCCAACATGCTCCATGTCCCATTAGGTATTGCATAGTAAGTAGAGCATTCGTGGTTGGTTCAATTTCACCCGGCGACCATGTGATGCGTATATATCTGGATATGTGTGCGTGCAATAGAAACATTGTATCGGGGGCACGGTGTATGCGCATAAATGTTTCATGCGGTATTAAGACACCCTCCGAATAAAACTCTCCTATCTTGGTGACTCCGGCGTCCGTCCATGCTCGCAGAGCACGGTTAGTAGTCAATTCCGATCTTGTAGGGATACCCAGTAACGGGATAGTGGGGGCATACGGTATCCCCCGTCCAGTGTATCTCACCGCGCTCCTCCAAAAAGTAATGGCTAATTTCAAAAAGTGGGGTGTTGATGCCAGTAAGGGGGCCTGAGGTAGTAAAAGCCTGTGAATAATCCCCTTGTCCCTGTCTCGTAGTGTCATATCTAATTCTTGCAAATTTCGTCCTGCAAGCCAATAAGCTAGCCACTGCAACTGCCTAGCATAACAATAAGCACGTAAATCTGGTACCCCCATCCCTCCTTGTTTCAAAGTTAATTGCAATTTTGCTAGGATGATACGCCTTCGCCCATTGCCCCACACCAGATCTATCACCAGAGAGTTCAGCACCTTAAAGATCCTCGCGGAGACAAAGATAGGTAGATTGGTGAAATAATAAAGGAGCCGCGGTAGCAGCACCATTTTTGTGATGGCCACCCTGCCCGCTACCGAAAGGGGCAGTGAGACCCAGAATTGGATTTGAGATCTGAGCGCTGCGATCACACGTGTTAAATTACCATTTAAGAAGTCCGTGGTGTTGCGATAAATCTGTATTCCGAGGTTTTTAAAGGTATCAGGCTCTATTTGAAATGTCCAGGGGCCAAATTGAAAGGGACCATTCCACTCCGATCCATCAAAGAAATACGCATACGACTTATCAGCATTAATAGCTAGTCCAGAAAGGTCTTGAAACGACTCGAATATGGAAGGCATTGGGTGCGGCTCAACCTCCATGTCTTTGATATAAAGAACAGGACCATCTGCGTATGCTGAGACAGTGTGAGATGTGCAACCCGCATATGAAGTACAGAAATAATGGACCCCAACAGGGCGTCGGAACAGAGGAACCGATCTATCCGTGTGTGCATCCTGTGTGGTGGTGAGTAAAAGGAAATCTCCCTGAATTCTGAATATTTAGCCCACCACGCATCTCGAAGGTCCCATCCCTCTGCCCATCTCTTAAGTGCTTGGAAAACAAAAAGATCCACCTTTAAGAGGTTGCTGTATGTCTAGGATTTAAGGCATACACAGTCTTTGTTAAAATACCCCTCACACACCAAAAGGGCCCTTGGTGTCATGCTTCATCATCGGGTCTTCCCACCCCGCTGCAGGACGGGGCGTGCTACGCTGGAGCACTCACTTTTGTAAGTGCTATGTGCTCTTAAGTGCCTCAGCTTGTTTTTTGCTTTCTGTAGCGTGCAATGGGGGGTGGGACCTGTAACAAGTCAACATCAAATACAGCTTTAAAGTCGCCTCCTATCACCCAGGGATACTCAGTCCAGTCTGCCAATGCTGCGCTTTGTGTAGTTAGGTACTTGTCTTGATCAGTGTTTGGTGCATATATACAACCTATGACCACATGACCCCAGTCCAACAGTCCATGAAGTAACACATATCTGCCGTTAACGTCTATTATCTGCTCTAGGAGTCTTTAAGGGACACTGCCTCGCATCCACACCGCTGCCCCCCTTGAGAAAGCCGAGTAGGTAGTAGCAAACAGTTGCCCCCTCAACTTCTTCTGCAGTTTGGCTACCTCATCAACATTAAGGTGGGTTTCTTGTAGGTAAGCCACATCAACCTTCCTTCTATTTAGTTACGCCAAGTTAGGTGCCTTTTATGGACAGAGCCCATGCCCCTCACATTCCAGGTGCAGTAAGTGTATTTGTTATGCAATGCCATCACGGTGCAGGAAGTGCAGTAGCCATGCAGTATGTGGAAACCGAGTCCCTGTAAAAATAAACTGGCTGTGCGCCGAACATGCGTTAACATATACATTCCCCAATACAAGGCTCCCCCGTAGAACATCAGAGGACCAAACCTGAAACAAAAATTCAACATGGATTCCAAACAATAAATGCCTAATCGTCCGCCTGGGGGGTAAAGGCCAGAACTGCGACAGTTCGTAGAGGCAACATGTTGCCCATTTGAAAATGTCCTGGATACATTAGTATATTTCCCTATACAGCATAGTTATACTAGACCCATTACAGCAGTCACCAACAGTAGCATACATTATACATTTCTCCATATACGTTACCACTCCTGGACCACCAGACCACAACATCAGAAGTCCTTGGCAACCTGTGCCGTATTCGAAGGGAACGGGGTTATGCTAGTTTCTGAGTCAGAGCGCACCATGTCCCCATCCGAAAAGTGCCCCGCAGTCTCCGCAGACTGGGCATCGTGAGCAGCCAGCGCCGCCGCCGCCAGGAGTGCATCTTTCTGGCTGTTCGTGATCTGTTCCGACGTTTGGCCAGCGTACATTGTGTTCATAGTGATGCCAGATCCCAGTCCGGGTAGTCCGGTAAAACGTATCGGAGAGGCCCGCAGTAGCTGTCCTGATGGAAGTGATGTCTGAGAAGTCCCCGGTGTAAAAGTTATTTCAAGCCAGTCCGCCGCCACCTTTGGGTTTTCAAAGAAATATGATTTTTGTCTGTGAACAACTTCCAGTCTAGCAGGGAAGAGCAGTGCGTATTTCAAGTTACGTGCGCGTAGTGTCTTCTTGACTCCCAGGAAAGTAGCTCTAGCTTTCTGGGAGATTAAGAACGCTTGTTCTCGAAGCGTATTGGAGCATTTTCTCTGGCAGCTCGTAGGATCGTGTTGCGGTCTTTGTAATGTAGTATGCGCGCTATCAGCTGGCGAGGCGGTGCACCCGGCTGAGGAGGTCTGGGAGGCACTCGGTGCGCCCTCTCCACACTGTACCAGGACGTTAGGCCTTCCGTCGCCACATGATCTCTTAGCCAGTCTTCAGCAAACTGTGTAGGGTTGGATCCCTCGCTGCGTTCTGGCATACCAAGTATGCGGACATTATTGCGGCGGGACCTCCCTTTGGCATCATCTACTCTGTCCTGCAGGCCTTTCAATTGACGTTGGAATTGTTAGAGTTGAGTGGAGTGCATCGTCTGCTGGGGTATAAGATCATCTAGCACTAGTTTATTGGACTTGACCTTATCGACCAGTTCCTTATGATCTGCCTGGAGTAGGCCGAGGTTGGTGGACATCGTTCCCATACGCGCCTCCAGCGCCGTCCGTGAATACCGTATTTCTTTTAAGATTAAGTCCAGCTTCGCATCGTGCGGATCTGTTCCAGTGGGAGCTATCACGTCATTGTCTGAGGCATTGGAGGGGTCACTGTCAAATGGGAGCTGGGTTTCGCCACCAGGGGGCGCATCCGCCTGTTTGCTCTTGGTGGTGCATCCCGTCGCGCTTTGCCTGCTCCAGTATGGTTACCCGATGGGCCACTAGGGCGCTATATCTCACAGAGCGGCACCCCCAAACAAGATCCGGTCTTCGTCACCCAACAGGACGTCCGCAGCCACAAGTCCCACAGGTCACAGGTCCGCATTCCTCGCGCTCACTGTCAGGAATGGCGGTCTCCGTGCCTTCAATGAGCAGTAAAGTAGCCCAAGCAGTGACAGTATCCACTTAGTCACAGCCTGACCCCCTATACACCACCACATTCAGGGCAATATCAGCTAGAGGACATCATCAATCTTTGTATACGTGGTCACTATCCTGGGGGCAGGGGCACAAGTAGGCACAAGGGGGCCCAGCAATAGCGCTCCACTCCGTGCATTCAATGTCAGCACCCACAACAGATGGAGGCAGCAAGCGCAGCACTCTGCAGCATGTCATCATGTAGTTTGTGGCCTCCCATAAGCAGCGGGGTGCCGCGATGTCCAACTCCACACCAGGGCAGCTCCACTACGGTGCCTCGCAGTTGCGGTCACCGCAAACCGGCAAGATATGTCACATGCAGGGGGGAGGGGGGGTTAGTGCGGCCGCCGGCTCCGCGCTCCGCATCGCCAGTCCAACCCACACTCGCTCCCACCGTTATTAGGGCGCGTCTCTTGCCCACTTTCATTAATGCCGGCTCAGGTCCGTCCCGCCCATAGCCGCCATGTGAGCCGCCGCCGTCTTTGTTCTTGTGTCGTGGAGCAGATGCTCACCGCAAGCTATCACCGCTCTACCTCTGGTCAAGCATAATGGCCGTAATCTTCGTGGTAACACCACCCACGGCCTCCATTTATACCGCAGCGATCGCAGAAGGGCAGCGAGACGGTCTCGCTAGTGACGTGGCTCCTCCCCTCCTTGTTCCACGGCTCCGATGCTGTTCAGGATCTGCACACTTCTCTAACAGGATTCATCTGTTGTGTTGCGGTCAGGAACACAGCCGCCGGGTCCAGGAGTGTTCCGCCACGACAAGATGGGCGACCCAGCTATGCAGGTCCAGTATATGCCAGGATAATTTGCTGTTTGTCAGGGAAGGGGACAGAGCTCTTTCAGCTCACATTCTCCATGCCCAGCAGTTGGCCATGCCCCGACTGCAACTGTTAAGATTAAATACAATCAATTTCCTAGTTTCTTTTCCTTGAACTATATCTTCGTTTGCATCTTTACCATGCTGTCCATAAGATGCTTCTTCCACTCAAACCACTGCTCATTTAATGCTATTTTGCAACTTATACGTCTTTGAAAGTTCGCTTTTTAAGCCCTCAATTTTAATGCCTGGGCATTTGATAATTTTTTTTTTGTCAAACATATTTTTATTGAACTTTTTCCAAAGAACGTCATTCGTCAATACTATCACTTCACCTCTTGCAGGGGGTGTTACAGAATACAACAGGGCTGTAAGTGGCTAGAGTTACACAATGCCCAATATAAGCCCAACCCCGGTCTCAGTGGTTTGCTTAAATGAAGGTTACAGTTTCTTACAGTAGCGGAGCTTGGGGTAGATCTTTAAAATCATTAAGTGATAGCAGACAGTTCAGCGTGCATCCCATCTTTCTTTTGCGATGGTAAGCGTCCAAGGTCTTCCAATCGGAAGAAGCCACTGGGAATAAGCTACAGATACGTAGGAACAGCCCCCAACTGGGAAGCAACAGAAACAGATACAAAGAAACCCCTCCCACCTCCCCTACAATGGTGGCTGTAGCATCCATACAGTGTATTTGACTTGTGGTATGAGGGGCAGCTCAAAGTTGAAAGAGATGAAAGGGTCTAATGGTGAAAGGACAGACAGCCGATGGTAGACCACGTGAAAGGAAGGTGACTAGGGGGCCCCATTTGAATTCAAAGTTCTTAAAGTTGTCTCTAAAAGCGTCTGACATTCGTTCCAGACTAAGCAGCCTCCATAGTCGGGAATGCCACAGGGACCTTGCTTGCGCCTCCTTCCTCTTCCAAGCTGCCACCAGGGTAACCTTCGCTGCTCCTTTACAGAGCCACATGATTGTCTTATTTGCTCGGGTCTGGTGCTCTAGGGAGGGGTCGCGAAGCCCCAGAAGGACCCCTGCCTTGGTGGTCGAGATAGGGTATCCTAGCATATCTTTAATGTGCAGAAGTATTTCTTCCCAAAAGGTGCAAATAGTAGGGCAATCCCACCATATGTGTTGGAAGTCCCCCAGCAGCCCCCACCCTCTCCAGCATCTATCAGAAGTGGTGGGAAAGATCTGCCTAAGCCTGGACGGATGAAGATACCAGTCCATCATAGTCTTAAGGTGGGCTTCCCACAGCTCTGTGGAATGATTGAATCTTGTGATGTCTTTCCATAAGTGTGCCCATTCATCATCAGAAATACAGCGTTGTAGTATTCCTTCCAGGATGGACATGTATTGTGGTCGCGGGGAGAGTGTGGTGGTGAGTAGGAGTTTGTATATGAATGAGATCGCCCCCCTCAGGTAAGTGGTCTTGGTGAGGAAGGATTCAAACTTTGTGAGAGGGCGGGTGGCTGCCTAACGCACTTGAGGTGTAAGGGCCCAATGCATTAACTGGGTATAGTGGTATCGCTCTGTGTTCCCTAGGCCATAATCTCGCTGACAGTTGTCAAAGGTGAGGGGGTCAAAATTGTGAAAAAGATGAGTCAGAGCAAGGCATCCTCCCTCTATCCAGGCATCAAAAGGTCCCTCTTGCAGGCCCCGGGGGAATGCTGGTTTACAATGGAGTGGTGTAAATGGTGAGGGGAAAGAGGTCCACCTATCACCTCCTGCGACCGTATCCCAGACTTTCAGAGTGGAGCGTGTAGGAGTGGCAATGTAGGTATTCTTGGATCTGTCTTTTTTAGGGCACCAAACCAGGTCCCAGATAGTCCTCCCTGTCACACTACGGCCCATATGTAGCCAGTGCTTATTGGATTCCCGTTTTGACCACTCTATCAGGACTCTTAACTGTGCTGCTTTATAATATAATTGGATGTCTGGAAGTCCCACTCCAACCTCCGTGCGAGAGCGACGCAGCAGGGAGAAGGAGAATCGAGCACGTCCCCCTTGCCAAATAAAATGTAGCATCATAGTTTTAACCTTCCGGAAGAAGTCTCTCTCCAGTTCTATGGGCAAGGCCTGGAATAGATAAAGAAGCTTATGGAAGAAGTGTCATTTTCACCGCGTGTATCCGGCCTAGCCACGACAAGAAGAGGGATTTCCACTTTGCGATTTCCGTTTGGATACGGGCGAGAATGGGAGGGAAATTAGCAGCTTAAAGCCCTTCTGCCCTCGGTGTTAATTGGACTCCCAAATATTGTGTAGAGGAGGTAGTCCATGGGAGAGGAGTAAGAGACTGGAGCCTGCAGACCTCCGTTTGCGGTAGAGTGAGGTTGAAGATGTACGATTTGCCTAAATTTATTTTAAAACCTGCTACCGCTTCAAAGCATTCAAGTTCTGACTGTAAAGGTGGAAGGCATGTGGCCGGATCGGAAAGGGACAAAAGGACATTGTCCGCTAAGAGGGAAATGTTATGGGGGTCCCCAGTGAATGGTATCCCCTGAACTGCAGGGTTAGCCCTAATCACCATCGCATGGGGTACTATGCTAAGGGCGAAGAGTAGGGGCGAAAGGGGACACCCCTGTCTGGTGTCTCTAGAGTGGAAGGAGATGAGTGTACCCTGTTGACCACCACCTTAGAGCGAGGTTGAATTAATTAGCTCGGATCATGGTTAGGAATTTGGGTGACAATCCGAACGCCGTGAGTGTGTGGAACAGGAATGCCCAGTCAACCCTGTCAAAGGCTTTCTCAGCATCCAGTCCCACCAAGACAGCAGGGATCTGACGTCTGTTGGCCTTCTCTATGAGGTGTATAATTTGGCGGGTGTTATCATGGGTTTGACGGCCTTTAATAAACCCCGATTGGTCAAGGTGTATGAGATCAGACATAAGGTCGTTCAATCGTTTAGCTATAATAGAGGAGTACAGTTTCGCTTCGAGGTTAAGAAGCGCGATAGGTCGATAGGAGGCGCATTGATGGGGATCCTTCCCTGGTTTGGGTATCACAGAGATCATGGCCTCAGTCATGGAGGCATCCGTCTCAGCCTCCTCGCCCATCTTATTAAAGAGCCGTGTGAGGTGGGGGCAGATGTCAGGAGTAATAAAATAGGGTGGTATACCCGTCTGGGCCCGGAGCTTTGTGGGGCTTAAGGGCTTTAATAGCAAGATTGACTTTGTCGTGGGTAATAGGAGCGGTGAGTAACTCGTTCCGCTCATTAGAGACCTGAGGGAAGTGTAATGTCCGGAGATAGTCCCGTTGGGTGTCTGAGTCTCAGTCATCCCTAGATTAAAGGGTTTTGTAAAATGAGCCGAAGATCTTGGCTTTCATCCCTGTGCGTAACCTCCCCAGAAGGTCCCTGAATTCCGCCTATGTACTCTCTCTCTCTCTTATCTTTTAGCTGTCTAGCTAGGTGTTTACCGATCTTGTTGCCCTGGGAGTAGGATAAATGGCCGAATTTAAGGAGTATGAATTCTGCCCTATTGTTATAAATAGTTCAAAGTTTACCGCGGAGCGCTGTCAGATTGCGAAGGGTTTGCCTTGTGGGATTCAGTTTGTGAACGTTTTCAATAGAGGTCAGCGCCTGCTCTAATTGCTCCCTTTCTCTAGCGTGCTGCTCGATTAGAGCTGAGTTGAGGGCAATACATTTCCCCTGGAAAACCGCCCTAAATGTGTCCCAATTGGTAAACTCCGACCTATCCTCTTTATTAACATCAAAACATTCCGTAATGGTTTCTCTAGCTTAGTGCAGGATTCCTTGTCCCACGCTAGCGAGGCCGGGAAATACCATCTGGGAGTGGTCGGAGAGTTCCCACACCAGGACAGGCAGATGGAAAACAGGCTATGATCTGACACTAAAAGAGGGAATATCTTGGCCTCTTGAAGGGCACCTAACAGGGATTGGCTAAAAAAGATATAGTCCAGTCGGGAGTATGTACGATAGACATGAGAATAGAAAGTATAGTCTCGGGTGTGTGGGTAAAGGGTACGCCAGGCCTCCAACAAGCCCAGGTCATGGATGCGCTGCTGAGTGTCAATGGAAAAGGAGCCCACGTCTGAGCGATGTGAGTGTGTGCTGTCCAATTCTTTTTGCCAAGTCAGGTTGAAATCCCCCATGAGAACCATGTGCCACTCCACAAAATCCACTAGCCTCCCCAGTAGCGTGTGAATGAATAACGTCTGCCCAGTGTTGGGGGCGTACACCGGTACAAAGGGGCAACATTTCCCTCTCAGACGGCCCTTGACCATAATCCAAAGGCCATCTTTATCACTATGAATATCTAGGGGTTGGAATTGTATGGAAGAACGGAACACAAGTGCCACTCCTCTATGTTTCGTAAGAGCCGAGGATCTATAAATTAATGGATATTGTTTATGTCTAAAGCGCGTATATTCGTCTCTAGCTAAGTGTGTCTCCTGTAAGGCCACCACATCAAAATGATGATCAATAATATACTTCCATACCTTTTGTGTTTTTGAGGGGAATTAAGACCTTTAACGTTCCAGGGTCCAATAGTGATTGTCATGATATTAGAGGGAAAGACACCAACTCTTTGAAAGCCCCACCAGCCCTACCGTGTCCTGTGTCCCTGCCAGTCCCCAAAGGAGCGTGTGCTGCCATCCCGCTTCTACTGCAGGTACATAGACATCAAAGAGCCCGCCAGAGCGAAATATTAAAAAGTTGCTACCATGTCCCACCCATTCCCCCCCACAAACCCCCAACAAAAGGAAAACAAACATGAACAGAAATGCGACACCAAGAATCGCTACCAGGTCCCCGCCGGGGGGGTTTTGAAGCCCCCACAGGGAGTAGGGGAACAACTGGTCTGAGGACCCCATCCACGCCCGCTCTGGCACAAAACGCAAAAGAAAAAAAAAAACTGAGTGCGGCTGAAATCTAGTCAATAATACAGGTCCATTCTTGTAGAATAAAGCACAGATTGTTCACCTGCAATGTGGAGCAAAACATGGTGCAGGACCCAGTTAGCATGAAAGGTCACCGCGCGATTGTGATATCAGCAACCAAACCGAACTAGCTTTAGAAAGAAGATAAAGGCACTGTTCTTACATATGGAATGAAGGTAGACTATGGCTTCTCCACTTCCCTATCAGGTGATAGGGGCATATGGGGCAGGAGCCTAGGGAGAACCGAAGGCGGGAATCGTGGATAGTAGCCGGGGATCGCCCACTGGCTCTGGACGTCCCCGAAGAAGTCGGCCTCGGCAAAAAATGTTTGTGAGTCCATGAGACCCATTTCAGGCATAAAAGATAAACATCACATCTCCCCTGATGCGGTCGTTAGAAGTTCATTGGCGGCCCCTTCGGGAGCCTGCGGACCAGGCAGAAGTCGATGGTGGCCCTCAGGAAGACTGTCCATTTTTAGGTCTCGTGGAGTTGAACAGCGGGTAAGCGCTGTCTCGCCAGAGATCTATTGTTGCTGAGTCTGCTTCCCAGGAGACAACACCTGGCCGCGCGCATTTGCTCTCCGAGGAGGTGATTTGAGCGGGCCACGCGCTCATCTGCTGTCTCCGGGGAAGCTCCAACACCACACACGCATACACGCACGCACCCACACATACAGAGAACCCACCCCAGCCGTCGCATACACACACGCGCGCACACACACACACACAAGTGCACCGAGCGCCCCCCGCCGCCCTTCCCCCCGGCCCACTTACCGCCACTCCGGACTTCGGCCGCCACCGCGGGGCTCTCCCTCGGGCATGGGAGCCCCGCGTCACCAGCACGGCTTCTCTCCGTGGGCGCGTGCGCGGGCTTCCAAAGCCGAAGTCCCGCCCCACGGAAGCTTTCGGTTTCGCTCACACCACACGCTCGGAGCCGTTCCTGATGAGGTAAGCCAGAAGCAGCAGAGACTGGAAGAGAAGAGTGGGGAGAGAGCATGAGAAGCAGTACACACCAGCAGGAGGTCTGTACAAACTGCATTAACAGCAGCGCAGAGAGGCGCTCATTGGCACATACCACCCCCACATAAAGCTGTTCCGTCCGGCACTCATTCTTTCTGGCTACGCTTTAAGGGAGATTGGCTACAGCCATAGGGGTCACTAGTCGCACTACGGCTTGGTTCAGGTGCAGGAAAGCAAAACCGAATGACAAACTATGCCCCCGCCACCTCGTCAATATGAGATTTTAATTTTAAAAAAAACAAAAGAATAGACCGCCACTGCAATATTTCATTCTTCCTTAGAAATTTCTCCTTGCGGATCCTTTTGTGGAAAACCTTTTTCCCTACGCTTCCTTATTTTCTGCCAGCTTGCTGCCTCTCATGAGAAATAATCCTAAAACACAGTGGGCAGCTCTGCTCATAACACATTGTTCAATCGCACCAAGGGCAAGGCAGCTTGTTTTACAAGCATTTATTCAGACGGGAGTTTCCGTGTACATTGTGAGACATTATTGTTGCTGACATGTCAGCCGCTTTTATAGCGTTTGTTAGTTTTACGGTCCCAATGCTTAATTTGAGATAAAACAGTTGCCGGGACTTCAGTTTCCCAATGCTTGATTTCAGATAAAATAAGTGCTGGGACTGTCTCTTTCTCTGTATCCTTCTGGGTCCTATTTCTTCTTCCTTGTTTTTAGTTTCATATAGCGCGTACATGAGCAGCAGTTCCGTTACAGACGGGACACATGCATTTTGTTAGGCACGGGTGGGGCGGGGGTATTAAGTGATTTGCCCAGAATCACAGGAGACTAGAGACCCAGTTCCCAAGCTCCGAGGTCAACCACTCAGCACAAACCTACCTGCGCAGAGCCAAGCTCTGCACTTTAGTGAATGTTGCGAGATCATGCAAAATCACATACATTAAGTGGAGATTTACTTCTTTTGAATTATACAAGTGCATCACAGGCTACACATTTACAATCGTAGGCACAGGGAGATTAGTTGCAGTGCTCAGTCAGACTAGTTCTAGCCTGCGGTTCACCAAAACTACACTGAAATAAACAGGGCACCAATATGCTACTCACTTCTAAACTCGATTTATACGTTCCCCTTCAGAAAGACGAGCATGTACCACTATTTTGATTAGTACTATATTTGGGCGTTAAGCTGGTAATAATGAGGTGCAGCCAATGCCCAGAAAGTGCTACCAAGTTTAACAAGTATTTTTTTCCCCTTTTGCGTTTTGGGGCTTGTCTTATTTGTGGCTCGTTTCTTCTTCGTCCTATCAACCAGACCCCTTTGGTCGGCAACCTACTACCAATCCCTCCCTGTTGCATCATTTAGTTCAATCATTTAGTTCACTGTGTTGCTTCCTCGTGTTCTCCCCCTGTGCCCTCCTTTCCACTGCCTTATCCATAAGGCGCTTTACGGTGACATGACATGAAAGGAGTGCTAACCACTATAGCTTCAACCAGCATCACACTGTCTGTGTAAGGTTCACTGCATGCATTGTCAGCAGCGTAGCCAGTGTGTCCTGGGCCCTGGAGCAAGTTAGGAAATGGCCCCCCTGGATGCGGTTTGTGCCCACCTTCAAACAGCCCTTACAGTACAAGCACCGGGGGAGGGAGGTGGGTTAGCATCGGGCCTCTCCACATGTCTCGGCTCGTTATGCTGGGGATATCACTGTCGGAGCACTTAAGAGATTGGTTGTAAAGAGCGCTGGCCGCCCGCTACAGTGTGTACACTCTTTCTGCTCCTGCTGCGTGGCTCCCAGCACGATGGGGCATCAAGTTGAACACAAAGTCAGATATGCTGCTACAGTCTGCTCAGTGTCCTCAGCAATTCACTGTTTCCTACAAGGGGAGTGCTGGCTAAAAAGGTAGCTACGTATTAGGGGCAGATGTCCTTACTTGGCTGACGGTGCAGCGATGTCGCAAGAGTCCCGCAGCTGCCCCAAGTGAGTGTTCTGGCTCTGCTCTATTGAATTAGGGTATGACCCCAGGCCTCCACAATGCCGTGCTGCTACACCCCCGAGACATCCCAGCGGGCACAATCACTGTGTTACCTCAGGGGTTCTGAGGCTTCTTTGCTTCTCCGGGCTCTGCTGAGTGGATCTGGGGCACACTAGACCAGCTACTGGCCACCGTCTGACTGTTGTAGCTGCAGGCCACCCCACAGCATTGATGGTGCCCACTCCCCTCCTGCCGCATGGCCTACTGCGCACTGGGGCGCCCAGGGGAAACAAGTGCTAACTGCCGATATGGCACACTACGTGCCCGCAGTGATTCCCAGTGGTCTGAAAGGAACGCCGACTGGAAGAGTATTCACCAGGGGCAACCTCACTTATTTGGCTGGTGGAGCAGTGCTGCCATAGGAATCTGGCGGGCCGGTTTCTTCCCCGCCCAGTCAAGGTGGGCCCCTAGCCCTCCGCAGTGCTGCGTCACTACCCCCAAAATATGTTCCAGCGGGAGCAGTCACTCCCCCTTGGAGCAGGGGAGTTCCACTGCCGCCTTGCCTCTCTGGTCCTTGTTGGTTGGATTGGGGGCACCCAGGTTCCCCTCCCGCGGCGGGCCGTCCCCTGTCTTGGGTTGTCCCCATGTGCTCAATCTCTCTCTCTCCTTCCCTCTGTGTGTGCCAATCTGCTCCCCGTGCCTGTGTGACACCTCTCAGCCTCTCTTGTGTGCATTCTTCTGTGCCTCCGGCTGTGTGACCTCGGTGCCTCCCTATGCCCTCCTCCTGGACTCTCCTGTATCCTCCTGTGTGCACCTATACACCCCCGTCTAAGTCCTCTGTCTGCCCCAATCTGCCCCATCCCTTGTGTTGCACCACTCAGCCTTGCTTCTGTGCGTTCCTCTCTCCCTCCGCCGTGTGACTTCTGTGCCTCCCTATGCCCTCCTGTGTCCTCCTCTACACCCCCCTGTCTCCGTCCCTCTGTGTGCACCAATCTGCCCCCTCCTTCGTGTTGACCCTCTCAGCCTCTCTCGTGTGCAGTTGTCTCTGTCTCCCGCTGCCATTCACAAACAATGTTTATATACCAATTGCAAATTAAAAAAAATTAATGCAAAGCATTGTCATTTACAATGCCAATAACTCAAACTTTAATGCTGCGAGACCTATTGCATTGCAAATGCTTGTTATATTGTGTGGAATCAGGATCATCAGTCGAGAGACCCAGAAGCTCCAGTCCTTCCTTTAAGTAAGTAATATGACGGCGTTTGTTTTTAAATTCAAAACGTAGTCCGAATGGGTAGGTCCATCTGTATCTAATGTTATCATCCCGCAGTCTCCGCGCCAAAGTCGTCGGCGCTAAATCTTGATAAATGGTGCATAAATGATCTTGGAATTAAATGGATCCCTTTGTCCTGGCCACTTGCAACACTGCCTCCTTAACTTTGAAAGAGTGGAACTTCGCCAGGATGTTGCGGGGTTTTTTCTTCTCACCAATCTGTAGACTGCCCACTCAGTGGACCCTGTCCAGCTTGATTTGGAGGGATTGGGGAACCAGAATCTCTGCGAACAGTCCCTCCACGAAGGCCTCCAGACCGGGCCCCTCTGCACCCTCTTCAAGGTCTCTAATTCGTATGTTCTCCATCCGTGTTCTATTATCAAGGTCCTCTGCCTTGAGTTGTGTCTGATGCAACTTGTCCCGGATAGTGCGGACATCCTCACGCAGTTCAGTAGAGAGTTGCTCTTGATGTTGCACCTCCAGATCCAATACCCTAGTGCCCACAGAGTCTACATCATGCTGGAGGGAGGTCAAGCGCTCCATTAGATCCGTCCGTAATTGTTCCATAGAGGATTTGATGTCTTGGCTCAGAACATTGCACAGCTCAGTTTTAAAGTCTTTGAACATGGTCAGTAAATCCGCCTTTGTGAGGGCCATGGCTGTGGCTCCAGTGTCTCCCCGCAGCATCGGGCGTTTGTCTGAAGGGACGAAGAAGTTCGACACTTTACTCGGCGTCTTGCTCGTCGCCTTCTTCTGCGGCATATGGAGTAGACCAAGATGGCCCCAATGAAGCTATCAAGGGCGGCAAAGCTGTACAGGGCCCAGGTTGCAGAGAGTCAAGCGAAGTGGGTTAGTCTGGTGAAGGGCCGCTGGGCATCAAGGCACTGCAGGGTCAAAAGAGTGGTAGTCCCATATCCATGGACTTTCTATGTTAGCTGCACCTTATCTAACTGGCCCCAGTACCGTTATGTGGGAGTGCGACCGCCACTTGAGAGGTGATGAGAGGGATCGTGGTCTGCACTCTGCCCAGCCAGAAGGAGGTGAAAAGGGAGCTCTTCGGGTGTAGTTGGCAGCCACCAGCTCAGTGCCGCTAGTCTCAGTGTTTTCAGAAGGCGAGGGGCACATGGACAAGGCTCCACTGCGAGTGTGCATTCTCCATTACAGGGCAGGATGGGCGCCACTGCAGGTGGATGGATATGTGGCGATGTAGAGCAGCACTACGTGACCCCAGGGCAGGCAGTAGTGTCATCAGCCCAGCAGCAGTATAGACGGAGGGGCCGCAATTCGTGGCAACAGATGTAGCTTTTGGTATGGGAGAGGCAGTAAGTGCTGGGCCCAGATGGTCAAGTAGAAGCGGCGATCGGTAGTTGCGGGTCACACCCGGCCGCCATTTTAAGGTTAGGCAGGTGCGGGAAGGCAGATTGCGACGGGGGCATCCTCCGGTGTCTTGCCGCTACAGAGGCCCCCAAGATTATCCTCAACTAGAGGCAGCCGCTGCGTCCCTTAAATTGAACCCTTTAAGCGGGCCTCCCACAGAGGGTTGAAACCATCAGCGCTCTCGGCAGGGCTCCGGCTGCCATTTTGTCTGCCGCCATCCTCTCCTCGCACCGCAGATCTACGCCGTTTCAGCGGCACCAGGAGCGATCGGAGTAGCCCCGCAGGTGTCCCACACCTTCCGCTTCAGGTAGGGGACATGATTGTCGCTGAGGGCTTCATTCAGTCGCCAGGAGCTGGACCTGAGCAGCGTGTAGACCGAAAGCCGAGACGGTCTACGTCCGATTGGCCATCTTGCCCGGCCACGTCCCCGTCCCCCCCCCAAATCCCCCTCCCCCCTCAGCATTTTATATTTTACCAAGCAGGGATGGTTTTTAAAAAAATATTTATCTTCTTCAGACATTTGTTTTGCTGTTCTTACTTATATTTCTGCTGCTATCAAATTGAGGAGATATACTGTAGTATCTTCATGTTATGTTTATATTGTTCCCCTTTACTTTGTAACTAGCTGCTCAGCCAGTGTGAGTGTTGTGTGTGGAATGTTGACATGAGTAGAATGCTTGGGTGCCTGGTGTGAGTGAGACAGTTGGAAGATGGACTGGGCAGCTAGAAGGCTGCTCCTGGTGGGGCTGTTACTATGGATGTTAAGAACTGAGTAAATATCCTAAAGACATCTCTCGGCTACATCTGCTGTGAAACCTCTACGCATGGAACCAGCTTATTACATTTGCTGACGATGATGGAGCAGGGTTTAGTGAAAAGTTAAACCTGCTCGAATCGAGTACCCCTATAATACGTACTAACTATAAGTAGAAATAGTACACTAATGTGCACCACACATAAACACAAGGGAATCTGCTTTGTCCATGTCTGCACTAACGTGAATTAATATACGAAAGAACTAAACCTGTATTTGCAGTGTGCTTTAAAAGAAAAGAGAGATGCTGCACGAATAGGCCGCATGTGCACCAGTAGTTGCATGTTGCATCTCGCTTTGAAAAAATAAATAATGCTGCTTTTGCTCAATATGGTATACATTAATACCATACACTGGTGGGTGGCAAACAGTGAGTGATGCAGTGTCATATAATTAATGAATGATATTTCATTTGTTTTAGTGGAGTGGATGAAGAACCATTTCTCTTAGATTGGCCATTGTAAAGAGAGTGCTCTGAATGGGAGCGAGATGGTCATGACAAAGCAGCCAGAAGCGCTGAGCACAGCAGAAGATACCTAAAGGTTGAAAGCCGTGATACTGAAGGTCTGCAAGGGCCGTGATCGACCGTGTGAAAGGCGACAACTTCCGTGGATGCTGTATACTTTGACTAAATAATGTTTAATTGTAAAATTTGTAAATTTCATGTGAAAGACCTGAGAGTCAGATTATGGGAAAGGAAGCTGAACAATAGAATAGTAAAAAATAAGTGAAATCACAGTGGGGTGACATCTCACCCCCCAAAAACCAACCAATCCCCTGTCAAGCTTCATGTAATTTGCAACTAATGTGGGGCGGACATGTAGGTTTTTAGACTATAATTAGAGTATCTTTAGGGCTGTGGTTTTAAGCTTAGGCTGGCAGGTGAGAAGAGGGGCAATGCGTCGCTGTCCGTCGGTTTGCTGAGAGGCCTAGCTGCTTCCTATCTTATCCTGTTCCTGTTAGAGATCTTGCGTTCTTGTATACCTTGGGGAAACCCCCGTCATCACCTGGGTCCAGGGGTGGTTCTTCCTATCGACCGTTAGGTTTGTATTTAGCTAATATCGTTACCAGATTATCAGTTTTAGGGCCAGATGTAGGTAATTCCGATTTACCTACTCTTAAATACCGAATCATACCGATTCGGTATTTAAGAGTAGGTAAATTAGAAGTAGGCAGATGTAGGTAATTGTTATTTTACAATTACTGATTCTGTAAGATTCGGTATTTACCGATTCGGTAAATACCAAATCGGTATTTCCCATTGATTCCTATGGGCCTTGAAGCCCATAGGAATCAATGTGAAATACCAATCCTGACTATCATATCACGAGCCTTTTACTTGCCGGTGACTGCCCTCTCTAGAATCCAGTAATCTACGCTGGCCTCTGCGCCACGATTCCTGAATTGGAATTCTGGGTTTTACATACCCCTATCTTGATATTGAAGTATTGGCGCATCATATACTCGTGAATTTCTTCTTGATCCTTGTTCATAGCAGCTGTCTTCTTGTCATTTCTCTGAGACTTCTGGATACCCTTGTCACATATTCACTATCAAGACTCAAGATTGTGGTTCAGCACGTTACTCTAATCTTTAGGACTTACTAACACGACCTTCGAATCAGAAACCGCCCTGAAGAAGTCCCAAGTCGGGACGAAACGCGTCGGCTGTACTATCTTTTCTACCACATTTTGGAATAAAAGAAATCAAAATTGAGGACTCTACTCTTGTGATTATTATAGCTTGAATCTATTTTATTTGTCGATATTGTGTTGTGCACCTGTGCTTTTTTGTATATTAAATTATATTTTGTCCACATCATTCTATAAATATTGGTGACAACATTTCCGATTTGCACTGAGTACATTCCATATGTTGATTAGCTGATTTTACTAGTTCGTTGAAAGACACTTATTTCAAATCTGGCATGGTCAAATATATGAATCGTTTAGTATCTATTTTAGTGGTAGATGAAAATGAACAGCTGTCACAACTATGAACCCATGTGTAACGTAGTCCAAAGAGATTTTCAATGTGTATACCTTCATCTTCTAATACTGCAAGCATAAACATAAGAAATTCCTGAGCATTTTGTGTAAATTGTGAAGAACCAGATCATATATCCAGAAGTTTCGCACATCAGAAGCAGTATGGCTTTTCATTTTATCAGTTTCCAACTTCTCAAAAATATAATGAAAGTAAGAACATCGTTTTTTTTCTCGATTTTCAATAATTGCACGTTGTAGATTTTCTAAAAAAAAGGCAACGTTCACAATTACATTAGCATAGCAGTTGATACCTGAACTATTTTCTATCTGATATCCTACAATATTAACAACCGTGTCCCCTTCTATTTTCTTTCCTGACTCGTCATTCTTTTCAATTCTTTTTTTATTTGCAACCTCAGTATAATCTTTATCATATTTTCGTTTTGGACGTATTAAATGTTTTTCATAAATAGGATATTCACCTAAGTTGGGAGCATAGAGTCTTCTTAACCTATTGTACTCTTTTACATGATTTACATCTGCACTAACCCTTTGCTCATCAAATTCAATCAAATGCAATCCTGATAACGTTCTTACTCGAGACAATGCAACATACGCCATACCCTCTTTAATCACAAAACTTCCAATATTTATCAAAGCATTGTCTACACTTAAACCGTGAGATTTATGAATAGTCACTGCATATGCTAAATAAACAGGAAACTGTTTTCTACGAACATACAAATCATTTACAAGCAAGAAACGAACACAACAGGGTCCAATTTGTTTCACCTCTTCAATCTGATCAAATTTAATCTTCAAAAATTCAATCTCATCTCTATTTGTATACCTAACAAAGTCAACAACTTTACCCATTGCTCCATTTACTAAACCTTTTTCAACATCTAAATTACGCCGTAATATTACCCAGCAGTTTACAGAGACATATAAGGTCTTTTCCAAACCAGCAGCCTTAGATATTGATTTTTCCAAAGAGTCTAATTTTAACTGCAATTTCTTTGACAAAAGAATAGTTACTCCTTCATGTTCTATTTCATCAATAGCTACTGTGAGAGGTTGGCCTGGTTTATGATGTTCACTATTCTAGTGAGCACCTTGCACCAGTCCAAACAACCCTTATGGTGATGGTTGTAAAGTCAACCTTTTAGGCCAGCTATCCTAGTGGTAGCATGGACAAAGCAGTCTTAGGCTAAACTCAAGAGGGCATGTGAAGCCAGCTGTTTTACCATATGCAATCCCTTTAATACCAAGTGAAAAGACACCACACAGGTTGTATATCAAAATATATATATATTTATTTCTAACACAATCCTCTGAACTCTTTATGAGGTCAGAGGCACCAGCACATAACAAGATACTTAATTAAAATACAATAAGTTGCACAAAATACAGTAATGCCGTAGGGGCACTTCGAACCATATACTAAAATAGTGGTATAAGAACCATGTCACAAACAAAGGAAAGGCCTAGGGCCTGGAGAATCGCTGGGGCTACACTGTACTACCAATGGATGGAGAGCAGGAGGCCCACGGGATGCGCGTGCAGTGTCTTTACACGCACGCAAGTTACCATAGAGTTAGAATGGGAACGAAAGAAATGGAAACTAGTTCTTTTAGGACGCTTCCGGATGGACTAGGGAAAAGCTACTTGAAACTAGGACACTAGGATAGTCAATACCCACAGGAGTACCGAAATGCTCGTGTTACCTCACCCACAGGAAGCGGGTGCATAGGTGTCAAAGTGTGTCGGGTTTCGTCGCTGATTCCTATGGAGCCTTGGAGAAAGATGCTGCAGGCGACCAGGAGAGAAGTGTCCGGGTGGATCCAAGGGTGGATCGAGGATGAAGAGTACCTGAAAGCAGAGGGGACAGAGTCTGGGCCACTAGCCAGTGACCAGGAGGGAACCAGGAAGGAACCAGGCGATGTCGCGAAGCAATCAGGTGATGTCGTGAAGCTTGTCTCTGCAGCCACGTGGACCAGGAGGTGTCGACGACGACCAGGAGCTGGGCACGGACTGTCCCACGAAGGATCTCGCTGTCGGCGGTGTCGGCTTCCGGATTGGAGTCAACAAGCCTTGGCAAAGGCAACCCACGCAGAAAAGGAAGATGGCTTCTTAATCAGACCAGCAAGGTCTGATGGGCTGCTCCTTTTCAGTGGAGCAAGGGCTAGTCTGGAGCAACCAGACCAGCGTTGTAAATCAAAGGTTTCGTCGTCACAGAGGCCACTAGCCAACGGGCAAATGACCGGACAGACGCGTTGAGCAGGAAAATGCAGAAAGGCCCCACGCAGAACTCGTGGAGTGTGGAGGGCTGATCTTCGGTGCAGTTGGTGCTCGGGCTGTGGCTTCTCAATCCCCGATGCACAACTTCGAGGGGGCCTCAGAAGTTGCACGGAAAGCAATTAGCTGGCTTTCCAAGATGGCCGGTCCCACGTCTCGCGTCGCCTCCACGGGTCTCAGCCTTGCTGTGGCTGTGGATCGGGCTGAAGGAAGTCTGAAGTCCGGGTCTTGTCAGGCTCTGTGCTCGGGCTCCGGCAGGAGCGTCGACAAAGCAAACCGTTGATCGCTTGATGGTGCCTGCTTGTGCAGGGTGGTCACTCCTTGACCACAAGGGAGATTCTTCAGTCTTCTACGTCGAGTAGGATGTCGAAGGTCCAGAGTTTCGTATCAGAGTTTGTCAGGATAAACCTAAAGTCTTGGGCCTCAGCTCCTCCATATATACCAAATTTAGGGGCTGGATTACCTGCTAGGTCCCTCCTATGGGTGGGACCCAGGAAGGGGGTGGTTACACCCCTTTCCCTTTGTCCAGTTTCGCGCCAGAGCTGGGGCTGGAGTGCCCCAGCACCGGTTTGAACTGGACTATGCTAGGGACACCTTGTGTGCCGCAGGCAGTGTCTCATTTCATTCAGCCCTCCCCGCCCCAATACACTATAGCCTGTCTGGGGTGGTGCTAGCACCACCCAAGACAGGAAACCTATTGTCCAATCCTCCCTCGCTGGAAGGACTCCCAGCAGCAGGAGGTCAGACTTGTGTCTGTGGCAGCAGCATCCATTTTGTGATGCTGAGGCTCTGGTTAACTTTAACCGGGATTAATGGAAGTAACATGTCTTCTCCCTCTAGAAGGGTGGAATGCTACCCCCGTCGCCAGAACTGGCGAGGGGGTAGTATTCCAAAGCGTATGACACCTTACACGACATGTCTTGATAAAGCCAAACCAAAGTTAGCATTTAACCGCGAGGTTCATAATGCACTTAAGAGTATATGGTATGGCAATATCCTAGAACAGCTTTAAGGACATGGTTCCGAAAACTGCAGACAGGCTCAGCTCATGCTAGAGCACCATCTCACATAAAGCCAAGCACTCTGCCTCCAGGATTGTTAATGCCTGCCATAGGAGTGACTTATAGGTGTATATGTGTCTAGATATAAGGTCAGATATAGGAATACTATATCTAAGCAAGGGGTGATTATACGACCTTGCCCCAGCTGAGTGATCAGCCAGTTGTGTCAGTTTGGATGGCCAGCCAAGGGTGGCAAAATATATGCTGCAGCCCCTTGTAGGCCTTGGGTGCACCTATGCCCTGGGTACCTATAGTACACTGTACAGGGACTCACAAGAGTGACCCAAATCCCAATTGGTGATGTACCTAAAGTACATGGTGTGAATTTAGAGAGAGAACAGCAGGGCTGTGGGTCTGATTAGCAGGCCCACAGCCACATCTAAGTCGAAAACCAGTGAAGCAAAAAGTGGGGTGGCCATAGGAAAGCAGACCCTACTCTCCTACAGCTACAATTTTCATTATCGGTTCATTCTCCAGCTTCAACAGTTCTTCATTGAATGTAGAGCATTCTTTCAGTGTTGGCATAAGGCAAATTATAGATTCCTTTTCTGCAATTTTTTTGTAGATTGTTTTACCGCAATATTTTCTGTTGGAAATAAGTTTTTTAGTAGCCGACTTTCTAAAGCATTTTTTTCTATCCTTTGTTAAGACACCAATTCTAATATTTTGAAGAATATTTCCATAATCTTCATCATTTCCTTGTTGCATGTTCTTGATAAGTTCCTTATATTCAAAATAACTCCAAATATTTACATTTCCAATATTTCCCAAAGATTGTTTAGTGTCTTCTTGAAGAAGGGTTTTAAAAACAGGTTGGCCTTTCACAGGTGTAAGTTGTTGTAGATCACCAAATACAATTACATGTTTTCCTCCAAATATAACATCGTAATTTGTTTTTGAAATTTGCTGCATCCTCAAATGTACAAACGCAAGCATTAAGTTTGAGACCATGCTTACTTCATCACTTACCAGAAGTTTCATTTTCTTTAGTACTCTTAAAACTTCTAAACAAGCTTCTCCAGATAGCTTGTGGTATTCCAATTTATTTTCATGCTCTACTGGTAACATAAGTAGACGATGTAATGTAATCCCTTTAATGTTGTGTGCTGCTAACCCAGTTGGAACAGTTACAACACAAGACAAATGTGAATCTGTTCTTTTCTGTAGATAACCTGACAAACATTTTATCAAGAAACTTTTCTCCGTTCCAGCTTGTCCACTGATGTACATAAGAATAGGTCTAAATGATGTACATTGGAAATCATTCTTTTCATGCAGAAATCCATGTTCTATCTGTTGTGTAACTTGGTGATATAATTTTTGTTGTTCAGTATTCAGATGTTCCTCTAAATTTTCCAAATCTGATAGACACCGCCAGACACGTTAGAGCTTTTCCGCCGCGGTCGGAAGGCGACCGCGGCGGAAAAGCTGCGGACGGTCTTCCTGACCACCCAGCCATCCTAATCTAGCGGGGGGTCTTTGAAGGCTCCGCAACGGTTTTTCCGCATCCTCCGGGCCGGCGGACATATCCGCCGGCCCAGAGGATGCGGAAAAACCGCAATCCTAATCGGCCCCTTAGTTGGGATTTTCACCAGAAACTACTTTAAACTTTGTTATTTCTTTTTCAAATTTCACATCAGTACTATCTTCCACCTCTTCTTCAACACCTACACTTATCAAACTGTCACTTTCTCTACATTTCTCTTGAGCAGCAAAGAAATGTTACTCTATATCATCACAGACTTTTTTTACATCCAACACTGAACCATGCAAAAGAGCTGTATTTTTTTCATTTAGACATAATGCAGAACTTTTCAAGTAGTATAATCTTCTAACTAACTTCCGCATTTCTGAATGATGTACTGCTAACATTCTCAAATGATGAAAACGACTTTGACACACTTTCCTATAAAGACAAGCCAGAGAATGACCTTGCAACCCTGTATTTTTTCTCACTTTGCAAGGATCCAATCCTTGGTATATCTTAATCTTCTGTTTCACAGTTTTTCTTCCATATTCTCTTAAGAAATTTACTAAAATATCAATAGATTGTTGACGTATACTACAAATACTACTACAATCCCATGTAAACACTGGAGCCTGGATACGTCTCCCTTGAACTTCCTCAGCTATTATTTCTTCAACATTTCAAGGAACTATCTTTTCTTTCTGAATTGGACAACCAACTCGCACCTCATAAGAACGACCACAGGTATCAACTGCATGCACTAAACTATTTTGTTGAAAATAACTTTCTCCATTAAAAAAAGGTTCCATACTAGAAGAATGCTTCCATTCCCCGGAAAATATTTTACAAAAATGTGTTCTATTTACAATTCTTTTTCTCTTACATTTGTCCTTCATCCGCTGCATTATTGTATTTAAAGTCTTCAAACTTTTTAAAATTAAGATAAACAATTTTCTATTTAATTCAAAAGCTTCTTCAAAAACACTTAGAATCTCCTTTTATTGTCTGTAAAATGCTGATCTCCTTTTACATATTTAAATTTATTTTTGTAAATTCTGGAGTACTCTACTTTTATATATTCGTTTTCAAATTTCTGAAAATTATTTGTTCCGTATTCCAACATAATTCTTTTTCCAAAAATCCAATTGTCCACTTTTTTGAACATTTTTCTTTTGCTTTTTTTTCACTGTTCTTGTTCTGTCTGTCTCTTCTATATTTTTAATATTGAAAACAGTCTTTGCAAGTTTTTAAAAAAAACTTTACTTTTCTTACCAGGAGACTTTTCCTTTGAACTTCTATGTTGTACTGGATCTAATTTCTCTTTTCCTTTTTTTTCAAATAAACCTCCTTTCTTTCTTTTCTTTTTCTTTGCTGTTTTCTCGTCATTGTATCTCCTTCTTAATAATGATGCAAAATATCTCTAAAAAAAAAGTTTTGAAAACAGGTTATTATAATTAAAATAATTATATATAAACATTCAAATGTATACAAATATTCACTTATATAATTAAAAAAATACATACAAAGAAACTACATCAATGACTTCCACAATGGAACAGTACTACCTGCATAATTGTGGTAGTCTATGAGTAGTGTGAAAGATACTACAGCACAGCATTAGTAGTACACATCTGATTCTGTAACAGCATGATTAGAACCTGTATCATTCCATAAATACATGGCTAGTGACTAAAACATTACAATACTACAAGTAGAGTGCCTGAGTGCATTTCTAAGTAATTCGATTTTGGTGGAGTGATAGGATAAGTAGAAGTGCTGGATGGGTGATTAGAAAACTGCATGAGACAGACAGGAGGATTCCTACACTATATGCATACTAACTGGGTATTAACACCAGTGTAACAATAATATGTAGCTGGTTAGAGTTGTGCATAGATAGTGCACAAAATACTGTGATTTGGCTGGTCGTTGAAAAAATGGGTATGTGGTGTTTTTGTGTTTTTTTTTCAACGGCAACACCTACTCTGCATATCATTAGCGTTAGTTGTGGCTCTCGTTTGTGGCAATTTTTTGGGCAGAAGGTATTGATGGAAAAGTGGTGTAATTTGCAGTTTTCACCAGGTTGAGAATGGGATGATAATTTAAAAACACAGAAAAAAAGATAAACATTATAATTAGAAATTAGCATTTAAAAATAATCAGAATGATCAGAATATTGTAGCTGAACTTCTATTACTGGCTAGGCCATTCCATAACTACCTAACTACTAACGAAAATAATTACAGTGCTGCAAACAGAGTGCATAGTGCATTTATAAGTGCTTAGTTACTGGCAGAGTGATAGCATAAGTAGATAGTGGTGAATGGGTGATAGCAGCACTGCATGGGACAGAAAGGAGGATTTCTAGACTGCTTGCTTACTAACTGGGAATGTACAAGAGTGTATCAATAGTATGTAGCTCGTTAGAGGTCTGCGTGCATAGTGCACAGAATATCGCAGCTGTACTACTGTTACTGTCTAAGCCATTCCATAAGTACATTACTACAAACTGGATTGATTACACTGCTGCAAACAAAGTGCATGATCAATTTATAACTGCTTAGGTATTGGCAGAGTGGTAAGATAAGTACATAGTTCTGGATGGGTGATTTGAGAAGTGAATGGAACTGACAAGAGAATTCCTACACTACATAGGTACTAACTATGTATTTAGAACACTATTTCAATAGTCTGTACTCCTTACAGGAACTACATACTGAACAGATTATTGTAGCTATACTAGTGTTAGTAACTACGCCATTCAACAAGTACATGACTATTAACAAAAATAATTACAGTGCTGTAAACAGAGCTCATATTCAATTTAAAAGTGCTTCGATATTGATGTAGTGATGGAATAAGGAGATTCTGCTCAATGAATGATTGGAGAAGTGCATGGCACTGACAGTAGGAGAGCTGTGAGCCGGCTAGAACAGGAACAGCTACGGTCCAAATACTATAGTGAAAAGTACGGGCCGTCCCCTTGCAAAAGGATAGCTGCGACCAGTGATGTCCAAAGAGAGAGCATGAATGCGATATCTCGCAAACAAGTGCGGTATATTTCCAGTGTTAGCTTGCACAAGGACCCTTATGCACCCAACGAGCTGTGAGCTGAATGATGGTTTGTAGATGGAGAGCTGCGGGCTGGTGCTCTAGCTTGTAGAGGAAGATCTGTGAGTCGACTAACTGGGTAGTACAGGGAGAGATGCGGGCCGGCTCAGAGGAACAGTTACGGGCCGGTGGACTGGCTCATAGAGCATCAGCAGCGACCCGTCGGCTCGCAGAAGGAGAACTCCGGACAAGTTATTACAGGAACAGCTGCAAGCCAACTACTATAAGGAAAGTTTGAGCCGTTGGCTTGCAAAGGGATAGGTGCGGGACAGTGATGTGGGGAGAGTGAGCGTGAAGCGATTATCTCGTAGAGAGACAGTTGCACCATATTTCCAATATTGCTTTACAGAGGTACCACTGCGGACTGGCTCACAGAGAAAGAGTTGAGAGCCCACCAGTGGTTCCCAGAGGGAGAGCTATGAGCCAGCGGGCTGGCTCCAGAGGAACACCTGCAAGTCGACTAGGTGGCTCGTACAGAGAGAGCTACAGACCAGCTCACAGAGGAAAAGTTGCGGGCAGACTGGCTGGCTCATACAGGAAAAACTGAAAGACAACTCGCTGGCTCGTACAGAGAGAGCTGTGGGCTGGTTCACAGAGGAACAGTTGCGGGCCGCGGGCTGGCTCGTAGACGAAGACCTGGAAGCCGACTGACTGGCTAATAGAGGGAGAGCTGCGGGCCAGTTCACAGAGAAACAGTTGCGGGCGAGCGGGCTGGCTCGTACAAGAAGAACTGCGAGCTGACTGCCTGCCTCATAGAGGGAGAACCACGAGCCGGCTCACAGAGGAACAGCTGTGTGATGACCAGTATAGGGAGAGGTGCGGGCTGTCCACTTGTAGAGGGATATTTGGACGACCGTCATGTGGGGAGAGGGAGCGTAAAGAGGGTATCTCCCAGAGACAGCTGCAGTATATTTCCACTGTTGGCTTGCAGGAGTACAACTGCGAGCCTGACGGCTCGCAGAGCAAGAACAGCAAGCCAACTGGTCATTCGCAGAGGGACAGCTGCGGGCCGGCCGGCTAGCTCATAGAGGAAGGCCGGCGAGCCGACTGCCTGGCTCGTAGAGGGAGAGCTGCGGGCCAGCTCACAGAGGAATAGTAGTGAGCCGACGAGCTGGCACGTAGAGGAACACCTGCGAACCGATTGGCTGGCTCGTAGAAGGAGACCTGAGGGCTGGATCACACAGGAACAGCTGTGGGCCGACTAGTATAGGGACAATTGCGGACCGTCCACTTATAAAGGGATAGGTGCGGGACGGTGATGTTGGGAGAAGGAACCTGAAGTGGCTATCTCGTAGAGAGAAAGCTCCAGTATATTTCTAGTGTACGCTTGCAGAGATACAGCACTGACCTAGCTCGCAGACCAACAACTGCGAGCCGACCGGTAGTTTGCAGAGGGACAGCTGCGAGCCGACTGGCTGGCTAGTAGAGAGAGCAGCGGACCGGCTCGCACAGGAACAGCTGGGGGCCAACTAGTATAGGGAGAGGTGCGGGCTGTCCACTTGTAAAGGGATAGGTGCGGGACGTGATGTGGGCAGAGGGAACGTGAAGGAGGCATCTCGTTGAGAGAGAGCTGCAGTATATTTCCAGTGTTGGCTTGCAGAGGTACAGCTGCGGGGCCCGAGGACTCACAGAGGGACAGCTGAGATATTTCTCAAAAACTACTGAACGAATTTACACCATTTAAACAAAAGCATGCTTTCTGGACCATCACCTCTCTCCCTGCTAAAATTTGGCGTAATTCCGTTCATCAGTTTCACCTGTAGTCTTCTGTAAACTTTCGTATCGAAATTGCATGGAGAAAACAAATTTTGGGACCCTCTTTTTTTCTCAGTCCCTCCCACACCATTCACCCCAAAACTTTCAATATAGGAGCTAATTAAAAAAAGAGAAACTGTTTCAATAATTTCATAAAGATTCACCATACGGCGACAAAGTTATGCGCACATAGAGGGCTCCAGGAGGGGGGGGTCGCGCAACCTCCTCCCAACATGAGGGAATCCCCGGGGCTGTGCGGACTCCAGCAGGCCCACACGACCCCTGCAAGCCCACACTATTATTTTTTAAGAAATGCCCCGTAACCTAGCCCACCCAGGGACCTCATTAAAATAAAACGTGGGAACCCGCCACCCCAGCGCGAATTGCGCCTTTTTTTTTTTAATACTTTTTTGGCCCTGGGGTCTGGGACCCCCTGAGCAGGCCTAGGGGATCAGAGGGTTTCTACCCTACCCCCTTCACTTGTTTCATACCTTTGTTTCTCAGTTTTCAGATGACTTGCTTCTACCGAGCCAAAAGATGGCTGCCAACACTTCCTGGTTTAGCCAATCACAGCGAAGCTCACGCACGCGACTTAGGCTCCGCCCAGATATTGAAACTTTTATTTTTCTAATTTCTCAGGAACTACTGAACGGATTTGGTGGGCTTGAAACGTCTCAGACGGCGGCACATAACTGAGGCACACACTACAAAACCCACAAACCAACGCGGACTCATTCGAGTCGCCCGTTGGAGGGCTCATATTTTTAAGTGGGAGCTGTGGCCTCTATGCCAAAATGACTGCCGCGCCTCTGAAGAGTGCAATGAGCACGAAACGCGTCAGGTGTGAATCAACAGGCATGCTTTAAACTGGATCCGCCCGCCAATCCGGCTTTTACCTCATGAAGGTTGAGGCAGTGGATGTCAGAGTGCGTCTCCAACTGGTGGGAACCTTGGAGCTTTGATTTATATGCGGCCTCCTAGCCGCAAGAGATGCACCACCCATAAATTTAGGGCCACGGAGTTCAGAATCATGGAGTCTCAATGTGGGGGCATCCATGGAGGATTGACAAGCCGGATGTGCGAGTGGAGGCCCATTGGTGGGCTTGAAACGTCTCAGACAGCGGCACATAACTGAGGCACACACTACAAGACCCACAAACCAACGCGGACTCATTCAAGTCGCCCATTGGAGGGCTCATATTTTTAAGTGGGAGCTGTGGCCTCTATGAGCATTGAAGAACCGGATGGCAAAACAATGCAAATTGAACAGCAAATTACCTGTACCTCAAAGAATGTAGTATATGTGATTGAATGCAGGTGTGGTGTCAAATATATAGGCAGCACAACTTGTTTACTGAAGAAGAGAATCCTTGAGCATATCCGTGCAGTAAAAAACAAGAACATGTTGTATGCAACTGCCAAACATATAAATGCATGTCAGAATGGAGACTGGAGAGCAATGACATTCTACGGCTTAAAAATGTTGTCGAAAATGGAAAGAGGAGGTGACACTGTGCGCAAATTACGGCAAATAGAATCCCGCCTAATCATTCGACTTCGAACCAAAATGCCGAGAGGAATGAACTTTGGAGAAGATCTCCACATACATCTAGAGTGAAAATACAAAGAACCAGAAGATATCTAATGAAATAGGGTACTATACCCGATATCAATAATTAATAATTAGGCACTAATCCTACACGAACTAATGACTACAAACTCTGCCCATGTGAATGAACATGTCACGCAATGTACTAGGACATTGTAAAATCATAAAATCACACCAGTCTTTCTTTGCATGTACATTTTTATAATGTTTGTTCCAAACTACGTATCCCATAATGCCACCTAGAGCTAACATGGGCTAGTATTTAAATGGAAATGGTAGAAGGACTTACTGACCGTGACCAAAGCCTTGTGTGGCTGAAACGCGTCGGTGGGGTGAAGCGCTAATTAAAAGGCTTCAATAAAGTATCCGGTTGTGCCGCCTCCTTTGTGATATAAAAGTTATTACTGGGTCAGGATCCGACCCCTGGGCTGAGCACACACTGTGGAGCGCACTCGTAAACTGCAGGATCACGTTGTCGCTATATATATATATATATATATATATATATATATATATATATATATATATACACAAAGCGCCCACAGGGCGGGGCGCACTCACTGGTTGGCGTCTGTAATGACGAGGAAGAGCCCAGCACCTCAGCGTCAGCAGTTACCTGACGCGTTTTGAGTATTCACCCTTCTTCATAGGCTTCACTGCTGCAAATGACTGTCAACACTATGGTCTGCCAGCGATCTCACTTTATTCAAAATTCAGTAACAGGTGAGTAATGCTACTGATGCATCCTGGGACTGGAAGTCCATAAAATTAAACCCCAGTGGGCTGATGACAATCATTTTGCAAAATATGCGCAATCGGGGGGGTGTCTTCAATCTGCCCCAATGTTGTCTCTGGCCAGTTCGTTCTGCTTCGCTGAAATAAAATCCAGCAGCAGAACCGCTACAGTCTGCGGTGGTGCGCCCCATGGCCGGGTCGGCCGTAATTTATTCAGTTTCAAAAAAGCGCCCACATTTGATGGACCACCAGTCCCAGCCTACATCACTGTGGAATGAATTACTGTGGATTGAACAATGAAATTACTCACCTGAGTTTCATTGTGGCAATAGTAATAAATAAGGGACTATGAAACTGGTGGTCTTTTGCGAGCATTTCACCAATATGCAGAAAAGCCTATGAGGAAGGGTGTTAACCTGAAACGCGTCAGGCTCTGCTGGCGCTGACTGCATTTGTATCTTCCCCATACTGGAGTCTGTAAACAGGGAGTGCACTCCGCTTTTGGGCACCTGTGGAACTTATATAATCAGGAACACTCCACCCGCCACACGATGGAGCACAGACCACAGAATAGGTGTGGGTACATTTTCTTTATTCCGTCAACATGTAGCAGCCATAACGCATTTCAGCCCCGGAGGGCCTTGATCACATATATATATAATTTGTAGCAATGATGTAAATTCTTCTTGTGTTATTTTTTTCTCCCTCTTCTCTCTTTTTCAATGTTTTCTCTTTTTGTTTATCATTAAAAGGGGGAGATGTGTTATGGGTTTTTTCATCATTAAAGGGGGGTGTGTTACGGTTTGTGTACTTGTCTAGTTCAAAATGGAATATAGTAGAGGACTTTGTTAGTGCCATGGTTTCCACTGTCTAAGCATTCTGTTGGAGGACAGTTTGATGTGGCAGAAGAACTAGCCAGACCTATTTCCTGTGTATTCTGAGCTTGTTCATTAAAGAAGTTTTTACCATATTCCTGCTGCCTGCCTCATGCTTGTGTGCATTCAGGAGAGGCACACTAAAAAGAGGGAGTGACATGGAAGTTCATGCAGGGACTAAACACCCCTGGTGAGAGTGAAAGATGGTCAAACCCAAGCAAAGCCATATCTTCAAGGAGGTGGGGGAAGTTGTGTTACCAGGGGAAAAGAAGTCGAGTCCATGGAGGTGAAATCATCTATCCAACTTGCGCCTTCTGCCACAGAAAAGTGAGTTAAGTACGAAGCAAATCTTGTCCTTTGCTTGGAACTGGGTGACTGGGTGGTCGTAGTGTAGTGCATTTAGCTAGCTGCACTGTTCTGACCGCATCACATTTCCAGGCTCATTGACCCAAGATAAGAAACAAGCACTACTCGAGTAGCTCAATTGCAGCACCAGCATACTTACCACAAATCTACCCCTGCCGGGCGAGCTTTCCTTCAGAGTTCTCCAGCTGTTCCACACCACCTTTGTCATCAAAGGATACAACATAATCTTGAAGTTAAGAAGGCCGTGCCTGATGAAGTTCCAGCTGATGCTCGTGCAAAATGTCCTCATAGAAACGTTAAGCTTCCTCCTAGGTTAAGCTTCCTCCTAGGGTTTACAGCCCACCTCCATTGAACTATTGCTAACACCTCATATCACAGGACGTCAGCTGGACAGAGCAGCAGAGGATGGTTGTGAAATCCACTTTCATTATCTTCAAAAGCTTTCGTCTTCCTAGCTTTATGAGATCAAAGTGTTTCACAATGGCGTTGGGTTTACCAAGTGCTCTCAGCGCCTCCACTCTTGGTCTAACGCTAACCCCATCCCAGCCCGAACGGGAACTTGCGGAGACATGTTACATCATGGTCCATGAACCACGGAAGGCCCCCTTGTGGCTTGTTCTGTAGGTCGTCCTGTTTTTTGTAGACCGGGCAGCACTTGGGGGCTTGGCCATACCTTCCTGATCAGTATTCAACTGTCTCAGGTTTAGCACCATGTGACTGTACCTGCATGTATACATCTTCTAGCCACAGGCATGCACACCCTGGTTTGCTCCTGGAGGGAGCCATCAGCTCACTGACCCTGTAGTCCCCAAATGTTACTGAAAAGCAGCCTTGAATAGAACAGCTTCCCCGGTCATAACGCAGACGTCGGGAAGTGTTAGTAACAGTGCCCCAGTCTAGTGAAAACCGTAGGCTGCCTCAGATTGTTATGATTTACCTGTATACAGTCCCACATCCACATTGCTTTACGGAGACCCAAAGAGTTGGCTGCGTCCTTTCCCATGTACAGCTTAGAAAAGTAAGCCACAGCGCTTTGGTTTTACCGCTCGTGAATGCTGCAGTTGTAAATCTCTCTACCTCCCTGCTGGTTCTCCCCCATGTGTGGCAATTCCGCCCATCGCCCTCTGGAAGCAGGCCCAGCACTTATAATAAGTGGCGGCTGCCTAGTGTGCGAGAGCCTCATCATCCAGGATTGCTAGGTCTGGTCTACCAGATCCCATAACCTGTCCGGGAATGGTGTCATTTCCTCCTCTGCACGCGGCACCTACTTCGGGAAACTTGCGCTTTGAAAACGAGCAATTGAGTCATCTCATCCCAAAACATGTCTAGCTTTTATGGCTATGTAAGCGATCAGCTGTTAGCCAACTAAGGGCCAGATGTACATACCTTTGTGTTTGTGATTACCTAGTAGTGAATTTTTGCGATTCGCTATTAGTTAATCTCAAAGAGCAATGTATTACAGCGTGTTTTACACTATTTGCGATTTCCTGTGGGTTACAAGTAGACCTATCTCATTAATATTTGACCCATTGGGAATCGCTAAAATAACAGGAATGGTGGCCTGGTGGGGTCAGCAGACCACCATGTCTGTGATTGCTTTTAAATAAAGCAATGTTTTTTTATTTAAAACGGCGCACATTTTTCCTTAAAGGAAAATTGGATGCATTTTAAAAAGAAAAATGTAAAGTTTTCTTTTAATTTTTTGAGAGAAGGCAGTGGTCTGAGGGACCACTCCCTGCTCTTAAAAATCGTTTTTACAACCATTCACAAAGGGTAGGAGGTCGCTTTGGGACCCCTTCCCATTTGCAAATTGGTTATCACCTACTTGAAGTATGCAGTAAAATGCGTATGTTTTGCAACCGAATGTGTATGTTTTGCAACCGCATTTCGGTCGCAAAACATTCACACATACCATTGTAAGTCTCTATTACGAAGGGATGTTCTGAACACGCCCCTTTCTAATACCGAATTGGGAACCCATTTTGCGATTCAGTATTAGGTTACCGAATCGCAAAATCGGTTTTGTACATTCAGAAAGGCTTTTTTTCTTGCAAACGGCCCGATTCGCATAATCGGGCCATTTGCGACCTCAAAAAAACAACGTACATCTGGCCCTAAGTGTCGAAACAAACCCAATACCTTAGGGCACTTCGCTGTGCCCAGGTTCAGTAGATGCAACAATGTGTGGTTGTCCGAACAAAGCGTCATGTCCTTGTTAGCTAGTATCACTTTCCACAGCAAGAATGCTACCACGATAGGGAAGAGCTCCAGCAGTGCCATTTATCTTTCAAACCTGTGTCGTGCCACTTACCTGGCCATTGAGCTTCGCGCCAGGCAGAGCCCAGAATAGCCCCGAAGCCCTTGTGCCCTACAGCATCAGTAAAACGCTCCAACTGTTCTGTTGTCACCCAAGATTCATACCACACCAGGGTCCTGTTGAAATAGATGGGAACGGCTAGCCACTGCTGAAGATCCTGTTTGACCCAGCCGGTCAGCCTGATCTTTGTTGCTTTTTACTGAGACCCCTTGCTTAGCAAATGTTCTCCCTGCTGGGATGACCCTTCTGCAAAGTTGAGTTTTGCCAGTAGCTGCTTAATCTCCCCTAGGGTTGCGTTCTTTTTGTCTATTAGTCCTTCAATAATTTGCTTCAGATCTGCAATATTTGAGGCAGTGATCTACACACACCTTCGACGAGTCTGATTCTATGCCTAGAAATGTCAACTTCGTTGATGAAGCTTCCGTTTTGTCATGTGCTAATGGCAAGCCAAGTTGTTCTGCAAAGGTGATCAATTGGCACAGTAAGGCTCTGCATTGTGGCGAACCTGGATCCCCTCCAAAACGGAAATTGTTGAGGTAGTGTAACAGTCTTCCTTCCAGATATCTCTCTCCTAGTGCACACTCCAAAAAAATGCTAAAGCCTTAGAAGGTTGTGCAGGATATTGTGCAGCCCATGGAAAGGCATCTGTCATAGTATGAGTCCAACCAGCTGAAAGCCTCACCAGTGATAACTTTTAAGGTGCACTGGAAGAAGGAGGAAGGCAGATTCAATGTCAGCCTTGGCCATCAATGCTCTTTTTCCCTCAGCCCTCAGCATTCGCTGCTTCATCCAGCTTGTCATATTGTACTGAACACCGGTCCTCGTCCAGCTCATTGTTCACTGTTCCTTCCTGGGGGTATGAGAGGTGGTGGATAAGCCTAAACTGGCTTAGCTCTTTATTGGGAACTACCCCTAGTGGGGAAACCACAAAGTTCTCCAATGCCGGATCCTGAAATGGGCCAGCCACACACCTCCGTTTGAGTTCCTTGGCCATTTTATCCCTTGTGACTATCAGCTAGATGCATCTAACCAAAATCCGCCCGCAAAGGGGCAGATTCTCAGAATCTGCCCCTATGCGACCGGTATTTTTGTATTTGGGATGCATCATCCCAAATGCAAAAATGGCAAATTGAGAAATCGCTAAATTGCGATTATTTGCATTTAAGGAATCTCAAATTGACATTCCTTAAATGCAATGCATGAAAGTTTTAAAAATAGCGAATTCGCTAATAGGGCACGCAAATTACCATGAAGTAGAACTTCATGGTAATTTGCAAAAACTTTGAAAAATGCACTAAAGTGCATTTTTCAAAGTTTCATGTTGCCTAAGGGCATGTGTGTGCGCAACATATGTGCACAGATCAATTTCAGGGGTGCAACAGGGTGTCCTTTGGACACCACTGCACCCTTGAAATCGCAATCTCAATTTGCGATTCGCTAATTGCGATTCGCAAATTGAGATTGTCTTCCCATTCATTCCTATGGGCCTCTAGGCCCATAGGAATGAATGGGGAGGTATTCCTTAATTGCGACTCGCAATTTGCGAGTCGCAATTAAGGAATTCTAAGAAAACGCTATTTTTTTAGTGATTTCTTGATGCCTTGCATTTTGCTATTCCTTAATAGCGAATCGGTATTTTTCGCTATTAAGGAATCGCAAAATGGGTTGTTGATGCATCTGGAGGTATGATATTCTCTGAGATAGACTTGAGATTCCTGATGAGGTGTCCTACCTGGGCTCCATTGCAGGCAAATGGAAACCCTTCTTCAAAACATTTTGCCAGCAGCTACGCAGTGTCTCATTTGGGATAACCGTTAAGCAATTTTATAAGCTGCCTGACTCGTATGGGAGTGGGTGCTATATCCTTCACTACTACTACATGCATGTCAAAATTTTCAGGCTTGTCCCGAATTTCAGTCGCCTTTCTCCAATTTCCAGCAAGTTGTAGCTTAGGACTTTGTCGCCCTTCCCCCTGAGCAAGGCTTGCTTTTACTGCCTTGGTAGTAACCACTCTTGTTTCTTTCTGCTTCCGTAGGACCGAAATGCAAGTTTGTGTGTCCACCCTCTTTCGTGCAGTGACCATGATATGGCTCAAGCCAGCAGCCATGGCCCATTCTAATGGGCTGAGGAGCCCCACCCACTCACCTTTTCACTACTATACAGAATGTCTGTCAGGCTCAACATAGGTCAGCCTGACAGTCGCTCTTTATTTTCAGATCAGGCAGCCGGGAGCTAGACATGCGCTAAATGTTCAGGCTCCTGGCTTCCTGAGCTGAACTTTACCGGGCTAAAGAAGTCACAACTGCTGTGGACGTGACATCTTCAGCCTGCCAAAATGGCTTGAGGCCCTCCCCCGAGTCACAAGGAGGAGCGTCTTTCATTGCCTCGGACTTGGGGCTTCAATTCTAAGCCCTGAAGTGCCCAGGGATGAGTGTCATTCACTGACACCTTGTCACCGAGTAGGGTGGGGTCAGCAGTATCGCTGACTCCATCCCACTGTGACGAGTAAGGGACTGCTGCCTTCCCTCATTGGCTGACCTTAGGTCAGCCAATGAGGGAAGGCAACAGTCCCAACCCTCCTGGAACCTCAGAGGCTTGGGACTGCTGCCTGGGGGAAGGCAGCAGTCCCAACCCACATGGGATCGCTTAGACAGAGCTGCGCAGTTAAGTATGATTTTATTTTTAATTTTTGGTGCGTGCATGTGTGCCCAACCCCTGCTAATAGTACAGGCTGCCACTGAAAGCCAGTAACATTCTGATGATCCCAATCTATGATGGGCCATGTTCGCATTTTTGCTCCGAAGCCTTCATATCTTAACCAAGCTACACCTTAATACTTGTGTTGCGTTTGTAAACTTTTGCTCATATAGGAAAAGTACAGCTGTGCTTTGGGGAAACTTCTCAGCAAACACGGAGGCCAATGTTCTGAATGTGTGCAATCAGTTGTCTATGGACCTTTCAATTTTGGTCCTGCGCCTCTCTCCCTATCCTCATCTTTTTTTGTCCTGTATGATTAAATCCAAACCCGGCTGCCTAGCTTCTAACAGAGAAAATAGGTCAGGGAATTCTATCTCAGGACCAGAGGCGAGGATTATGTTATTGTTTCATTCTTTTTATTGAATAGTAGCTATTTTAACCAAACTTTAACAACTACCATTTGCATGAGACCGTGAGAATGTCATAAAAAAAACAATAGTTTCCAATGGGATAACAGTCCCCAAACTCCATCCAATCAGGTCGTCCCAGATCAATACATAGTACATCATCTTTGTCCACTCACCCTCTTTCTTCGCTACTCGCAGCCAAGATAAGTGACTTTTTTCCTTCTCTCATTTTACATGGTGTGTACAATGTTATTTCATTGATATATTCCTGATTATTTCTTTACGATGTGCTGATTGCGACCTCTGCTTCAGAAGTGGTATCCTTGGGTGTTTTACAATGTGATTTTCCTGATATTTTTCTGATTATTGCTTTCGCTGGGCAGATTGTGACCTCCACTTTATAGGCGGTAACTTGTTTCGGCCTCTGGAACGCTCAGCGCTCTTTCGCAGCCGCTTGTTTGTGGCTTGGTGCGGGTCTCCCGTACCAAGGTGGTGCTTGACAACACAACTCTTTGCCGTGATGCGCACTTCGCATTCTGATCATTCCAGAGAAATCTGAGCTATGTGCCACCGCTCGTGAGCCTTGCCATCTGGAGAGTTACACCCCTTAGTTGGGTCATTATGTAAATGTAGTGCTTATATAGCGCACAAATCACCCCCGAAGGGGTCTCAGGGCGCTGTACACATACCGCTGTGGAACCCTTCCTGGCCTTTCCCTGTGAAGTGCCCACTCCTGGGCACCCCCAAGGTGAAGCCAGGCATCCTAGCGCTGTTGGGGCCGTTCAAACTGTCACCCCATCAGACAGTTTCTGTTTTCAAACGCCCCTCTCAGGATCCATATTTCACACGTGTGTGGTTTGAAGCTCTCCACCGGAGAGTCTGTTTTGTTTAGCAGGTTTTTGGTCTGCGGGGACACTCTCCCAGGTGGATTATCCCCTCTGAAAGACAGCACCAGGGGTGCGGTGTCCCCAGGCATCGTCCCAACAGCAGTGTGGCTTGGCCCACACCAAATCTAGGGCTAACACCCAGCCCCCCATAACTACAGCATTCACTCTGCTTGTGTTATTCCCCAGTGCTTAGTAGCCCTCCTCTACACAGGGCCCGAATGCCTCATAGCCTTAGGGGGTTTGCGGGGACTTTCTCCCAGGGGATAAAATTGTTGGAAGATACCCAGCGTGAGGAAGACCCTCTGGGGGGGCTTCCTTGGGATGATGACTTCTACGATGCAGTTGATGCATAGCTATATAGGGTGGTTTCTGAGGCCATTGTCCCACGCCAGACAGCGCAAGCATGCGAAAAGAGTGCAGGGGCGGCATAAGGCCCCACGGCTCTCTTGACGCCTGCTGTGAACTCGCAGCCCCCTGATTTGCCCCCACCCCTAGCGAAGCGGACCTGCGAGGCTGGAGTAAACCTCAATGCCTTTGATAGGCTAGAGCAAGCTTTCTTTGCTAGTAACATCCCAGTCCCCCTCCCCTGGCTTGGGGGCCGCGGGATTGTTTACTGACATCCCTACCCGGTGTTCACTGCCACCCCACAGACGAGAGTCATAGGGATTCAGATGATGATGATGGCCCCTCCCGCCCCTGGCTCCCCTGCTCCCACCCACCCCTCTAGCCCTCCCCTGCTACCGGTAACCAAGGGCTCTGCTCTGACATGTTGGACCCGGACAAGATCCTTCACCCGACGTCTTCCGAATTAGCTCATTCAGAGAAAGTGGAACACTATGTGGGGGGTTGCATTCAGCAGCCTCTAAAGAAGGAATCCCGAAACCGCCTTAGGACTGAATCCCCCTGCCCATCCCTAGAGGGGATGGTGGCACTTACACCTGTCATAGATCCCCTGATGGCCACTTTCTTACAGAAGTTCATTAAGAACCCCAAAATGGAATAGACAGGTCCTGGTGGGCTTGCCAGGATAAACTTCTGGATACCCTTGGACCCTTGACAAAGATCCTGGACATGGCAGAAGAGGCCGAGACATCAGGCTCCATGATCTCCCCAGATACCCTCTCAGCTTGGGCACAGCGTGCCAAAATTTTCTTGGGAAATGCCAACTGCACGTTATCTACTGAGCAGTGTTGCTCCTTGCTGATTAAGGTCAACCCTAAAATCGGGGACTTGATTGATTCTGAGGCGGGCTCCATTGCACAAGGGGGACTGTTTGGGGAGCCTTTTATCAAAGAGGTAGGGAAGTGTTTAATACTTTCACCTTCCTTAAGAAAGCACAATCGTCAATCCCGGGTTTCTGAGGAAGGGGCCGTTCATACGGCTGCCCCAATAACCACTACCCTCCCTGAGGGCAAAGCTTCCACCAAGGCCAGTGTCAGGGACAGCCCAAATTTGCCAACTTATATCCCACCAGAGAGCGGCGAAGCAGAGGCGCAGGTGCCTCCAACAATTCCGGTGAGTATTCTCCCTTCTTCCCTTCTAAAAGTGGACGGCCAGCTGTCGAATGTTGGCCCAGGTTTGGGCTTCCATCATGGAAGACGCATGGGTACTGCAGACAGTGAGAGGGTTTCAGATGGAGTTTTGCGGGACCCAAACGCAATCCAAAGTTCTGTGACCCATCTTTTTTTCGACAGCCAAGTCTGCTCTGGTGGACTAAGAGGTAAACTCACTCATGGCCAAAGGCGCTATCTCACCAACAACCCCCAGACCCCAGAGGTTTTATCAGCAATATCTTCCTGTTAGACAAAACAGACGGGGGCCAACGCCCAGTCATCAACCTATGCAAGTTCAACGAGTTGCTCGTCTACCTCTACTTACTTCAAGATGGAGGGGATCCACCTACTGCAGGATATCCTCAGACCTCTGGACTGGATGGTGTATCTGGATCTCAAGGATGCCTATCTCTCGATTACCATTTTGCCTCCTCAACTGAGGTTTCTCCAGTGGTTTTGCAGGACGGAACTTATGAGTCCACCACCCTTCCTTTCGGCCTCTCTTCTGCCCCGTGGTGATTCACAAAGGTTCTCAAACTGGTCGTGGAACACCTGAGAGCACAGGGTATCTGGCGTATCGTATATCTAGACGACCTCCTGATAATACCCCATTGGCTGCACAAGTTAACCCTACAAATACAAACAGCAGTCAACCTCTAGCAGAGCCTGGGGTTTCTGATCATTGAGACCAAATCCCTTTTGGTTCCCTCTCAGAGGACGATTATTCTGGGTTTCTTGATTGACTCAGTCGAAGCCTTTCTTAGTCTTCCGTCCCAGAAGGTGACGAAGATTTGTCACGCGTTGCGCTGGATTCTGACCAAACATCGAGTTCTGCTGATAGAAGTAGCATGCCTGGCCATCTTTCCAGACCCTCTCAATTATCGCGCCTTTCAGCTGTTGAAAGACGCCCACTTCCGCAAGTCTCTCGTACGCTCAGTAGGTGGAACTCTCCGGTGAGACACGGAGGAGATCAACTGGTGGTTAGCCAATATGGAGGTGTAGAATGGCTGGGCAATTTTTGGCTCTGCTCAATGCACTGTCATAGAGTCCGACGACAGCAGATCTGGCTGGGGCGCAGACTTGACGAATTTTCCAGAGGAGGTTTGTGATCACCTCTTGAAAAACTATTACACATCAACTGTTTGGAACTCCTCGTGCGTCTTCTTTGCGATCCAATGTTGAACAAAGGATGCCATCCAGTCTTTTGCACTTCGCAAGATGGACAAAATATTGGCAGTGTGATACATCAGCCATCTGGAAGGGAACTCGGTCGAATGTTCCCTCCGACATAGCCACCATCTTCTCTAAATATTGCCTGGATCAACACATCTCGGTCATGGCGGAAAACCTGCTGGGTCAGGCCAAGCAGGCAGCAGGTTTCACTATTGCCACTTTCGGGACTCGAGCCTTTGGAAACTTCATTCAAGGGTGTTTTCAGATCTCAAGGACAAATGGGGTCTGTTTTCAATGGACCTATTTGCATCCCGCCTGTATCACCAACTGCCCAGGTTCTTCAGTTGAAGGCCGGACCCCCGGGCAATAGTCACAGTTGCTTTCCTCCAGGACTGGATGGTGAAGAAGGGTTATGACTTTCCCCCGTTTGCCATCATCACGAAGGACCCTGCCCAGGTCAGGTGACAGAAGTCAGAGATGGTGATGATCATGCCAGTTTGGAAGTCACAAGTTTGGGTTCCAGTTCTTCTGGAACTTTCTTGGGATTCTCCAATCCCTCTCCTCCTATTTTTAGCACTTCTGGACCAGCAACTCCATCCTTTGATCTTGGTGGGGTTGCTGTCACTCATGGATGGTGGATTACAGGGGGTGATGGTCGGTCTCAGGCCTTTCGGGCATGGCCGAGAGATTATTGTCCAAGGCCTGGGCTGACAGTGCAATCAAACGCTATAAGTTACCTGGCTTCGTTGGACCCGTTGGTGTTTGCGTCGGAGTCTCAATCGCGTCGCAGTGGATGTGACCCACGTTCTTAATTTCCTGGCCTCATTAGTTGAGGATAGTTTGGCTTATAGGTCATTCAACAACTTTCGTTCCGCTATTTCAGCCGGGAATTCCTAGGTGGAAAGGTCCCTGATAGGGGAGCACCCTTTTGTGAGTCGCCTCTTGCAGGGAATTAGACTGTCCCTTCCCCCAGAACCTAGATATTCGACGCTCTGGGACATCAACTATGTGCTTAACATCCTTTTGTCATGGCAACCAAACCAATTCCTGTCCAGGAAGGAGATATCGACGAAGCTGGCCATGCTGCTTTGCTTGATTTTCTGAAGACAGGTCTCAGACGTGAGTGCCCTGGACATCACACAACGTATTTTTTCCCCCTCAGGGGAAAATTCACTAGCCACATGAGAACGAAATGCAGGACGCAGGTAATCCATACCTGGCTTTTCTGCAGTCTCCAAAGATGTGCATTGTGGCCTGCCTGAAGGCATATGAGGACATGTCGGCAGAATTCCTTCCCCCGGGTGAGCGCCAACTCCTCGTCGCTTTGCGGAAACCGCATAGAGAGGTGTCTTCTCCCACTATCGCCCGTTGGGTAAGATGGGTGATGCAGTGAGCAGGTATTGATCAGTGGGATGTTTGGAGCTCATTCCACACGTGGAGCAATGGCTTCAAAGGCGTTTACTTTAGGTGCTTGCTTGGAGGAGAGAGGTGTGGCGCAGCAGCCTGATCGGCTGACTCCTCGCGCAGGGTTCAATTCCTGGCGGCAGCTCAGCTCAGCATAATGTGACTCTGTGCTTTAGCTCACCTAATCTCCCCGATGGCCCCCAGCACCTTGAAATCCTCAAGGAGGTGATATGTTTGCACTTTACAAATAGGAATTACTATTATTATTATATCCTTAATGCTGCAGACTGGTCTTCAAAAAAGTCCTTGATATGGCTCACTTGGTGGTAAGAAAGCTTTAAACTATTATAATCCTCGCCTCCGGTCCTGACATAGAATGAACATTTTTATAGCTATTGTTAGGGAAAGTTTCAATTCTATTAAGGACTCGGAGGCAAGGATTATCCCACCCAGGGATCAGAAAATGTGTTGGAACCCTCCCCATGACTAGTAAGTAACACGTCTTGATGTTTCAGTGTAGCACTATGCTCTTGTTATTTGTTTGTTGTAGACTAGGTTCATTTCTGGATGTATGCTGGCATTGCTTTATTTACAGGCATAAACCTTAGCCATGGATTTTTGCGAAAAGTGACCTTTGGTTGTAGGAATGGATGTGAGCAAACAGGAGTCGTGAAGTGGATGCAGAGGCTGGTCTGGCACGACGAAAGAGGGCGAGTGGACAACGATGATGGATTATGTACTTATCTGGGATGACCTGTTTGAATGGATTATGGGGACTGTTATCCCATTGGACACTATTGTTTTTTATGACATTCCCAAGGTCTCGTGGGAATGGTAGTTGTTTAAGTTTGGTTAAAATGGCTGCTATTCAATAAAGGGAAGAAAAGATAGCATAATGCTTGCCTCCTACTCATTAATAGAATTGAAACTTTCCGTTACGATAGCTAGGAAATATTTCATTACTTACAACAAACCCTTTCCTTTACAGATAGGAGGAGAATGCTTGCTAGTCCACTTTCCTGGGCATTTGTAGGCGGGTCCTGGCCAGTTGGTTGGAAGGGGCTTGGGAACACATGCACCGTAAGGCTAATGGATACATGGATTGTTTGGTGAATGATGCTGAAACAAGCAAGTGATCAAAGACCCGAATAACGCCCCAGTGCTTGTAGAATTAGTAAGGAGTGCAGTTGTTTAAATACGGTAAAATAAATGTGTGCTCAAGGAGGCAAAGGTAATTAAAGTGTACTTAAATGACCAAACGCTAATGGAGAGCGCACTTGTATTTACATGCATGAGTACTTCATACTACTGACACTCGCTATTCAGGGGCACCATTAAAGCACTCAAATATTTCTTTTTATTTGAATGCTATTACTTACACATTTTAATTGTTTACCTGTATCCATTAGCCTTATGGTGCATTTGTTCCCAAGCATCTTACAACCACCAAGTTAACATCATTACACGATTTTGGTGATGTTAGGGACATCGAGTTAATTATTTAATCCAGTGGACGCACTTGAGGCTTTGTTCTCATTTCAACTTTCAATTACCCCACAGATTTTTTTATTCCCTGAAGAAGGGCATGCAGCCAGAAATGCATTGGGATTTTTGAAGCATGAAAGTTTAAACATGGATTTGCATGTGAATGGAAATGACTGAAATGGATTTTATTTAATCGTTCTTGAAATTAATTAAACAGAACGTTTATTTGAGACTCAAACAAGCATTGTTTGGAATCATTTTTATTGAAATCATTGATTAACTTATTTACATTCCTCTCAGGATAGAAGTGGTGCGACTAGGGAACACTCTCCCCTGTGTGGGAAGCACATCATTATGGGTTCCTTTGATTGGCTGCACCCTACTTTAGCTGCCATTGCGATTTGCCGCCGATGTTGAAGATCCTGACTTGGAGGTCCTGCTTGGGTCACAGGCAGTCATTTCAAATTGCAGCGGGTGTTTGACGATCCTGTTGCGGAAGTCCTGCTCATTTCACACCGTACCCCAACAGCAACAACTATGTAGAGGACAATGAACCAATCCAACGGTCTTAGCTACGATGATCCAATGTGACGATCTTGGCAATGACGACCACAGCAACACTGGATCTCTGTGTGGGCCACGCCCCCGCTGCCCTGATTAGGCACTTTGAAACACACTAGCCAATGCTGTGCTGGCATACTGTGGGCCTACTGGCTGCCCACCCTTTGCGATTGCCGCTCTGTGGTGCACGAGCTGTGGATACCTACTAGGATGAGCATATTCTAGATACATATTGATCTAATGCGTCACCATTACACATTATCATAAAGATTTATACTCTAACACCCGCCATGAATAAGGGTAGGGTATTCACTTGTTTATTCTTGGTTTTGAAGAAACACTGTAGATCCTTCTTGGACCAATAGGGCGTGAAACATGTTGACCTGATTTATGAAACATCAATAGTTCTTTACACTGCACATACCAGATATTGGCGCTTCCTAACTTCGCGGGCACTATCCACACTTGTTTTTTAACTATACCATAGGAACCCTGAATAAAATGTTGCTAGAACCCCTTTAGGTAGTTTTAGATCGCTTATATCAACACTCATTAGCTCCTCACACCAGCACACACAATCATGGCTATAAAAGATCTCCTCTAAAGAGCCTTCCTGCGGGGCCCGTGGGGTATTGCTGCGCCAGCCCCACAAGGAGCAAAAAGCCCGATGGTGACACGACACCTGCATGGCTGTGTAAGGGCAAAAGACACACAATTGATGGACGGAATGCAGACCAAATCAAAACATTCACCCCCAGTGAAGAGATCTTGAAACCGGTCCTAGGATGCTTGGTTCCGGTCCAGGGAGGACCTGGCCTGGCAGTTAGGGCTGGACTGTTCCCATTGGGCGCAGGGTCAAAACTGATTTGCATATGGCTGGGTCCAAACTGGAATGGCATGGAGAGCAAAAAAACGATGGATTGAGGCCCAGATCTCTGTACTGGGGTGAATGTATGACATTGTTCTTCATTCTGTCCATCAATTTTTCTTTTTGGGTGTGTAAGGGCAGCACTTCCAAATAAGGAAGATCCCCCTCAGAGCTATCTATTCCAACTGCTTTTACTCCCTTTACCACTTAGTAAACAAGTACCCCATCTGGATATATACATTTCCTTACTAAGGAGCATGGGTACTGGACCTTTATTATCTTGCACCTAGTCCCACCATTTACGTGATTTATGACATAAAGATCACTGACATAAACTACATTTAGAAGCTGAGTTATGATTCTAGCTCTCATACTGAAAAACACTGAAATTCCCCAGGGATTGTATAGGACATGTACCCTGCACACTATAATTCACGACACCCAACATGTATAACTCTTGCTTGACCTCTTTTTTCAGTACGGTTTTCAAATCAGTGTTTTGTGCATGTTGGGCGTTGAGAGTTATGATGCATTGTTTGAACCGAATACAACATTTGATGTCAGCCTTGTGCTTTCCAGACCTCTAGTTCCCAACCATCAGTGCCTTGGGGTGGACACTCGTTATAATTTATTACAGTGTCTCCCCTTGCCTATGGAATTTTTTTTCGAACCATTCACAAAATGGCAGTCTGATCCACTGTCTGAAATGGTTAATCGTGATTGCTTTCTTGATTTGTAAATCGAGCACCAGTTTCTACAACACTGGGTGCCTTCTGCCCTCCACTGGGCTCAAGTACATTTTTTTCAAATCAGAATCTATTCAGGATGCTGGGGGGCTCCTATTTTCAAAGTCGTCTGCAACAAATGATGTTTGTTAACAAATTCAAAATATGATTGACCCAAATGCAAAGGTTCTAACTCTTTCAAGCCCATCTTACACTTTGTTTTTTAATTAATGCTCTTATATCTCAAACTACTGGTCGGATTTGCACCAAACTAACAAAAGCACAGTTTAACAAAGTTTTTCTTTCATTCCAGGTTTGGTGTACATCAGGAAAGGGTCTCTGCACAGGCAAAACCTTCTATATGGTCTAAAATGAGTACATTTTCCCAGCCCCATTTATCTTCTTTTTCTTCAACACAAAAATTGACATGCCTGACCTTAGCTGAGTATGCCAAGGACTTGCAAGAGTTGGGGCAGATCCATCCATGGGGGTCAAACGTTATAGGCAAATCAAAATATGCTTTTTCAAATGGGGCTAAACCATAACTATATGGTGTCGACTGCAGCTGTGTAATATTAATGGATGTATGATGGATAAGCGAATACCTTTACCACACATATACATAGGAATACATTGAATGTACTGTTATGGCTCTTTCCATTACCATGGAATCCATTTCCACGCATACCGTTACAATGCAAATATTGATTTTTGCAAAAAAAAGATTTTATTACGATTTTTTTAAAACTATTTTAAAAAAAGGTAAATTAGGCACCCAGTAATAATGCACAAACATATTTCACATGTAACCCTTTTTTAAAAATCACCTAACTCCTAAATAATACATTTCTTGTGTTCGGTTTTTTCAACAGTCTTTCCTTTGTTTTAACCATATCTTTGCCGCTTCTCTCAATACATGTCATAATGCACAGAACAAATTAAATATAAATTCTGCCAGAATCTTAAACATGTTAAAAAATGCAGACCAAAACATATTTTGTTTAAATTATGGAACATCACTAAAAAATGTATACGTTTAGCCGTCCACCATTTTGTGGTCAGTGGTTCACTGACATTCCTTGTGATCACATGCACCAGCGAGAGCTACAGACCAACAACATTTACAGAAGAGAGACTGCCATTTATCCGCACAAGTACAACATTAACACAAAACATCTACAGTAAAAAACATATAATTCCCATAAATATATTTTCATTATTTGTTTTCCAAGTTCACAGATTTTTTCCAGTTTTTCCCCAGAGCATTTCAAAGCTACATTTACTGGAATCCTATTAATGTAAGGCAGTAGATAAAACAATTGTACAGTATTGTAATACAGATTTTAGCAGGGCTGTTTTAATAATATTAAAAAAACTATTTAAGACATGTAGATTTCCTTAGCAAGTAGGCTGTTAGTTAGTTTTGAGGCTGATGTTTCTTTATCCTCTGCTTTCCTGGGGCATCCCGCTAGTACTATCCACCAATGTGAGAATGTAATTTTAACCTTTCAAATCAATTTCTATTTTGTTATATGGCAAACTGTTAATTTGTGTTGTCATTACTTTGGCTACAACAATTGGTGATTTGAGAGCTATGCTCTGCTGAGCTTATTTTATTCATTTTTCCAGACCATGTGATTTGAAAGCAGATCTATATTTTCATCCAAGGGTGTTGACACCATCTCCTGATTCAGGTGACATTTAGTTATCAGGACCTTTCAAGACCTGAATCTAATGAAGTTACCATGGATATATTAAATGTTCGTAGAGCATTAAAACTTTACTTAAAGAAAACTACTTCCTTTCATTCAACTGACTTCCTTTTTGTTTCTTTTGATACTCCAGCTAAGGCTAAGAAACCCCTTATTAGTTGCTTTCATGAGGTGGTTGTGTTTGGCAACTTCAGAATCATTATCTGCCAAACTAGGAATATTCAAGGCCCTTCCTCCAGGAGGGTTTGTTGCCTCGTGGCCTGAGGCCTATGAAGTTTTACTAAAAGATATTTGCACAGCTAATACCGCGTCTATTTCTTTTACTCTTGTTAGACATTTTTTGCAAATTAATGATGGTCCTTTACATCATATGGAAAATGATCGTGCAAATGTGATTTCCTTTGTGAATAAAATGCTCCATTTGAACTGGTGTTTGTTTGTGTTATTGAGGTTTAGACAGCTTGTTATTTCCTAAATAAGTGAATAATCTAAATAAGAAGGTAATGTTTGGTTTATTTACTGATGAACTTCATTGCTTCCTTCATAGCCTTCCCCTTCACATGCTTACATTATCTCGCTCCCTCCCTTCTCAATGTCACTGGCAGTAATGAAACAAGAAGTGTATGTGGATAACAAACCTTTTACTGATTTCTAATAGAAAAGGAAGTATTCGAGAATGGGTGAAGAATTAGAAGTACTAAAAAAGGAAAGGTTTTAACACATTTAATCCTTTTTCATTATACATAAAGGCTGGAAATGTACTTGCGATTTACTCATGATTAAATGCGCTGCACAGGTGCCTAACTTATTTTCTCCAATGGAAAATGATTTCTCTTGGATAAACTATTTTCTTTCCCCCTATATGGATCTGCGTCTGCTTTTGACAGGAATACATCCGCGACTATGAATACATCCAGGACTATATCCAACTCCAAGGTGACAGGAGGTTCTTGCAATAAGTCTAACCACTGACAATCGCTTGGGGTAGCCCTCCAATCCCTCGTTCATGCCCGAGCGATTCCCATCGGGTAGGCTTATTGCAAGCCTACCCCCATCATCTTTTGTGTGTTTGATATACCACCCTCAGTGGCCAAGGATATAGCCAGATGTGTGTCCCTTGCTCACTGTGCCACTGGACCCAAGCGGAACCTAACTGAAGAGACACAATCGGGTCAAAACTGGTCTTGCGTTGCTTGTGTTCCGGTTTGGAGAGGACCTGGCTTGGCAGTTAGGGCTCGTCTAATCCTATTGGAGCAGCGTCGATCTGATTTGAATATGGTGGGTAAAATCTGAGGAGGCATAGTGAGAAATAGAATGATGGGTTGGTGTACTAGCTTGAGCGATTGTCTCTGGTCAGACTTATTTCAAGTTTCCTCCCATCACATTTTGTGTATGTGGTAAGAATCCCCATGATTAACAACTTAGGGCCAAATGTAGGTAATTTAGAAATACCGATTCCTAAATACCGAATTTTACCGATTCGGTATTTAGGAATCGGTATTTCATATGAAGGGAATAATTCGGTAAAAAATACTGAATCGTTAATATTCCTTATTACCGAATCGGTAATACCGATTCGGTAATAAGGAATCACCCACCCATTCATTCCTATGGGCTTGGAAACCCATAGGAATGAATGCGAAGAAATTCGGTATTACATACTGATTCGGTAATTGTGGGTGGTATTTCAAGGGTGCCATGGTGTCCAAAGGACACCCTCTGGCACCCCTGAAATGTGCATGTGTGCACATGTGACGCACATACATGCCCTAAGGGCATGGATGTGTGCCACTTGGCCCACTTCAAAAAGCAAAAAAGTGCTTTTTGAAAGGAAATCTCTATTTACCACCAACTAGGAGTTGGTGGTAAATAGCGATTCCTTAAAGCTGAGGTGCACTGTTTTAAGTGCTACCTACATTGCATTTAAGAAATCGGTATTACCGATTCCTTAAATGCAAGGCTATTAGGAATCGGTATTAAGGAATCGGTATTTACCGATTCCTTAATACCGAATCCTCCCTACAACTCAAATGCCTAAATCCGGTCGGTAACGGTGAAATTTAACGAATTTCACCCTTACCGACCGGTATTGGCCCACCTACATATGGCCCTTAGTAGACAGATGATAAGTCCAAAGTAGAAAATAGCTGAAAATTGAAAAAGTGGGCACTACTTCATTAATGAATCAAGGTGAATGCTTACTACACCTTTTCTAGTAACAAACGTCAACACAATTGTTTTGTAATCACTGTTAGACTCGGCATCTTTTGGCGTGTTGCCCCTGACTTTTTGCTCTCAGACCTCCCGGTTTTGACTCTGTTTTTGCTGGTGTGATGATTCTGCGCACTTTCATCACTGCTGTCCAGTGGTACAGTGCAAGTGCTCCTGTATAAATGTGTTATGGATTGGTGTTTCCAGGATTGGCATATTTGATTTATGTCGCAGTCCCTAGTAAAGTGCACTGCGAGTGCCAGGGCCTATAAATCAAATGCTGTTGGTGGGCTGCAACACTGGATTGTGCCACCCACACAAACAGCCCGTAAAGTGTAACTCTGGCCTGGCATTGCAGAGCCTGTGCACAGCCTGGGGCTGCCATGTCGACTTGGCAAGCGCACACACTTGCAAGTCCCTAACCCTTCCCTTTTCTACATGTGAGTCACCCCTAAGGGAGGCCCAAGGTACCCCCATGGGCAGGGTGCATTGTATGTAAAAGGTAGGACATGCAGTGGTGTGTGTGGCATGTCCTGATAGTGAATTACAGCCTACTTCATTTTTCACTATTGCAAGGCTACCTGTTCTCCACAGGCCAGAATGGGTAGTTTGATCATTACATCCTATGATCCTAACTGACTCAGAGAACATGGTAGAAATTCGAGTTTAGTATGCCTGAACTCAGAATGATAAAATACATCTTTTAGTGAAGTTGGTTTTAACATTCTGTGTTTGAAAATACCACTTTTAGAAAGTAGGTATTTTCTGACCTAACCATCCAGCCCGCCTCTGCTAGCGTGTGTATTAACTGTCTGGTTTGTGAGTGACAGGAGCTGGGGAAGACTCCAGGAGACGGGGTGAGTCAGCAGGGCTGAATAGGCACATCTACATATAGATGGATGGGAGGAGTAGCACCTAGGTCTGGATAGGGCTGGGCTCGCCTTCCACAATCCTGGCTCCACCTCCTGTGGTGCGTCTGAGGACCCTGGCCTACACTGACAAAGGAAGAAGGTGCACCCTGGCAGAATGCACCCCAAACTGGTTTGAACTATGTCCAGGCCCCTCTGCCTTCAGAGGACAAAGGACTTGCTGGTATAAATATTGGGGCCCAGACCCCAAGACTTTAGAACTCGCTGGGATAAAGGAACCTGCCAAGAAGAAGAGCTGGAAGAGCTGCCAGGAATAGTACTGCCCCTTTGCTGTGTTGTTGCTTTGTTGGGTTGGCCTGCAGCTGCTGCTTCTGCCTTGGGCGGTGAAAGGACTGGACTGATATTTCTCTACTTGTGCTGAGTATTTCCAAGGGCTTGAGGTAGAGCTTGCCCCCTGTTCCAGAAGTCTCAGGAACAGCAAACTTCAAGCCCGACGCCGTCTACGACGCCGCTGTCGACACTGTGTCCTGAAGGCACTGCAGAGAGCCCCGCCGCAATGCCACACTGCGACCCTGGTCTCACCGACGACGCCTGATGACGCCGCCACCGAGCCGCTGCTCGCACCGCGACCTGTGGGCACCGCACTCCGCACTGCCTCACTTCATGACGTATCCCCGACGACGACGCTTCACGCCGGACTCGACACCGCTGCTTGCACTGTGTTTCGAGGGCACCGCTCGTAACGTTACACGACGCACCGCCCTAATCCCGCACTGCAGCCTTGGCCTATCGACGCCGGTACCATCAACTCCAGTTGTCATCCAATAACAGCACTTCAGTGACAGCGATGCCGCTGCTGCACCGTAACCTGCCAGCACCGTGACGAGCACCACTTTCATCTCACACCGCGACCCTGGTATTGTATTGTATTGTAATCGCATTTATATATCGCTTACTACCCCTGACGAGGCGTCGACGCGCATTTTCCGCGAGTAGCACACTACTCCGTATAGCCTGCTCAGAGTCAATGGCTGTCTGTCATATTCTCTAGTTTTGTATCCGTTCAAGTTGCCCATACTTCATTTTGTAGATCACAATCTCTCCTTCTTTGAAACCGTTTCTCTGCAGTCTAACAATATTTAATCTTTTCCAGCTTTGTCTATTCATACCTCCAGTCATGTGCATGAACTCACATTCCCCTCTGCCCTTTAGTAATCATCGCACCTAACCCCTATTAATGTAATGGTATGTGACATAAATAAAACAAGCATTGGCATAGCCAATATTAGCCATGCAATATTTGATGCCAATGCTTGTTTTATTGGTGGCCTCCTAAATGTTTGAAGAGGTCCCACATGTCACACCGAAGTACATTTTGTGCTGCTCTTTTTGTTAATTTAAATGAAACCATAATTCTGCAAGAATCTTGACATCATTCTCCTCCAGTGCAGGTTTGTGGCTTTGAATATTGCTGTGTTATTCTCTCCACCTATCTTTACAACTAAGTTTTGTTCTTCCTCTTCCAGACCCCCTTCTTTCCCTCTATTTTTCCTTTGCTATCCTTCTCAATCCAAATAACTGACTAACATATACACAATCTCAAATTACTTTCATATTTCACTATACTAATTCACCACTAATAATTTATGGGTTCCAGAGTAGCGTGCTACTCACCGAAAAAGGACGTTAACACCCCATCTGGGGTAGCAAGCACTATATAAATGCAAACCTTTTTTCCCTATTCCATTCCTCCACTAATGTTCTCAAACCAAATAACTGACTAACATATCCACCAGTCAAATAATCTCATATTTTGCTAAACTAATTCACCACTAATCCTTTATAGGTTCCGGAGTAGCGTACTACTCGCCCAAAAAGTGCTTTGATGCATTGTCAGGGGTAGTTAGCTCTATATAAATGCAATAACAATACAATAAAATACCAAGCATAACACATGTGCCCTCCCAGCACATTCTCAGATTGTCCCTTCCCATCACCAGTCTGAAATATCTTCCAGGTGTTCTTTCAACTGCACCAGAACAGATCTTAACACACAGAAATGGTCAATCTGGTCTCAGAGAAAAGGAGAAAAACATGCATAGGTAGCTTTCACTGTGGGCAGGCATCAGTGGGTGATACAGATTTGATTTTGTGAAGAATTAAATTAAACCACTGTAGAGAAATTGGCTGTAGCTCTTTTGCGCGGTGACCATCTTGCTTCTCTGTTTAAGATTGATTTAATTTATGGATATCTTTGCTAATCTTTGCAGCTGTGGCACACAAATGTTCAGAAAGTTCATCATAAAGTGACTTTGACGGTGCACCCAATGCAGAAGCCGCAAAGGGGACAGAAAGTTAATGTAGTATTTGATGATGTAATTCATGAGGAGCAAAGGATGTTTCTGGTCTGAACAAGGGCCCATATATAGTAATTGTACAGATTCTGGTAAGGTTGCAGATTGGCCCCACTGCACGTCAGTTCTGATTCGTGCCGTGCAAGCTTTTACAGTTGCCATTGGATGTATTGGATGACTACTTACTGGCTGTGCGCTGCGTGACCGCTACTGCACTCCTGCTTGGCGCTATTTTAAAGCTATTTTAACTTCTAAATAAAGCACATCTTGCACTTTGACCACAGCGCTGCGCGTGCATAGGACGCTGGCGCTTTAGGCTCGCCGCTTACGGGGGGAACTTCAGGCAGAGCTTACCTGCACTTTAATCGTTTTGCACCCGCACTTTGCGGGACAGAGGGACTTCGGGGGGGGGTTCCTTTAGAATGCTTCGCGCCGCCGTTTTTCGACCGCCATATTGGGTTGGGCTCGAGGGGGTGATTATCCCTAGGCGCCATCTTAGGTGAGGGGCCAGCGGACTGCCCTCACAGGACTCTCACGACTGAAGGAGGAGACTATTTAATCAGGTACCCCTTCACCAGCTCAGTAGACTACTTACTGGCTGTGCGCTGCGTGACTGCTACTGCACTCCTGCTTGGCGCTATTTTAAAGCTATTTTAACTTCTAAATAAAGCACATCTTGCACTTTGACCACAGCGCTGCGCGTGCATAGGACGCTGGCGCTTTAGGCTCGCCGCTTACGGGGGGAACTTCAGGCAGAGCTTACCTGCACTTTAATCGTTTTGCACCCGCACTTTGCGGGACAGAGGGACTTCGGGAGGGCTCCTTTAGAACGCTTCGCGCCGCCATTTTTCGGCCGCCATATTGGGTTGGGCTCGAGGGGGTGAACATCCCTAGGCGCCATCTTAGGTGAGGGGCCAGCGGACTGCCCTCACAGGACTCTCACGATCTTCACTATTCAAGATGGACACCGCTCCAGCGCGCAGCGTCTGCGCGCAGCGGGCGCGACGTAGGCGCGCCGGAGGTGCGCCAGAGATAAGCCTGTTTGCGCCCGTTCACGCACAGGACGCGCCGGGCGCCGGGAGTACTGCCTCTCCTTCCCTCCATCGCCTCGTCTATTCCAGCTTAGAACTTAGACAGCTTAGGCCGGCCCAGCAGAATGTGGCCTTCGGTAGGCCGGAGATGCTTGCCTGTGGGCTCCTTAATGTGAGATCCCTTTGCAAGCATCACACCGAGACAGCGTTTCTCATTGAGTCTCTTGGGCTGGATGTGCTCTTTCTCACGGAGACTTGGACGCGGGCAGATAGCGACGTAGAGCTGGGCTTGGCGTGTCCAGAGGGCTACAAAATTAGGCATACCCCTCGCCTGAAGAACAGAGGGGGAGGAATAGGCTTTATTTTTAGAGAGACCTTAGCCCTCACTCAGCTGGAGATTAAAGAAGTGCAGGGCTTTGAATTAATGGGCTTCTCCTTCATAGGTCAGAAAGGAGTATTATTATCTGGGGTGCTCTGTTACAGACCCCCGGGTAACACAGCATCTACCCTGCCGGAATTGATTGATCTCCTTTATGATCTCGCTAATTCTCACACGAGGTTGTTGATCTTGGGAGATTTTAATCTAGGGCCGAGTGGCCCCTGCACAAGGCCTATAATGACCTATGCCAGGCTTGCGGCAATATACAGCTGCAACAGCTGGTACTTCTTCCAACTCATCAGAAAGGCCATATTTTGGATTTAGTCTTTGCAGACACTATGCTAGTGTCGGTGAAGGACATATCCCCTCAATGCTGGACGGACCATGCTTTGGTTTCCTTTTCTCTCCACCTCCCGGCGGATTGTTCTAATGCCGCAGGGCAAAGGCACTCCAAAGTGGGTAGACCATGGTCAAAACTTTAAAAAAACGCGGACCTGCCTAGTTTACTGCCTGGCGAGTACGAGTTAGGGGCCAATGCGGAAGAAAGCTATGACAATCTGTGCCAGCAAATCTCGAATTCTTTGGACAGGGTGATTCCATCTCGAAGGTCAAGGGACAGATAGAGACAGGCTAAGCCTTGGTACTCCGACGACCTTTGGCAGTTGAAGCAGCGTTGCAAGCGGGCTGAAAGGGCTTGGAGGAAGCATTATCTAGATCCGGCTAAAACCATCTTTAAGCTCGCTCTAATGGAATACAAAGCACAGATTAAACGGGCGAAGGCTACTTATCTTGAGGAAACACTGAATCAAGCGACTAATAAATCCCAGACGCTTTTTAGGGTTGTCAGCGATCTCTCACGGCCTGCTTGTGCCTCGAGTAACATCCCGATTCAGAAAAGGGGGTGGTGATGAACAGAGTGTCTGAATTAAGCAGACCACTCTTACCCAGTCCAAAGATCAGGGCTTGATCCATCACCGTTATTTATCTCACTGCCCCATCCCAGCTCAGAACCTGGCTATATGCAAATTAGTCTGTCCCTGGCCCAGTGCATCATGGGAACAGGGCAGACCAAACTACCAAGCCAATTCTTCACCAGAAAGGAGACAAGCTTCCGGGGACCGGTTTCTGCCATTTCAGGCGTCGTCGGCCCGGCTTGCTTGAATCCTGATGGAGCAGGGAGCAAGGGACTCATGTCTGAGTATACCCTTCCACGCTTATGGTGGACAAAATGATTCAGAAAAGGGGGTGGTGATGAACAGAGTGTCTGAATTAAGCAGACCACTCTTACCCAGTCCAAAGATCAGGGCTTGATCCATCACCGTTATTTAGCTCACTGCCCCATCCCAGCTCAGAACCTGGCTATATGCAAATTAGTCTGTCCCTGGCCCAGTGCATCATGGGAACAGGGCAGACCAAACTACCAAGCCAATTCTTCACCAGAAAGGAGACAAGCTTCCGGGGACCGGTTTCTGCCATTTCAGGCGTCGTCGGCCCGGCTTGCTTGAATCCTGATGGAGCAGTGAGCAAGGGACTCATGTCTGAGTATACCCTTCCACGCTTATGGTAGACAAAATGATTCAGAAAAGGGGGTGGTGATGAACAGAGTGTCTGAATTAAGCAGACCACTCTTACCCAGTCCAAAGATCAGAGCTTGATCCATCACCGTTATTTAGCTCACTGCCCCATCCCAGCTCAGAACCTGGCTATATGCAAATTAGTCTGTCCCTGGCCCAGTGCATCATGGGAACAGGGCAGACCAAACTACCAAGCCAATTCTTCACCAGAAAGGAGACAAGCTTCCGGGGACCGGTTTCTGCCATTTCAGGCGTCGTCGGCCCGGCTTGCTTGAATCCTGATGGAGCAGTGAGCAAGGGACTCATGTCTGAGTATACCCTTCCACGCTTATGGTGGACAAAATGATTCAGAAAAGGGGGTGGTGATGAACAGAGTGTCTGAATTAAGCAGACCACTCTTACCCAGTCCAAAGATCAGGGCTTGATCCATCACCGTTATTTAGCTCACTGCCCCATCCCAGCTCAGAACCTGGCTATATGCAAATTAGTCTGTCCCTGGCCCAGTGCATCATGGGAACAGGGCAGACCAAACTACCAAGCCAATTCTTCACCAGAAAGGAGACAAGCTTCCGGGGACCGGTTTCTGCCATTTCAGGCGTCGTCCGCCTGGCTTGCTTGAATCCTGATGGAGCAGTGCGCAAGGGACTCATGTCTGAGTATACCCTTCCACGCTTATGGTGGACAAAATGATTCAGAAAAGGGGGTGGTGATGAACAGAGTGTCTGAATTAAGCAGACCACTCTTACCCAGTCCAAAGATCAGAGCTTGATCCATCACCGTTATTTAGCTCACTGCCCCATCCCAGCTCAGAACCTGGCTATATGCAAATTAGTCTGTCCCTGGCCAGTGCATCATGGGAACAGGGCAGACCAAACTACCAAGCCAATTCTTCACCAGAAAGGAGACAAGCTTCCGGGGACCGGTTTCTGCCATTTCAGGCGTCGTCGGCCCGGCTTGCTTGAATCCTGATGGAGCAGTGAGCAAGGGACTCATGTCTGAGTATACCCTTCCACGCTTATGGTGGACAAAATGATTCAGAAAAGGGGGTGGTGATGAACAGAGTGTCTGAATTAAGCAGACCACTCTTACCCAGTCCAAAGATCAGGGCTTGATCCATCACCGTTATTTAGCTCACTGCCCCATCCCAGCTCAGAACCTGGCTATATGCAAATTAGTCTGTCCCTGGCCCAGTGCATCATGGGAACAGGGCAGACCAAACTACCAAGCCAATTCTTCACCAGAAAGGAGACAAGCTTCCGGGGACCGGTTTCTGCCATTTCAGGCGTCGTCGGCCCGGCTTGCTTGAATCCTGATGGAGCAGTGAGCAAGGGACTCATGTCTGAGTATACCCATCCACGTCCCTTGCTCATTGCACCATCAGGATTCAAGCAAGCCGGGCCGAAGACGGCTGAAATGCCAGAAACCGGTCCCCGGAAGCTTGTTTCCTTCCCAGTGTAAGAATTGGCTTTTGTAGTCTGGTCTGCCCTGTTCCCATGATGCACTGGGCCAGGGACAGACTAATTTGCATACAGCCAGGTTCTGAAACTGGGATGGTGCAATGAGCTAAAAAACGGTGTTGGATCTAGCCCTGATCTCTTGACTGGGTGAGAGTACTCTGCTTAATTCAGAGACTCTGTCCATCACCACCCCTTGTTGTAAATTATTTTGTCCACCCTAAGCGTGGAAGGGTATACTCAGATGTGAGTCCCTTGCTCATTGCACCATCAGGATTCAAGCAAGCCGGGCCGAAGACGGCTGAAATGCCAGAAACCGGTCCCCGGAAGCTTGTTTCCTTCCCAGTGTAAGAATTGGCTTTTGTAGTCTGGTCTGCCCTGTTCCCATGATGCACTGGGCCAGGGACAGACTAATTTGCATACAGCCAGGTTCTGAAACTGGGATGGTGCAATGAGCTAAAAAACGGTGTTGGATCTAGCCCTGATCTCTTGACTGGGTGAGAGTACTCTGCTTAATTCAGAGACTCTGTCCATCACCACCCCTTGTTGTAAATTATTTTGTCCACCCTAAGCGTGGAAGGGTATACTCAGATGTGAGTCCCTTGCTCATTGCACCATCAGCATTCAAGCAAGCCGGGCCGAAGACGGCTGAAATGCCAGAAACCGGTCCCCGGAAGCTTGTTTCCTTCCCAGTGTAAGAATTGGCTTTTGTAGTCTGGTCTGCCCTGTTCCCATGATGCACTGGGCCAGGGACAGACTAATTTGCATACAGCCAGGTTCTGAAACTGGGATGGTGCAATGAGCTAAAAAACGGTGTTGGATCTAGCCCTGATCTCTTGACTGGGTGAGAGTACTCTGCTTAATTCAGAGACTCTGTCCATCACCACCCCTTGTTGTGAATTATTTTGTCCACCCTAAGCGTGGAAGGGTATACTCAGATGTGAGTCCCTTGCTCATTGCACCATCAGGATTCAAGCAAGCCGGGCCGAAGACGGCTGAAATGCCAGAAACCGGTCCCCGGAAGCTTGTTTCCTTCCCAGTGTAAGAATTGGCTTTTGTAGTCTGGTCTGCCCTATTCCCATGATGCACTGGGCCAGGAACAGACTAATTTGCATACAGCCAGGTTCTGAAACTGGGATGGTGCAATGAGCTAAAAAACGGTGTTGGATCTAGCCCTGATCTCTTGACTGGGTGAGAGTACTCTGCTTAATTCAGAGACTCTGTCCATCACCACCCCTTGTTGTAAATTATTTTGTCCACCCTAAGCGTGGAAGGGTATACTCAGATGTGAGTCCCTTGCTCATTGCACCATCAGGATTCAAGCAAGCCGGGCCGAAGACGGCTGAAATGCCAGAAACCGGTCCCCGGAAGCTTGTTTCCTTCCCAGTGTAAGAATTGGCTTTTGTAGTCTGGTCTGCCCTGTTCCCATGATGCACTGGGCCAGGGACAGACTAATTTGCATACAGCCAGGTTCTGAAACTGGGATGGTGCAATGAGCTAAAAAACGGTGTTGGATCTAGCCCTGATCTCTTGACTGGGTGAGAGTACTCTGCTTAATTCAGAGACTCTGTCCATCACCACCCCTTGTTGTAAATTATTTTGTCCACCCTAAGCGTGGAAGGGTATACTCAGATGTGAGTCCCTTGCTCATTGCACCATCAGGATTCAAGCAAGCCGGGCCGAAGACGGCGGAAATGCCAGAAACCGGTCCCCGGAAGCTTGTTTCCTTCCCAGTGTAAGAATTGGCTTTTGTAGTCTGGTCTGCCCTGTTCCCATGATGCACTGGGCCAGGGACAGACTAATTTGCATACAGCCAGGTTCTGAAACTGGGATGGTGCAATGAGCTAAAAAACGGTGTTGGATCTAGCCCTGATCTCTTGACTGGGTGAGAGTACTCTGCTTAATTCAGAGACTCTGTCCATCACCACCCCTTGTTGTAAATTATTTTGTCCACCCTAAGCGTGGAAGGGTATACTCAGATGTGAGTCCCTTGCTCATTGCACCATCAGGATTCAAGCAAGCCGGGCCGAAGACGGCTGAAATGCCAGAAACCGGTCCCCGGAAGCTTGTTTCCTTCCCAGTGTAAGAATTGGCTTTTGTAGTCTGGTCTGCCCTGTTCCCATGATGCACTGGGCCAGGGACAGACTAATTTGCATACAGCCAGGTTCTGAAACTGGGATGGTGCAATGAGCTAAAAAACGGTGTTGGATCTAGCCCTGATCTCTTGACTGGGTGAGAGTACTCTGCTTAATTCAGAGACTCTGTCCATCACCACCCCTTGTTGTAAATTATTTTGTCCACCCTAAGCGTGGAAGGGTATACTCAGATGTGAGTCCCTTGCTCATTGCACCATCAGGATTCAAGCAAGCCGGGCCGAAGACGGCTGAAATGCCAGAAACCGGTCCCCGGAAGCTTGTTTCCTTCCCAGTGTAAGAATTGGCTTTTGTAGTCTGGTCTGCCCTGTTCCCATGATGCACTGGGCCAGGGACAGACTAATTTGCATACAGCCAGGTTCTGAAACTGGGATGGTGCAATGAGCTAAAAAACGGTGTTGGATCTAGCCCTGATCTCTTGACTGGGTGAGAGTACTCTGCTTAATTCAGAGACTCTGTCCATCACCACCCCTTGTTGTAAATTATTTTGTCCACCCTAAGCGTGGAAGGGTATACTCAGATGTGAGTCCCTTGCTCATTGCACCATCAGGATTCAAGCAAGCCGGGCCGAAGACGGCTGAAATGCCAGAAACCGGTCCCCGGAAGCTTGTTTCCTTCCCAGTGTAAGAATTGGCTTTTGTAGTCTGGTCTGCCCTGTTCCCATGATGCACTGGGCCAGGGACAGACTAATTTGCATACAGCCAGGTTCTGAAACTGGGATGGTGCAATGAGCTAAAAAACGGTGTTGGATCTAGCCCTGATCTCTTGACTGGGTGAGAGTACTCTGCTTAATTCAGAGACTCTGTCCATCACCACCCCTTGTTGTAAATTATTTTGTCCACCCTAAGCGTGGAAGGGTATACTCAGATGTGAGTCCCTTGCTCATTGCACCATCAGGATTCAAGCAAGCCGGGCTGAAGACGGCTGAAATGCCAGAAACCGGTCCCCGGAAGCTTGTTTCCTTCCCAGTGTAAGAATTGGCTTTTGTAGTCTGGTCTGCCCTGTTCCCATGATGCACTGGGCCAGGGACAGACTAATTTGCATACAGCCAGGTTCTGAAACTGGGATGGTGCAATGAGCTAAAAAACGGTGTTGGATCTAGCCCTGATTTCTTGACTGGGTGAGAGACTCTGTCCATCACCACCCCTTGTTGTAAATTATCGAGTAACATCCCGGCCTCTCAGGCGCTGTGCGACTCTCTGGCAGTCGCTTTTGAAGATAAGATAGCCACCATTTTGAGCGGCCTTTATACTCTCGACCCTAATCCCCCGCCAGCTCCGGCGTTTCCATCTATGCCGGATGACCCAGGCAATCTATCAGATAAACCTCGGTTGAGCTGCTTCCCTGCCCTGAATTTCGACGATTTTTACAGATTGGCACAGACTGTGACTTCGGGCTCCCCTATGGACCCCCTTCCCCATAAATTTTGGAAACTTTTCCATAGGGAACTCTTTCGCCCTCTGCACTCCATCTGTCTTCAATCCTTTGAAACCGCTATGGTTCCTGACTGCTGGAAGCTAGCAGTGGTGACCCCCCTTCTGAAGAAGCCCTCATTAGACCCCACCTGTTTAGCCAATTATAGGCCCATATCACTGCTCCCTTTTCCGGTTAAAATCATGGAAAAGATGGTTACCCAGTCCCTGTCCAGATACCTGGAAGATAACACCTACCTGGACGCGGCCCAGTTTGGGTTCCGTCCAGTGCATGGTACGGAGTCGGCATTGGTGGTCGTGTTGGATAAACTTCTTTCGCGAGTCGACACTGGTCGAGCAGCTTTTCTTGTGCTGCTCGACATGTCGGCCGCGTTCGACACGGTCAGCCATCCGACCCTTATCAGGAGACTGGAGGAGGTTGGGGTAACGGGGCTGGCACGGGACTGGTTAGCCTCGTACCTTCACAACAGGCAGCAGGTGGTGGCACTGCCGCCTTTTAGATCAGGGGTGCGGAAGGTCGGACAGGGGGTGCCCCAGGGCTGCGCCATTAGCCCAATATTATTTAACCTGTACCTCCGCCCTCTAATCCAACTGATTGGCTCCTTTGGCATCTCGGTATATAATTATGCCGACGACACCCAGCTGATCTTCTCCTTGGAAGGTAAAGATGGGGTTTCTCTAGAGACCTCCATCGATGTATGACGGCGACAGCGGACTGGCTGTGTACCAACTCACTCCAGTTTAATAGATCAAAAACGGAGGTGCTGTACTGCTCTAACGATCGAGTCCCACGCTCTCTGCCAGAGGGTTTCTGGCCCTCTTCCCTTTCGGGGGCAGTGATGGCAGCAGAATCTGTCCGTAATTTGGGAGTCATGTTTGGCCCAAATCTTCAACTGGATGCCTTCGCCAATAAGACCGTGGCCACATGCATGTCACTGCTCCGGATGCTACGCAAAGTCCTTCCTATGCTCCCAGCTCAGGCTAGGCCTGAAGTTGTGCGGGGGATTATTTTAAGCAGGTTGGACTATTGCAATGCACTGCTTCTGTCAGCACCCAAAACATTGGTTGGTAAGCTCCAACGGATACAAAATATGGCAGCCATGTTGGCCCTCTCCCGACCGCGCACTGCCTCCTCTACCTTGGCATTGCTTGATCTCCATTGGCTGCCTGTCCAGCAACGGATTCTTTTTAAGTCGTCGTGTCTGGTGTTTAAGGCGTTGCATGGACAGGGACCCGTCTTGTTGCAGAAACGATTCTCCTGGTATACTGCCCCTCGAACCTTGCGTTCTTCCTCTGCATACCTGGCAACGGTCCCCAGGTTTCAGAGATCAAGAATGGGTGGCCGCGCCTTCAGCTTCGCGGCCGCTAGCCTCTGGAATTCTCTTCCGCTCCCTTTGAGGAGCCAAAACGACCTTTCATCCTGTGGTTCTGAAAATCTGGACCCTATTGTTATCCCAATATCGAGGTCCAATACCCGTGTCACAAAATATCAACGTACCATGACGAATTTAGTGTCCGTGAACCGATAATGATTAGGACATCATTCCTATGTATTTGCGTGACAATCGAGGGTAGCCAACACCCCTAAATCGTAGTTCCCGTCCCAATCCCTTAGACTCCATTTTGTGAACGGCATCCATCTTACTTCTTGCCCTCATGTTAAGTCAATTAAAGGTCAAGCTTGATCCAAAAGGACACGTCCACCTTCCCTGACTTCCCCCTGACCTGTCCAAACTGACTCCATTGCCTTAAGCCAAACCTGTTTGGGCGGCTCCCCGCCCAGTGGCCGAATACGATACTATCGACACATAACATTCCACAAACCATTCACCCCATACAGAACATGCTTTCTACAAACATGCACCTGTCCATACTTCTTCTTTATGGCCAGTTTTATGACTGGGTGGTACCTGCCTTTATTGGTGTTTCATCGATATCTGATGGGAGTCCCGGATCTTGCTGGGTAATCTGTCACAAACTGGACATCTAAAATGTGGGTTTGCTTACGTGACTCCGCACTTTGTATTATTACAGAAATATGTTTACAGCCATATCATAAACTCAAGAATTCTTGCTTGAAGCCATTATTTCTGTATAAAAGGAGAAGACTGGTTCTGTAAAAACGAACACGTACAGTCTCCTGAGAATACATGACCCGTGTTTGTCGTGCTTCTAGGACACGTGTTACTTGGTAGCTACCAATAAAAACTTGATCTCTGACGGCGACTAGAAGACTCTTGTTTCTGTGGTCCGGAACAAGGGAGAACTCAGAGGTCTTCGGGTGTTGTCCCCTGGCACCACCGGTTTCCTAAAAACCTGGTACCTCAATTGGCGCCCAACTCGGGGCGATATCAAGCGGCGACGGTCCAAGCCAGATGTTCGTGAGGAGCTTCGTGTGAAAATTCCGGAGGACGGCCAGCCACTTCAGCGACCCCTGTATGTCGACGTGGTTCCGAAGGTCTTTGCTGCGAGGTTCCCCGCGTCCCGACGGCTACGAAGGACTGCTGCCCTGACTATCGCCTTGTTTTGGACCCAGTGATCCTTGGTAGAGCGAAACGATAGACGAGTCTTCTAGCGACGTCACCGATCTTCAAATACTTCAGTTAAGTATAAGTGGAGCGTCTCCCAGTCCTTAGTTTGTCCTTAGTTTTTGGTATCCTGGAGATACGACTTGATTTGGCACTTGCAAGCCCCAAAGCCGAAGGACTCGTGTTTTCACGAGAAATATCATAATAGATAAACCTTTGAAGTTTGAAGCTAGACTAGTGAGCGAAGATGCCTGGTTTTAGCAGACTTGGAAACTTGTTTTGTCTTGGTTATAATAGGGACTCCCGATTAGAGGATTCGTGTCCGGTTCCTCCAATTGGAACTCCAACGTATGAGCTCTATGTAAAACATGGCGTAGGTCCTATCACATATAATGAAATGTGGATAAAATACACCCGTAAAGATGGTGTTTTAAAATGGCCCCAATATGGTAGTTTCGACTCAGAAATTCTAGATAACCTAGAGATCAAACTGTTCAAAAAGAAAGCCCGACCGGCGATGTTTGACTCTTTCCGCTTATGGCGTAAAGAGGCCAAACAAAAGGCAATTAAACTAGAAAAGAAGAATAAGAGGGAAAGGGGTATTTCGGTAATACAAGCCGCGATAAAATTTAAAGACAACGAAGAGGATCGAATAAGTGAGCAGTTGCACAGGCAACGTAAAATGGCAATAGATAAATGCTATCCTGTTTTACCATCTCTTCAGCAAGAGACAGTAAAAGAGCGTGAGAAAGATCCATTAATGGCGCATTTGCTGAGTTCGCCACCACCCTATGCGCAAAATGCCACAGCACCTCCGCAACCTTTAGTTGCACCTCTGGTAGCTGTTATACCAGCTCCTCTACAGCACTCACCAGCTACTCTTCAGCTGGCTTCTATTTCTCTAGTGCAGCCTCCTCAAGGCTCACCAGTCACATCTATTTCTCCTACTGTTCCTTCTACAACTTCGCCTAGCGCACCTTCTATTTCTTCCGATACTAGTTCTGCGAACGCTTCTGTTTCTGCTTTGCGTGACTCTGTTCTGACACCAGTTATTCCTCCACTTTCACCTTCCGTCTGGCATAAAACGGCCAGCATTATTACTAACATTCCTTCACCACATACGGGACTAAGACAGTTACGAAGCCAAATGCCTGATTATCGAGAGAGGGATTGCCTGAATAAGTTAGCACGGAATTGGGCTCTGGATACAGCCAGATATGATGTAGAGTCCGTCATGAACGTTTTCCGTCAATGGGATGAACCGACGCAAAGATATGTTTTTGAACAGATGTGTGTTTTTCTGTGTGAGGATTTGGAAGATAATGGTCAAGAGAGCAACTGTAGAAAGTTGTGTAGTATACGATTTAAATTCGGGGAAGGCATGATTGTAGGTCCCGATGTCGACAAAGCAGTTGAGGTATTATTATCATATCGAAGCACAGGTGGTAACTCTGGGTCATCGTCTGAATGTGGTACGTCTAGTAGGAAAAGAGCGAAACAGTACCCCATGAGAGAGGTTCCTCCTGTTTGGAGGGAAGGTGATGCGAATGCTAATCCACCAATTCTGCCCCATTTCCAGTGTGTATGGGTACATGTCCCATGGAAAAGATCGGAAGTATTAGCACTCAAACAGTCACTACCTGACCCTCGAAAGAACCCAACTGGGTATTATAAGGAGTTATCGCAAACTGCAAGCTCATGTATAATGAATTTAGCAGATGTAGACATGTTATTTGGGAACGTTGTTCCACATCCTTTATGGAGCAAGATACGTCATACGGATCACGATCAGGAACTAGGTGACTCATGGGCGAACATTGCGACTACAGATGCTAGACAAGTCGGTGGTTTTAAACCTGAGCCGTTAATAGCTGAACTTCCCGGTAGAATTATAGCGTACATGAAGACAATAATGCCTGAAGTACGCGTAAATTGGGACAAGCTATCAGCATGTAAACAAAAGAAAGATGAGAATGTGTCTGACTTTTTCACGAGATTTGAGGAAACATTCACCGACCACAGTGGCCAAGATATGGCTACCGAGGGTGGCCAAAGATTGTTTGTGGACAAGTTCGTACATAATTTGCTCCCTGAACTATCTAATAAACTATAAGACTCTGAGAGTGCTTGGGCTGTCTCTAAGTCAGCACAGATTTTAGCTACAGCCCAGTACTATGAGAATAGGCGTAAAGACGAGCTAGACAAGGCAGATAAAAAGACGAAAGATTTGAAAACTAAGGTTCTCCTCCAGCAGGCCTATCCGCCTCGCACGGCTAGTCAGCCCGACTATCAACTGCGACAGCAGTATTCGAGGAACGCGCAAGGTAACGAGTTTTCCCACCAGCGTCCTACATATGGCCCTAATCAATGTGCGTATTGCAAAGAAGAGGGTCATTTTAAGGATAATTGTCCGGCTCTTGCACGACGTTTAAACGGTGGTCAAGGTGTAAGGGGGAGAGGTGTTCAACATGCCCCTAGAGGTAGAGGCCGTGGAAATTTCACTCAGAATACAACTTCTTTTCCGCCTCAGAAGTCCATGAATAGCTTTGACCAACAGAATAATTCATCGTCTAAATCAGCTCAGTACTATGCTGACGACTATTACGCTGAACACGAAAATGAGGGTAACGATTGCTAGGACAGCCATGGACAAAGAGAGGGAGTTGTCTCAGTTCCGGTAGATCAGAATGGACCTTATGTCGAGGTAATAGCCTCAGGAGTGTCAGAGCCATTTCTGCTGGATACTGGTGCCACAAAAAGTTCTATCATGCACTCGAAACTTCCTGGCGCACCTTTGTCTGGCGAAATGAATGTCTCAGTAGGTTTCTCTGGCGCCCCTGTAAGAAACCCGATCTCTAGTCCTATGTCTCTTTCTGTTGGCCCATGCGAATTAGAAGCACCCCTCATTTTGACAACAGGTTGTGGTGAAAATTTGCTAGGTTTGGACTTACTAAAAAGGTTATATGCGACCTTGTACTGTTCTCCCTCGGGAGTACAACTTACTTTAGGCAAGAAGGTCATTTCTTCGATGTATTTATCAAAGGAAACTATTCCAACTGAATTATTGTCACTTCCTGATATACTCTGGGCTAATGGTTCTAATGATGTAGGTCGTTTGGAGATAACACCATATGTCATAACGTTGAAAGCCGACGTTAAGTTGCCACGTATTCCCCAATACAAAATATCTAGCGAATGCGAAAAAGCATTGTTGAAAATTGTTCATGATTTGATTGATAAAGACGTCATCGAAGAAACGACAGGAAATGTCTGCAACAGTCCGGTTTTGCCCGTCTTAAAACGTACTGATCCTTCACAACCCCCTTTGTATAGGTTCGTGATCGACCTCAGAGAAGTAAACAAGATAGTTATCCCACAGTTTCCAGTCGTCCCCGACATTACTGCTTTATTGACAATGGTTCCAGCTTCAGCAAATTGGTTCTCGGTGATTGACCTGAAGAACGCTTTCTTCAGTATCCCGATTGCCGAGGAGAGTAGAGATATTTTCGGATTTAATTTAGGAGGACGAAGCTTCCGCTTCAAGTGCGCTCCTCAAGGCTACTGCGAAAGTCCATCCATATTCAGTCAGGCCCTGAAAACACAACTAGACACGATTGTTCTACAAAGTGGTTCAACTCTGATTCAGTACGTAGACGATCTGCTGATCGCTGCGGACACTGAAGAAATTTGCAAGAAAGCTACGTTATCATTATTGCATCACTTATGTGACATGAAGCACAAAGTCTCCCTTTCCAAACTACAATTTTGCCGACAAGAAGTAACCTACTTAGGTCACGTCTTGTCGAAGGAGGGAAGGAGACTGACACCAGAAAGAATACAGGCAATTGCAGAACTAAGTGCCCCAAGGATACAGAGAGAAGTTCGAGCTTTTTTGGGCATTACATCGTACTGTAGACAATGGATACAGAATTTCTCACTGCTAGCTAAACCCTTGCTGGCACTACTCCGTAAAGATACGCCCAATCCTATGCCCTGGTCTGAAGATTGTCAGACGAGTTTTCACAAATTGCGTGATGCATTGTGTTCAGCCCCTGTGTTGGGAAACCCCAACTACAGTAAGCCTTTTACATTATATGTCCATGAGAAGGAAGGTTGTGCATTATCAGTCTTAACACAACATTTTGGGAACAGACAGCGCCCATGCGCGTATTTTTCGGCAACTCTGGATCCTGTGGCTAAGGCACTACCAAGTTGTCTGAGGGCTACCGCCGCAGCAGCTGTCTGCATTCGACAATCCGCTGGATTAGTCATGAATAATACTCTGACCGTTATGGTTCCGCACGCAGTAGACATTTTACTAAACAGGACGAAGACACAACACCTTACTAGTGCTCGACTATCCAGTTACGAACTGACGTTGCTAGCAAGCCACATCTACATAAAGAGGTGTGATACACTGAATCCCGCAACGTTATTACCCATTCCGACAGGAACAGACAAGAGTGATAAACATGACTGCTGCTTTAGGACAGAAGAAGAGACAAAAGGGAGAGTAGACTTACAGGACACTCCCCTTCCTGAATGCAATGATACTTTATGGGTTGACGGTTCATGTTTCAAGTTACCGAATGGTGATACGACTGCAGCATATGCTGTAACAACATTACACACCATTGTAGAGACCGCACGTATTTCCCACAATTCTGCACAAGCTGCGGAAATCATTGCACTTACCAGAGCATGCGTGTTAGCAAAAGGAAAGCGAGTGAATGTGTACACGGACAGCCAATACGCCTTTGGCGTGGCTCACAGTTTTGGGAGATTATGGCGTGAACGTGGTTTCCTTACCTCACATGGTGCAAAGATACAACATGGTCAGCTAGTTCATGAGCTCCTTGAGTCACTGACCATGCCACTACAAGTTGCCATTATGAAATGCAGTGCACACAAGAAAATTCAAGACGATATTGGCCGCGGGAATGCATTTGCAGACGAGGTTGCGAAAGAGACCGCAAGGGACATGATGAGTCGAATGTATGTTGCGGGTCCCGCTGGATGTACTACTGATGTGGGAATGTGTGAGGACACCATTGAAAGCGTAAAATGCATACAAGCTGAGGCAACTGAGAATGAGTTGAATGAATGGAGAGAAAGTAAGGGTAGATTGGATGCGAATGGTTGTTGGGTCGAATTATCGGAACACCAGCGATGGCTACTACCTAATGCATACGTACTTGCAGTAGTAACAATGGCTCACGGCATGGCACACATCAGTTCGAAAGGAATATGTAAGCTATTGGCCCCAGTATGGCAGAATAGCAATATCCCAAAATATGCAGAAAATGTGGTCAGAAACTGTATGATATGCCTAAAACACAATCCCGGTAAAGGAACTCCAACTCCAGCTGGTCACTTTGCGCCTCCTACGTATCCGTTCGAGGTTTTGCAGCTCGATTTCATTCACATGGAAAGGTGCAACAATCTAAAGTATTAAAGTATGTGCTCGTTGTTGTTTGCGCTTTTTCAAGGTGGGTGGAAGCGTACCCCCTTAAAGACAATACTGCTATGACAACTGCCAAAGCCCTTGTCAAAGAGTTCTTCCTGAGATTCGGTATGCCTAGAATTGTCTGGAGTGATAATGGAAGTGAATTCATAGGACGAGTGATGAAGAGAGTGTGTGAATGTCTAGGCATACACCAGAAATTCCACGCTGCAAATCACCCCCAATCAGCTGGATTAGTAGAGTGCTACAATGGCATTTTGAAACTCAAGCTAGCCAAGATCCAAGCCAGTACATGTCTTAAATGGCCTGACGCCTTGCCCCTAGCACTCTTGTCAACTAGGATGACCGTCCATTCCAGATTAGGTCTTAGCCCCCACGAGATCGTGTTTGGCCGCCCAGCCAACGTCTGGGGCGTGCCAAGACCAAAGAAACTCCGTGAAATAGAACACCCCGTACTGCTTGATTATTTGTGCGAATTGACAGCTAAATTGCGTGTTTTACACCAACAGGTTCACAGTTCCTCTCCGCCAGCCTCTGACAATCCAGGTCATACAATCAAACCCGGTACGTGGGTATTGGTGCGGAATTTCCAGCGCACCAACAACGGACAGCCGAGGTGGACCGGACCATACCTGGTACTTCTTTCCACGAGATCAGCGGTTCGGGTGGACGGCAAAAAGAACTGGGTGCATGGGACCCATTGCAAACGGGTCCCTCTGCCCCTTCCATACGACCGGTGGGTCGATAAAGGACTTGCCGACTCTAAGACCGAATCCGTACCTCGTTTCATCCCTTTCAGCAATGCACGTTTAAAAGAGACTGGTACCGAAAAGGAGAGTGATCGTATTTTGCAAGGACGTGTGTCACCATCTATGCAATTGGACACTACCGAACCTGAGACATTGTTTAAAGACCACACCATACCTGAGAAGCGACGATACAACCTGAGATCCAGCCCCAGGGACTAATAAAACCTTGATCTAATGTGATTTCCTTTTTCCCCCAAGAACTATTTTTATCTTCCAGCTCTCTCGTCCCAGGCAACTAGCTCATTTTTTTGATTTTCGAACCGCCATCCGGTTCTGCTGCTAGGGTCGCGGTTGAAGTGTAGGGAGTGCAACCAAGGAAGTTTTAGGTCCACGGTTCTGGTTGGTCCGAGGGAGTCACCCCGGACCGAACGGAGCGCGCTCCCTGGCAGAATCAACCTACCACCGCGGGCAGCAAGTAGAGGATGGAGTTTCCAAGGGTAGAGAGACCTGTCAAACTTACGAACTTTGAAAAACAATTGTGTACTATACTGTCCAAGAAAAGATTTGTAATAAAATGTGTTCTAATGCTGTGTAGCACTGTGATGCTTTTGATTGGTTATGCTCTATTCGTATTTCAAGTTTCCCTACTCTCAAATGACACTCTGCCGACGCCTTCTCCCACTCTCTCACCACATTCTTTTCACCCTCTACCTGAACACGAGTCTGCCAGAAGGCTCGAATTTGTAAATAACTCTTTCATCCAACTCCTACACCAACACCAGTCTATAATGAACACATCAAACTGTTGGATATGCGGACTCATGCCGCACACGACGGATAAGGGTATCCCATACTTCATCCTGCCATTTAGTTATTATGGTTCTCTGTGGGCTTTTCAGACCATGTTCCTATTCGCCCTAGAACCATACCCGACCCGTTCCACTGAAAGCGATTCCAGTAACAAGGCACTAATAGCAGGGATAAGAAATATGAGTAGAGAGTTCGACACATATCTGACTATCCCCAAAGACGAACTGACCCGCTACACTCGTTGGAACGTAACCAAACATGGCGTTTACCTGATCAAGAGCCAGGCAGCAAAGAAATCCCGCCCAGTTTGGATAGTGCCCCACCGAGGTCACCTATGTTTACAAGGTATTGGTAGAGATCCCACCGCACAGTTAGGAAAGAGCATTTGCACAGAAACATATGTGCTCGCCTCCCGAACTTCCCCTATACTCTTAGCAGCCAAAGGCTCGTATTTCGTCTGCCACGACCAAGCCTATACATGGTTACCCCCTGACTTCTCAGGCACGTGCTTCATCTCATTTCTGCTGCCTCCTACCTACACGGCCCGAGCAGATTACCATCGGACAAGGACAGCTAGAGGTGTCGTGAGTAAAGACGACACCGCGGGTCAGGAATTCACTGACTTCACAAAAGGTTTTCTGCCGTTTTGGGGGCCTATGGTGAACAGCAGGAATATTCGCCAGTTAGCAAGAATAGTTGAATCCGCCGTGACTACAACGGCCGGAGCACTTGGCAATTTGACAACCGAGCTTCAGTCGGATCGACTTATGACCCTTCAGAACCGAATTGCCCTTGATATCATACTCGCCGATCGTGGTGGTGTGTGTAGAGTCATCCAATCCAGTTGTTGCATATTCATCCCTGATAATGCACCGACAGTATACCAGGCCATCTCTAAACTACATGAAATATCTGGTTCCCTTCACGTTGAGAAAGGGGATTGGTCCTTGCTAGGGTGGTTCTGGGGACTGATCGCTGCCTGGGGATGGAAAACGCTAATCTTCATTGGGATGATCTTAACAGTTCTGTATATGTTCTGCCTATGTGTCCAGTGCGCTCCTGCACTCTGTGGCCTCTGTGCTACTTCATGTGTACGGAAGCCTGCGTCAAGGGACGAACTAAGCAACAGGATGATGTTACAGCAGCATCTCCACGAATTCCTTCATACAGATTTGGACTCGGATTAACATGAGTTATTGCCTTACATAAGGGCAAAAGGAGGGTCTGTGGTTCTGAAAATCTGGACCCTATTGTTATCCCAATATCGAGGTCCAATACCCGTGTCACAAAATATCAACGTACCATGACGAATTTAGTGTCCGTGAACCGATAATGATTAGGACATCATTCCTATGTATTTGCGTGACAATCGAGGGTAGCCAACACCCCTAAATCGTAGTTCCCGTCCCAATCCCTTAGACTCCATTTTGTGAACGGCATCCATCTTACTTCTTGCCCTCATGTTAAGTCAATTAAAGGTCGAGCTTGATCCAAAAGGACACGTCCACCTTCCCTGACTTCCCCCTGACCTGTCCAAACTGACTCCATTGCCTTAAGCCAAACCTGTTTGGGCGGCTCCCCGCCCAGTGGCCGAATACGATACTATCGACACATAACATTCCACAAACCATTCACCCCATACAGAACATGCTTTCTACAAACATGCACCTGTCCATACTTCTTCTTTATGGCCAGTTTTATGACTGGGTGGTACCTGCCTTTATTGGTGTTTCATCGATATCTGATGGGAGTCCCGGATCTTGCTGGGTAATCTGTCACGAACTGGACATCTAAAATGTGGGTTTGCTTACGTGACTCCGCACTTTGTATTATTACAGAAATATGTTTACAGCCATATCATAAACTCAAGAATTCTTGCTTGAAGCCATTATTTCTGTATAAAAGGAGAAGACTGGTTCTGTAAAAACGAACACGTACAGTCTCCTGAGAATACATGACCCGTGTTTGTCGTGCTTCTAGGACACGTGTTACTTGGTAGCTACCAATAAAAACTTGATCTCTGACGGCGACTAGAAGACTCTTGTTTCTGTGGTCCGGAACAAGGGAGAACTCAGAGGTCTTCGGGTGTTGTCCCCTGGCACCACCGAGTAACATCCCGGCCTCTCAGGCGCTGTGCGACTCTCTGGCAGTCGCTTTTGAAGATAAGATAGCCACCATTTTGAGCGGCCTTTATACTCTCGACCCTAATCCCCCGCCAGCTCCGGCGTTTCCATCTATGCCGGATGACCCAGGCAATCTATCAGATAAACCTCGGTTGAGCTGCTTCCCTGCCCTGAATTTCGACGATTTTTACAGATTGGCACAGACTGTGACTTCGGGCTCCCCTATGGACCCCCTTCCCCATAAATTTTGGAAACTTTTCCATAGGGAACTCTTTCGCCCTCTGCACTCCATCTGTCTTCAATCCTTTGAAACCGCTATGGTTCCTGACTGCTGGAAGCTAGCAGTGGTGACCCCCCTTCTGAAGAAGCCCTCATTAGACCCCACCTGTTTAGCCAATTATAGGCCCATATCACTGCTCCCTTTTCCGGTTAAAATCATGGAAAAGATGGTTACCCAGTCCCTGTCCAGATACCTGGAAGATAACACCTACCTGGACGCGGCCCAGTTTGGGTTCCGTCCAGTGCATGGTACGGAGTCGGCATTGGTGGTCGTGTTGGATAAACTTCGTTCGCGAGTCGACACTGGTCGAGCAGCTTTTCTTGTGCTGCTCGACATGTCGGCCGCGTTCGACACGGTCAGCCATCCGACCCTTATCAGGAGACTGGAGGAGGTTGGGGTAACGGGGCTGGCACGGGACTAGTTAGCCTCGTACCTTCACAACAGGCAGCAGGTGGTGGCACTGCCGCCTTTTAGATCAGGGGTGCGGAAGGTCGGACAGGGGGTGCCCCAGGGCTCCGCCATTAGCCCAATATTATTTAACCTGTACCTCCGCCCTCTAATCCAACTGATTGGCTCCTTTGGCATCTCGGTATATAATTATGCCGACGACACCCAGCTGATCTTCTCCTTGGAAGGTAAAGATGGGGTTTCTCTAGAGACCTTCCATCGATGTATGACGGCGACAGTGGACTGGCTGTGTACCAACTCACTCCAGTTTAATAGATCAAAAACGGAGGTGCTGTACTGCTCTAACGATCGAGTCCCACGCTCTCTGCCAGAGGGTTTCTGGCCCTCTTCCCTTTCGGGGGCAGTGATGGCAGCAGAATCTGTCCGTAATTTGGGAGTCATGTTTGGCCCAAATCTTCAACTGGATGCCTTCGCCAATAAGACCGTGGCCACATGCATGTCACTGCTCCGGAGGCTACGCAAAGTCCTTCCTATGCTCCCAGCTCAGGCTAGGCCTGAAGTTGTGCGGGGGATTATTTTAAGCAGGTTGGACTATTGCAATGCACTGCTTCTGTCAGCACCCAAAACATTGGTTGGTAAGCTCCAACGGATACAAAATATGGCAGCCAAGTTGGCCCTCTCCCGACCGCGCACTGCCTCCTCTACCTTGGCATTGCTTGATCTCCATTGGCTGCCTGTCCAGCAACGGATTCTTTTTAAGTCGTCGTGTCTGGTGTTTAAGGCGTTGCATGGACAGGGACCCATCTTGTTGCAGAAACGATTCTCCTGGTATACTGCCCCTCGAACCTTGCGTTCTTCCTCTGCATACCTGGCAACGGTCCCCAGGTTTCAGAGATCAAGAATGGGTGGCCGCGCCTTCAGCTTCGCGGCCGCTAGCCTCTGGAATTCTCTTCCGCTCCCTTTGAGGAGCCAAAACGACCTTTCATCCTTTAAGAGAAAATTGAAAACGCACCTTTTCCCAAGAGGTGTGTAATCGGTACGAGGGTGTTGTCAGTTATGTTTCGTTGGTCAAGCGCCAGGATACCCTTTGGGTGACAGTGTCTGCGCTATACAAAATCACAATACATACATACATACATACATGTATGATGATACAACGCGGAGCATCACAACGCAGTATGTTACATCGCGGTCTTGACAACGCAAGTCGTTACATCGACTTGCGCTGGAGGGCGCTGGATTTAGGAATAGTGTGAATTACTATTCCAACTCCAGTCTACGTACAGTAGGGAAGGTGTTGGATTAGTAATTCACACAATTCCTTAGTCTAGAGCTCCCTCCAGTGCAAGTCGATGTAATGACTTGCGTTGTCAAAACCGTGATGTAACCATACCGCGTTGTAATGGTTTCGTGGTAAAGGATGTCTTCCGTTGCCATTACATCGGAGAACCCTGGAGATGTTTGGATGGTTGACTGCAACAGGTTTAGATTTAAGTTTAGTGGGAGCCACAATGTCAACAATGTTAACTATTCAGATGGGAACCTGGTTATAAGCTAATTTTGCAATTTGCAAACTAGCACTGAGGAATAATAGTTTTGACAGATTTGGGAGGGGGAGCGAATGTGACACGCGGTAGAGTGACCCACGGCAGGTTAGCAACTGAAAATAAATAAACAAACTTGTTAGCCCAAACTATGGAAGCATGAGAGAAGAGGTGATAAGGCTGGGCATAGGGGACATTAACAGTTCCGTGCTAATCCAATTCCTAAAGTTTTCAAGTTAGATTTGTCAGTATAGCAATAGCGGGAGGGAGTGGTAACTAGATTCTAACTGCTGATATGAGAACAGTGATAAAAGGTGAATGCACATAAAGTGTCTGCAGCCTTTAGACACAAATTCATGCAGGGGCGTCATGAACCCCCCGCTTCTTTGGCACCTACAGAGGGGGTGGGACTCTTTGTGGACCTCTTCTGTCTGCAACTCGGCAGATAAAATCTCAGAATTCCCAATATTAAGGAATGCTGCATTAACAGAAGAGCAAGCAGGAGCAATAAAACACAAAAGATGGGTACACAAAAACATGAAAGAAGGGAGAAATATTGAATAGAAGGAAGGATGAAGGGAAGGATGGAGGGATGAATCAATGGACAAATGGTTGGGTGGATGGTTGTTTGGGTAGATGAATGGGTGAAAGAATGAGTGAATATACAGGCGGATTGACAGGTGAAAGCATTGCCCAGTGGATGGATGGACAGATGAAAGGATGGTAGAATAAAGGGATGAATAGATGTGTGGGTGAAAGGATGAACGAATGGATGTCATAGTGCACACATGAGAGAAAGGATGGCAGATTGGATGGATGGATGGATGGATGGAAGGAAGGATGATGGATATATACCAAGATGGACGCATATTAGAATTAATGTATGGATGGATGGCAGAGTGGGTGGCTGGATTGGTGGGTGGCACAGTGGATGGATTGATGGAATGGGGAACGTTTGAATAATACATGAAAAATGAATGGATGTGAGAATGTAAAGGTGAAATAGTGGATTTCAGAGGGTGAATGGAAGGGTGAAAGGATGAAGAAAGGAGATGGAAAAGACAGGGGAGCTCATCTAGGGATGGGTCGGCTCACTTGCTTTGTGCCAACAGAGCTTTCATTTCAAAGGTTGGCTTACTTAAATTTTCCGGCTACTCCCTTGAATTATGACACGGAGAGGCAAGCAGAAAAGGAGAATGTAACTTAGAACGGTTTCACTTAATTATAGAGGTAATAGGGGCATGGTAAAATTGGATGTGATTACAGTGTGGGAAATCCACCACAGTACCATGTATTTACAAGGTGAACCTCTTTGAATTAGGAATTCCTGTGTGTGACCCATGATTTTTCAAAAATTACATGGGGTTTAAAGGCATAGATTTACCATCTGCTGTAAGCTGGTGGTAAACGTATGCACATGCCTGTGAGTGGGATTAGGTCAATGGAGGTGAGTGTGAGGAGCAGGGCAGAAAACAGGAAGGTGTCGTGAGGCAGTAGGGTGGGCGCATGCTTCCTCGTCAGGAAAAAAAATGTAATGAGCCAAAACCTGATGCGATTTGACCATGTGGGATTACCACACTGTAAAACCAGGTCCTGTTCTCCCACACCCAGAAAAACCAGTGTGAAAAAACTGACCCACTTGGAGAAAAGGCAGAGGGGAATTCCATGAGGTAATTCCACCTCGCCTGACTTATAATGAGGGCCCAAAATGGGAGCCAGCAGATTATCCCTGGAGTCTCGGGGCTCTTAATGTACCCTTCTAGAGCTCCTTGAGAACCGCATGAAAGCATAAACGATTCGAAATCCGTGTGCTTCTGTTCCTACTCCCTGGGTTGAGAACTCTGGCTTCTATACAAACTGTCAAAGCAGTGGTGTAACGTGAAAGGATGGGTGGGGGCCCCCTGCAGAGTTTGAAGAGGGACCCATATCCCACACATATTCATTGGCCTTGGACGAAATGGAGCCCCTCTGAAAGGGTCTGGGGCCCCTAAAAGGTTGAGAGCTCCTCTGCATCTCAGGAGCTGCAGGGGCCTGTGTCACACCCGTGTCGAAGCTCTAAAGGCCAAACTGGAACCCTGAATTCCTCTGCAGTGACTGCATTAAATCGAGTGCATATGTGCATTGGAACGCCTACACTACACATCAGCAAGCACACAGAGGAAACAATGAACAAAGATGACATTCACATGGGGAAATGCAATTGTTCATTCTTTACTAAGCAAATGGAGTGGGAGGGGGAATTATAAAACAGCATCACAGTGTGGAACAAGCATCTCCCCGCTTGTTTAGCAGCAACTGACCGCCATGATATCCATCGGCGTTCTCCGTGTAGCTGTCGAGAACGCCGATGGATATCATGGGGGTCAGTTGCTGCTAAATACAGCGCAACAAGTCTATTTTATATTGTCACGTCCTGGACACTAAACAAGTCTCGGACCCTGCAGTTGCAAGGCATATATTTTAAAAGACCCGACCAATAACTACAAGCAAATTTTGCCCGGCCAAATTTTAGGCTGGAACGGAAATATAACCAGCAAGAAGGCGTAATATACCTTGTGGACACTCTAAAGACCTGAGGAAGTCGCGGGTGTCTTGTCCCGAATGACGAAACATGTGTCGGCTGGAACCTGAACAAGCAAAAGATATTAAAAATACATGTAATGTCAATGCCTGTGTTGAATATTTGAAGTCAAAAAAACGTGTTAAAATCTGTATTTTGGTGTGCTAGGATTTTGAACATAGAATGGACTGGTGTAGAGTGTTGAAGAGTGCAGTGGCGTGAAGTGCAGTGGCATGCAATGCAGCATCGTAGAATGCAGTAGTGTATATTAAAGTGTTTCATACTAGAAACAGGTGCTTAGAGTGCAGTAGTGCAGAGTGGAGTGGTACAGAGTAGAGTGCCATAGAGTTCAGTGTACAGTAGAGTTGCATACAGTCGAGTGATAGAGAGTAGAGTGGCATAGAGTGCAGTAGTGAAGAGTGCATTAGCAAAGAATGCAGTTTTGCAGAATGGAGTGGCCTAGAGTGTAGTGTTGCAGAATAGAGTGTCGTAGGGTGCAGTGGCGCAGAGTACAGTTATTTACAACAAGGGGTGGTGATGGACAGAGTCTCTGAATTAAGCAGAATACTCTCACCCAGTCAAGAGATCAGGGCTAGATCCAACACCGTTTTTTAGCTCATTGCACCATCCCAGTTTCAGAACCTGGCTGTATGCAAATTAGTCTGTCCCTGGCCCAGTGCATCATGGGAACAGGGCAGACCAGACTACAAAAGCCAATTCTTACACTGGGAAGGAAACAAGCTTCCGGGGACCGGTTTCTGGCATTACAGCCGTCTTCGGCCCGGCTTGCTTGAATCCTGATGGTGCAATGAGCAAGGGACTCACATCTGAGTATACCCTTCCACGCTTAGGGTGGACAAAATTATTTACAACAAGGGGTGGTGATGGACAGAGTCTCTGAATTAAGCAGAGTACTCTCACCCAGTGAAGAGATCAGGGCTAGATCCAACACCGTTTTTTAGCTCATTGCACCATCCCAGTTTCAGAACCTGGCTGTATGCAAATTAGTCTGTCCCTGGCCCAGTGCATCATGAGAACAGGGCAGACCAGACTACAAAAGCCAATTCTTACACTGGGAAGGAAACAAGCTTCCGGGGACCGGTTTCTGGCATTACAGCCGTCTTCGGCCCGGCTTGCTTGAATCCTGATGGTGCAATGAGCAAGGGACTCACATCTGAGTATACCCTTCCACGCTTAGGGTGGACAAAATTATTTACGACAAGGGGTGGTGATGGACAGAGTCTCTGAATTAAGCAGAGTACTCTCACCCAGTCAAGAGATCAGGGCTAGATCCAACACCGTTTTTTAGCTCATTGCACCATCCCAGTTTCAGAACCTGGCTGTATGCAAATTAGTCTGTCCCTGGCCCAGTGCATCATGGGAACAGGGCAGACCAGACTACAAAAGCCAATTCTTACACTGGGAAGGAAACAAGCTTCCGGGGACCGGTTTCTGGCATTACAGCCGTCTTCGGCCCGGCTTGCTTGAATCCTGATGGTGCAATGAGCAAGGGACTCACATCTGAGTATACCCTTCCACGCTTAGGGTGGACAAAATTATTTACAACAAGGGGTGGTGATGGACAGAGTCTCTGAATTAAGCAGAGTACTCTCACCCAGTCAAGAGATCAGGGCTAGATCCAACACCGTTTTTTAGCTCATTGCACCATCCCAGTTTCAGAACCTGGCTGTATGCAAATTAGTCTGTCCCTGGCCCAGTGCATCATGGGAACAGGGCAGACCAGACTACAAAAGCCAATTCTTACACTGGGAAGGAAACAAGCTTCCGGGGACCGGTTTCTGGCATTACAGCCGTCTTCGGCCCGGCTTGCTTGAATCCTGATGGTGCAATGAGCAAGGGACTCACATCTGAGTATACCCTTCCACGCTTAGGGTGGACAAAATTATTTACAACAAGGGGTGGTGATGGACAGAGCCTCTGAATTAAGCAGAGTACTCTCACCCAGTCAAGAGATCAGGGCTAGATCCAACACCGTTTTTTAGCTCATTGCACCATCCCAGTTTCAGAACCTGGCTGTATGCAAATTAGTCTGTCCCTGGCCCAGTGCATCATGGGAACAGGGCAGACCAGACTACAAAAGCCAATTCTTACACTGGGAAGGAAACAAGCTTCCGGGGACCGGTTTCTGGCATTACAGCCATCTTCGGCCCGGCTTGCTTGAATCCTGATGGTGCAATGAGCAAGGGACTCACATCTGAGTATACCCTTCCACGCTTAGGGTGGACAAAATTATTTACAACAAGGGGTGGTGATGGACAGAGTCTCTGAATTAAGCAGAGTACTCTCACCCAGTCAAGAGATCAGGGCTAGATCCAACACCGTTTTTTAGCTCATTGCACCATCCCAGTTTCAGAACCTGGCTGTATGCAAATTAGTCTGTCCCTGGCCCAGTGCATCATGGGAACAGGGCAGACCAGACTACAAAAGCCAATTCTTACACTGGGAAGGAAACAAACTTCCGGGGACCGGTTTCTGGCATTACAGCCGTCTTCGGCCCGAGTACAGTGGCATAGAGTATAATGCTGCAGAGTAGCGTAGATTGCAGTGTAAAGCCAGAAAATGTGAGTTACAAACCACAAAGCCAGTACTAAGAAACAGGCAGAATGCATGGCCAGGGAAGCTTTCTGAATGTACCCAAGATGTCATTAGCAAACCAGGCAGCGCAGGCTTTGACCATAAAATCATGAATAGAGAGCAGCAAAGAGTGGAACACCAAGCCATTTTATGTAAGTTCCTAAGATTGTTGTCGTGTACTACTCAATCACCTCCTTTATGTTTTGTATTTGTCCAAATCGTGGCTCATTGTCTTTTTTTAAGTCCGGCTGGTCTGTAAATGAAGTCCTGCGGCACTGTTGCAGCGGTAACAGTAACTTTTGAAGGCAAGCTCTTCCCAACACGAGTTCTAACATCCCAGCTATATTTCCACAGGCTACAATATGCACCTGCGCAAGCAAGGCCAAGCAGTCTGTAGCTCTGTGACACATCAGTGGTGATAAGTCAAGGCAGACCAACCCTAGATGGGTGGGTGACCTTATAACAGAGAACAATAAGCATTGGCAAATCCAATAGAACTGGCTAGGGCAAGCTGGTGCAGCGGCTAATGTTTTTTTTTATTTTCTTATTTTGTATTGAGAGCACATTCATGAAAATAAAATTGAATAAAAGAAAAAACGCTGTCACCTAAAGGTATCTGCCTTATGTTCGCAATAATATTTTTTAATTTAATAAATATTCACTGATGCAGCAGTTTTACTTACATAATAAACCTTTCAGTTGCACCATGAATGTTATTGTTTTTTTATGAAAGAGATAAGAATAAATTGCAACCTAACAAAGCACTCAAATAGCAGACAGGTCAATGTTACAATGTCACTTAGCCACTTTATAACATACACTTTATAAAGGAGCGCAGGCAAAATAAATAGCTGGTATTTGATATAAATACTAATTTTACAAAGCACACTTTGCACCAGCTTTTCCACTGAAGAGAAAGGAACTATTTTTTCTGGATGTGAAATATGTTCACAGGCATTGAGCAGTCATGGAAAGTGAAGAGGGTCAATGGGTAGGGCTGACCCATTGCCCCATGCTCTACGTTGTGGGAGCTTTAGCAAAATGTGAATGACAATTTAACAGAGCAAAGGATGAAGCCTACTTGCTTAAAAACTCCACCGTGCATGTACATTGTGTATAATGTTTTAGGGGGAGGGGGATGAGTGGGAATGTTTGTCACCGTGAGCTAAAAATCCTAATCGCTGAGAGTATATTTGAGCTGCAGTTGCACCCAGTTAATCTTGCCTTTAATCACAGAAGTGTACCTACTATGCAACTGGCACATGAGGGAAAATGTGATGACACATCGGTGGCAAGTAGAATACTCATGAAGGCCCTTGTGTGTATAAGTAAATATATAGAGTACAAAATAAAATTGTTGGTGACACGATGTTCCAGACTGGGTTTTGCACTTAACAGCCTACTGATTCAGGAGAGGGTAGTCTTCCTATAATTCAATGGCATCAATATGATTAAAATTACCAAGTTATCATTTCTGATAAAGGAAAGGGGTTATACCTGTAACCATGGAACTAGGGCTGCAGGAGGTGCTGCAGCACCTACAGATCACCTTTGAGTATTTTTTCTAGAGAATCAGGCATAGTGAGCTTTCTTCTTTTTGCAACTTTTGCTTTATGTTGAGATATTTGTGTCAACATCTCATTGCTCTGAGTTGAGGGCATTTTGTAACTTACTTTAACCTAATGATGCTCTAAATTGGGAACACAAGAGCTTTCAACAATATGACACGTTTGTTCACACACTTATGATTAGTACTACTTGCTTAATGTGCAAACTTAACTTTACACATATTTCAAGATATGTCAGGAGCATGAAAAGAGAAGAAAGTGAGGAAAAGTGTTTTTTGATTGGCATCATTTGTACCGGAAATCCGTTGTTTTTTTCATTGCCATCTTGTGTCAAACACTTCCACACGACCCACCTGGTCGTTTCTGCTGATGCCTTAGAAAAATCTAAACTGGCACGACAAAGACCATCTTGCAGCCTGCATTTCTGCCCAGGAACTGTTGCATACCCAAACTCCTGTTCTTTGCAGTTCAACAGAAAGCCATGAGACACCCACGCCCTGTGTAAACAAGCTTGTTTTCCAGCTCCTTCTCCCAGCCTGGTAAACATCCTTGACAAGAAACAACAAAATGGTGAGTGGAGGGTCCCAGGGAATCTTTAAAGACCACACAGTTATAGCCCCCTGAACATAAGCATAACTAAACAACAAAATAACTGTGGGTCAAAAAGGGGTATGTCTTTTCTAGAGTGTGTCTAGGTGAGTGAATGTGTGTTACGTGATTTGTTAGAATAGCACACAACCAAGTATCGCACTAGATGGGAAGATATCCATCAGTTTATCATCCTTTGCCGCCCTGTCATCATTTGAAGCACTTCCCAAAGCGTGGAAGTAGAGTTGTTGCCACTTCAACAAGGAAAAGGTGGTGCGCGGTAGATGAGATGTTACTTAATAACTGTGGAGCAGTGCAGAAAACGAATTAAGTGAAAATCAAAAAAGAAGGAGAAAAAGTGCTCTATGTTAAAATTGGATAATGAACACTAAGGGACTTTATTCTGGTGCCGTACATTTCCAAGGTTAAAAGATTCAGTGCAAAACAACCAGTGAATAACCCTAATAATCACTGGCTTATATCATTGTGGTCGACATGTTTCTGCGGATTACAGATCAATAAGTATCCCCCACTTCATCAGGACCTATAGTGTATGCTACTGCTCAACGTGCGATAAAAAATATTTGATACAGGTATCACCTGATCAAACCTGGTGGTCCTCCTTTAGGGTAAGAGGAACGTGCCACTCCTCGCCTGGCTACAGCTTACCCTAAAGGAGGACCACCAGGTTTGATCAGGTGATATCTGTATCAAATATTTTTTATCGCACGTTGAGCAGTAGCATACACTATAGGTCCTGATGAAGCGGGGGATACTTATTGATCTGTAATCCGCAGAAACATGTCGACCACAATGATATAAGCCAGTGATTATTAGGGTTATTCACTGGTTGTTTTGCACTGAATCTTTTAACCTTGGAAATGTACGGCACCAGAATAAAGTCCCTTAGCGTTCATTATCCAATTTTAACATAGAGCACTTTTTCTCCTTCTTTTTTGATTTTCACTTAATTCGTTTTCTGCACTGCTCCACAGTTATTAAGTAACATCTCATCTACCGCGCACCACCTTTTCCTTGTTGAAGTGGCAACAACTCTACTTCCACGCTCTGGGAAGTGCTTCAAATGATGACAGGGCGGCAAAGGATGATAAACTGATGGATATCTTCCCATCTAGTGCGATACTTGGTTGTGTGCTATTCTAACAAATCACGTAACACACATTCACTCACCTAGACACACTCTAGAAAAGACATACCCCTTTTTGACCCACAGTTATTTTGTTGTTTAGTTAAACATCCTTGACACCATGATCAGGTTATCTGGACAATGGTCTGACTGTTGGGCCCTGATCAGGGTGATTAAACAATGACTTCAAAGACCGGCTTTGATCAAGCCGAGTGAACAATGATCTGTGTACCAAGGCTTGACCAGTTCACCAACTACAAACATTGTCTGGATCAGGTTATCAACTGCAAACACTGCCCTGATTGAACAATGGACTAACAACCAAAAGACTGGGATGAAAAATGTATAAAAGGCTTGTAAGCTACAGAGTGATGTAGCAGCCTCCTCTGTCTTGTCTCTGACTCGCTTGGGACTCTGTTCCATAGCCCGGGCTATTGAAATAAATCTGGGTTCCTCCTGCAGACGAAGGCTCCTATGTCTCCTTTTACTAAGTATGGAAGGTATGGAAGACTTGGGCGGTTCCCCCACGCCCGAGACCCAGTACGCGGGTTATCCCGGTTCTTCAAATGGCGCCTGAACAGGCACTGCACAAGCACGAAGGTCAGGCCCGGTGGATGTGAGGAGGTGCACGGAGAGACTCCGATGAAGGCGCCCTACCCGAGGGATTCTTGTATTCCGGTAGACCGAACGAATCGCCCGCTGTCCCTCCCCACCCGGTCTGGGCCACATGACCGCGTCCTCGCTGGAGTCCCTTAGCAAATAATTTCTGGAGCAGGAAACAGCCCTACGTCTGCAGAAGAGAACTACCCCTGTAAGGTAAGGGTGGACTGATCATCCACCAAGTCTGTATGATTCTGTTATTGACTTTCGCAAAAGCCAAGTTGTTATTCACTTTTGCCAAAGCCAAGCAAGCGAGGTGAAGTTTTAAAAACGCGCTGGTGTCTGTTCTGTATGATTCTGCTGTTATTGACTTTTGCAAAAGCCAAGCAAGCGAGGTGAGTTTTAAAAAAAAAACGCTGGTGTCTGTTATCTGTTTTTAAGCATGCCAGTCAGTAGTAAGTTCAAGAGATTATGTTGTTGTATGTGTACGCAGGACTCCCAGCTGGAGGTGGCCTGTCCTCTTCCTCCAGAAGGGACTCCTGGCCATACGATGAATGTTAAACATGGCCCTTCTGCCATAATGTTTTCCTCATTCTGGGTAAAATATACAAAAAAAGTAACGAGGAATTACAGTGGCCACTTTATGGCTCCTTTAATTCCCAAGTTCTCGCCAACTTAGAGGAAGAATTAATAAAAAGAAAAATGGGCCCGTCTATGTTTGAATCTGTCCGCTTTTGGAGGAAAGAGATAGAGCAGAGAGCTAGAAAACAGAAGGCTCAAGAAAGAAAACAGAAACGTATGTCAATGGCCGACCACGCCAGAGAAAATTTACAAAATCAAATGGCAAAATCAGTAGAAATAGCCGATAGGGAGCATGGGGCCCGGGTACAAAAATGTTATCCAGCCCATGAGGAGAAAGGAAAGGGCCATATGGAAGGGGGAGAAGAAAGTGATTCCTTGCTTGATACCATGCTAGAAAGCCCTCCTGCATATGCCCCAATGTACCCTGCCCTGACGCCTCACACCCTGCATGTCCCCCCGCCAGCGCCCATTCCTGTCCCCACTGCCCCTCCTAGTGTTTTCCCTGTCACACCAATCACGCCCATTGACCCTGTCCTTGCTGCGGGAATGACAAGTATCCATCCGCCCAACCCCTGCGGCCTTACCCCTACCCGCCCTTTTCCTACTTCCCCGTGGTCTACAGTTAAGCAGGATTTATATAAATTGTTGAATTCCCCCCGACTGGCCTCCCTGCGCTCTGCAGTCAGCTTTTCGTCCCTTCGAGAAAATGACCTACAGAGGCAACAGTGTGAATGTTGGATAAATAACGGGAATATTTATACCTTTAAAGAAATATAGTCCACCTTTTCTCAGTGGACGATTATGGAACAGACCACCTGGGCTGAATATATGTGTACTTTGGTCATGCAAAAATTTGAGAATGCGCTTATGCAGATACCCGCCGGATTAATGGACCTTAGGTCACAAATAAAAAGAGGCGATGTTCAGGGAGAGGGGATGTTTGGCGCTATGCCTGCTTTAATGGCTTACCGTGATATGACAGCTTTTTTCAACACCCCTCTGGAAACAGCTATGCCAATGAGAGAGGTGGCCCCTGTCTTTGTTAACGCACTTACCAATGCCCACAATAATGGCCGAGGGGCTGTTGAAGCACACTGGCGCAGGCTTTGGGTTCATGTTCCTTGGAAAAGGTCAGAAGTAATGCAGTTAAAAGGACAATTACCAGATCCCCGGAAGAATCCGGCTGCCTTTTACAGAGAATTAGGTCCGAATATATCTGCAGGTACTCTCGTTCTTGAGGATATAGATTTACTTTTTGGTACCGTTGTCCCCACTGAAATTTGGGACAAAATTCGTCATACTGACCATGAAGTAGTGTTGGGAGGTAAATGGGCTGACCTAGAGGCTATGGAAGAAGCAAGGGTAGGAGGGACTAAACCAGAAGCTGCCATTCTGACTTTGCCCGGTAAAATAATGACGTTCATGAAAACACTTTTGCCGGAAACTGTCATTAACTGGGATAAAATAAACGCCTGTAGGCAGCGAAAAGATGAGAATGTGGCTGACTTCTTTACCCGTTTTGAGACAGAATACAAGGGACACAGTGATTTGGATCCCTGGACCCCAGGTTCTGGCCCAGTATTTGTCGATAAGTTTGTCAGCAACTTGCTTCCTGAGATCTCCGCCAGGCTTAAGAAAGTTGAAAGTACGTGGTCTGCCCAAACTATGACTGGTATCTTGGCTATGGCACAATATCATGAGAATAGGGATAATGAAGATAAAGACAGGGTAAGTAAGAAGGTTAGAGATCTTAAGACTAAGGCACTTCTGCTGTTCTGCAGCAGGCTCACCCTCCCCGAGGACCCAATGCCCGCGGGAATTTTAGACCCCAACTCCAACCCCCTCCGAGGGCTCCAGCTGGAGGGCTGGAGGGGCTGAGGGCCCCTCCAGCCCTCAGCGTACGGGAGCCCTCCAAACAGATCAGTGTGCTTATTGTAAGGTGTATGGCCATTGGATCGATGAGTGTCCTGTGTTAACTGAAAACATCCGAGCAGGGAAGACTCAGCCCCGCGCTTCTAGGGAAGCGAGGCCAACTAGGGACAATGGCCCACCCCATCTGCAGGATAAAGAACATAGGCCCAGGGATGACGCTCCCATCCGGCAACGCCCGGCCAATAGGTTTGATGGGTACGAAGCAACACGCACTTATTACAATGATGATTATGACGAAGTTGATAAGACAGGGTCCTACCAAGCATAGGACAGCCAGGAATGGGGTATTACCAGAGTGCAAATTCCAGTGGATCAAAGGGGCCCATATGTTCAAATGTCAGTTGTGGGGAATGATTAGAATTTTCTTTTGGATACTGGGGCCACCAGCTCTTCTCTTGCACGTCTGTCAGTCCCTGAGGCGCCCCTTTCTGGCAATATAAATGTCTCCTTGGGTTTTGCAGGAACACTTGTGGCCAGTCCTGTCTCTGAACCCCTCCCTCTCGATATTGGCCCTGCACATGTTGACACTCCCTTGGTCCTTACTATAGGTTGCAGTGAAAACTTGTTAGGCATGGATTTCCGGTAAGCTTTGTACGTGACCATATCATGTAGTCCCCAAGGTGTATCCCTAACAATTTCTCCTACCGCAGCTTCCTACATGTATCTGTCCGGTCCCCTCCCACCAGAGTTGCAGTCTTTACCTTCCTCCCTCTGGACATCATCAGACACTGATGTAGGGTGTCTCAACATACCCCCTCATGTGGTACGCATCCAGCCAGGTGCACTTCTCCCCCACCTCCGGCAGTATCGACTACCGGCGGAAGGAGAAAGGGCCCTTTTGAACAATAATAACTGAATTAATGGACAAGGGCGTAGTGGAGGAGACACGTGGCAATATCTGTAACAGTCCCATTATTCCTGTTCTTAAAAAGACCAATGGAAATGCTCTCTCCCCTAAAATATACCGATTAGTGATCGACCTGAGAGCCCTTAACAAAATAACAATCTCCCAATAACCTGTTGTCCCCGACATTACAGCCCTCTTAACGATGGTCCCTTCTGAAGCCACGCACTTCTCTGTCATAGACCTGAAGAATGCGTTTTTCAGTATTCCTATAAATCCAGACAGCACACATTTTTTTGGTTTGTCCCTTGGTGGGCGGAGCTTAAGATTCTGCCGCGCCCCTCAAGGTTTCACCGAGAGCCCCAGTATCTATAGTCAAGCCTTAAAAAGTCAATTAGATTCCTTGGAACTCCCTGATAATTCCACACTATTACAATATGTAGATGACCTCCTCATTGCTGCAAATTCTGTCCCAACATGTAAAGAAACTACTCTCTGTCTGTTACGCCACCCTGCCCTCCATAACCACAAAGTCTCTTTGAAAAAGCTTCAGTTTGGTCAAGAGAAGGTGACCTACTTAGGCCATCTCCTCTCGAAGGAGGGAAGGCAGCTCACCGCTGATCGTGTAGCCATTGTCAATGCTATGACAGTCCCACGAACACAAAAGCAGGTGTGAGCCTTCATAGGCCTAACCTCATACTGTAGACAATGGATTTCCAATTTTTTGGCCATGGTCAAACTTCTTCTTGCCCTCAACACTAAAGACATATCAGACAGTTCCTTTCCATGGACTACAGAGCATGCGCAGGCCTTCCAAGATTTGAAGAGGGCCCTGTGTACTGCTCCAGTCCTCGGTACTCCTGACTACAGCAAACAATTTTTTCTTTTTGTACATGAGACAGACGGCTGTGCATGCACTGTCCTGACCCAGATGTTTGGAGGTCACCAACGGCCATGTGCCTATTTTCAGCCACCTTAGATCCTGTTTTAAGGGCTCTCCCAGGATGTCTACGGGCGACAGCTGCGGCCGCCCTCATGGTCCGTCAGAGTGCGGGAATCGTCATGAACTCCCCCCTGACTCTGATGGTCCCCCATTCTGTAGATACCCTCCTTAATAACACCAAGACACAGTACCTCACTAGCGCACGACTTACAGGATATGAGCTGACACTCTTTGCCAGCCACATTAACATCAAAAGATGCACTGCACTAAACCCCGCCACATTACTCCCACTGGATACTCAGGATGCCCACTTAGACCCACATGACTGTATATTGAGGACAGAGGAGGAGACGAAGGGACGGGTTGACTCACAGGATATGTTAGCAATCAATGAGAACTAGCTCTGGTTTAAATTATTTGTATGTCTGCGGGTGGAGGAAAACCATTAGGTTTTATGAAGGCCCTCACCCACCAATCTAGTTGGTGGCATGCTTCATCATCGGGCCCCACCCGAGGTACCGAGTGTACCTCAGGTGTGCTTCGACGCCAGATTACTGCGGAGCGAGTTTTTGGTTCATGAGGGTGCTGTGAGTGTGCTCTGAGTGAGGTTTAAAATACTGTCCTGGGTGTCCCAAAGACTGTTTTAATGGTGGGCCCCAAGCAGTCAATAAAAACAAAGGCTTTCGGACGTGCACGGTAGGCTTATGGCCTCCGACGTCCTGTGCGGTCAACTAGTTTCAGCCAGGACTTTTCTTCTACTGGCTTTCGTCAGGACCTTATATGTGTAGGGTGTTACAGGGGTTTGTATGAGTTTGTCAGTGCCCTGTGTGTAAAGCACACGCTACGGTGCTTATATGTGCAAGAGCTGTTTCCTCTCGAGTTGTACACCTGATTTTAGCGAACAACTCAGCCAGGACCATGTGCACTTGCGCGATGTTGCTGGGCCCGCAATTAACCTGTTGCCCGGGCAGAGGCTCAGTGAGGAATGACTTACAGGATACCCCGATAGCAGAACCAGAAGGTACACTATATCTGGATGGATAATGTCTCAGAGGGCCAGATGATAACACCTCAGCCGCCTTCGCCCTCACGACATTGGGACAAGTAGTAGAAACAGCTCAGATTCCGCAGTGCTCTGCTCAGGCAGCAGAATTAGTGGCCCTCACTAAAGCCTGTGAGTTAAGCAAGGGAATAACAGTAAATATCTATACTGACAGTCAGTACGCCTTTGGGGTGGCCCACAACTTTGGGAGGTTGTGGAAAGAAAGGAATTTCCTTACTTCCCATGGGACCAAGATTCAACATGGCCCTCTAATTCACCGACTGTTAGACTCCCTGACACTCCCCAGAAAGGTGGCCATTATAAAATGTAAGGTCCATAAGAAAGTGACAGATGATGTTGGGAAAGGCAATGCTCTGGCTGACCAGACGGCCAGACAAACAGCTCTTAGGAAAAGGGAAGGAATGTATGTAGGAGGTCCCGCTAGGTGGGTGGCAGACGAGGGCATGGTTGAAAACACAGTACAGAGTGTGATTGATATTCAGTCCCATACTACTCCTGAGGAACTAAGGGTGTGGAAGGAGCAATTAGCAAAGGAGGGAATTGATGGTTGCTGGGTCTGTACGACTATGGAAAGACAATGGATGTTACCTTACAGTCATGTGCTAGCAGTAGTTACGATGGCCCATGGTCCTGCCCACATTAGTGCAAAGGGGATTTGTAAACTGTTGGAACCTACATGGTACAACTCTAAGAAACCAGCATATGCTGAAAAGCTGGTTAAAACATGCATGATTTGCCTAATGTATAACCCAGGAAAAGGCACAGTTACTCCTAAGGGAGGATTCTCTCCTCCTACCTTCCCTTTTGAAGTCCTCCAAATGGATTACATCCAGATGGACAGGTGTAACAATTTAAAATATGTCCTGGTGGTGGTCTGTACCTTCAGCCGATGGGTGGAAGCCTACCCCGTCAAAGACTGCACCGCTATCACTACCGCCAAAGTGCTATTAAAAGAGTACCTCCCACGATTCGGTTTGCCCCGCTTGGTCTGAAGTGACAACGGGACACACATTACGGAACAAATTATGGAATATGTCTGTACAGCATTGGGTTTAAAACAAAAATTTCATGCAGCTAACCACCCCCAGTCAGCAGGTCTAGTGGAGGTATACAATGGTATCCTAAAAACTAAAATGGCCAAAATAGTAGTCGAGACAGGTGTCACATGGGTTGATGCTCTTCCCTTGGCCCTACTGTCCACAAGAACAACGGCCCACATCAGGATAGGGTTATCTCCCCACGAAATTGTGTTCAGGAGGCCTGCCAATGTCTGGGGTGTCCCACGGCCTAAGAAACTTTCTGACGTTGAATACCCTGTATTAACTGAATATCTGTACAGTCTAACTAATACCTTTCGTACTCTTTATCACCAGGTGCACGAGGCCATACCTGACAAAAGCAAGGGCCCAGGACACGTTATCCAACCTGGCGATTGGGTCTTAGTGAGGAACTTTCAACGGACTAAGAGCCTCGAGCCCCGCTGGACACAGCCCCGTCAGGTGTTACTGGCCACCCGCAACGCCGTGAAAGTAGAAGGTCGGAAGAATTGGGTTCATTCGTCTCACCGCCGGTGTGTGCCTCTGCCCCTCCGATATGATAAGTGGGTGAGGGAAGGACAAGGAGACTCAGAAACAGAAACAGTTCCGACGTTTGTCCCATTCAGCGATGCCAGACTGCATTCTACATCTACAGAAGCAGAGAGTGACAGCATACTGAAAGGAAGGGTGGAATCCTCCCTTAACTCTGCTCCACATCAAGAACAATTGTTTCCCGACCATACTGTCCCTACTTCTGACGATATAACTTGTGCCCCCGAGGGAAGGCTTGCCCTTGACTTCGCCAAGAACCGATAGGCTGTAGGGCTGTGCTCTTCCTAGATGACAGTAGTGCTGGTGTGTCATACTAAGGTATGCCATAGGGCTCCTTGGCACCTGCACCCAGTGAAGCAACCACCAATCACAGACAGCCACTAGAGGTCCCTGGTTAGCACAATGGCCGCCGTCCAAAACACCCGAATTCAGTAACAAGATGTCAGCCTCCGACATAGTAGATGCTTCATGGTCACCGTAGTGACGCTGTTTGTCTCCCTCGTCCTGTCTATCCTTGGTTGGCTGTTACTGATCTACCATCCTGTTACCCCACCGACTCCTACCCAGACGCCTGCAGAACACCAGTACTACACGCTACCAGCCCACGAATTACCCCGCCGTGCAGAATTCTTCAATAACACTTTCATCCAAAAGTTGCATCATCATCAACTGATCATGAACACTTCCAACTGCTGGGTCTGTGGACTGATGCCGCATTCCATGATACACCCTGTCCCATTCTTTCCCTATCCCTTCTCCATCTCTGGGTCTTGTCCTACATGGTGGATGTTGATACAGGAGGCCTACACTGTCAATGGTACTGCCAATTCTGTCCTTGGGACATTCCGCGATGACTTCTGGCGGAACAGATCTGGAAATGCCAATGCTCCTTTTTGCCCGACCAGCTCTTCCACATTGCTATTACCACCAGATGAACTCGGTGAGATGGTAGTATTCAACTCAACCACTCGACGAACATTTTCTAGATTCCGCACCAGAAGGATACTGCCTGATGAACGAAACACTCTAAATGTCATAGATGTGCAAGGCTGTGTCTGCATCCATGGCCTATGGACTAAGAAAGTTGGTACCAGTACATGTGATATCACTAAAGGCTTAAAATCTACACCTCCTCCAAAGCTGGTGGCATCCCCCAACGCCTACACGTGGCTCCCCCATAACTGGTCTGGTACCTGCTATCTGGCCTTCCTCCTTCCACCAACGTATTCTACCCATGGAGGTTACCACCTGTCAATGAAGGGCGCCTTGCGCCGCTCACGTAGGGGCGTCGTATCAGCCGAGGATACAGCAGGCCAGGAAGCCGGGGACTTCTTTGAAGGTTTCCTTCCATTCTGGGGCCCCATGGCAAACAGTTGAACTGTATGAGGACTGACCAGGGTCCTTGAGGCCACCATCACAGTAACAGCTGGTGCCCTCTCCAACATCACTGCAGAGCTACAGGCGGACTGCCTTATAACGCTTCAAAACAGCATAGTCCTCGACGTCATCCTTGCTGATCGTGGTGGTGTGTGTAAATTGATCGGCTCCAGCTGCTGCGTGTACATCCCAGACAACGCACCTGCAGTGTACGATGCCATCCAACGTCTGCACCGCCTTTCTTCTGAAATTCATCTGGATGAAGGCAACTGGTCCCTCACAGGCTGGATCTGGGGTCTTCTTTCTCGGTGGAGTTGGAGGGTCCTCATCTTCCTTGCCTTGGGAGTAGCTGTACTGGTCTCCTGCTGTTTGTGCTTTCAGTGCCTGCCAGTGCTCTGTACAATGTGTGTCCAGACCATCAAGCTTCCACCCTCTAACATTCACAACACCAATATGATGATGATGCTTGTTAGAACTGGGGGTCTCTAGTTGGCAGAGGTAAGTACCTTAGACCAAATAGGGACCCTTGCTTCTAGTCAGGGTGAAGGAATAACCCTCTCAGATAACCCCTGCTCACCCTCTAGGTAGCTTGGCACCAGCAGTCTAGGCTAAACGGAGGCAATGTGGATAACATTTGCACTTAACACAACAATAATCCCCAATCCACCACAAACTGAGACCACACAGGTAAGTATATTTTTATAAATATATATATCTTTATCTAGTTTCAGCAGGTAAATAAAGCATTTGCACGATAATCACTTTCTCAAGAATATGTTGATCTTTATCTTATGGTTGCGTTATCATCAGGAAGTCTCTATCACAAACGATAGTCTCAAGTCACTTAAATCAGCCTGCAAAAATATGGTCACTTAATTTATGCTTAATGGGCTCTCAAACCGAGCATTGAACCACTGCCCACGTGTATCCTTTACTTGTGGGCTTCAAGCGCTGCAAATGCGCTCCTTCGCGAGGCCCAGGGACTCTTTCTTTCCCCCGGGTCAGACTCACTTGTTCTTAAGCCTCAGGCGCCCCGGGCCGTGCAGATCGCACGCGTCCCGCCCCGGCCGGTCCCCTGTCCTCTCCCGCCCGCTCTCGACAATCCAACGAGCGGCGGGGGAGGTGGTGCTCCTCACCTTGTGGGGGGACGGCTGGCCAGGGGTGCGGGGACGCCTCAGATTCCCTCGGCGAGGTCGGCTCTCGCGGGCAGGTCGTCTCCTCTCCTCCTTCTCTCCTCGCCTGGACCACCCAATCCCGTCGCGGCTCTTCTGACGAGCCCCTCTGAGCGCGAGGCCGCCAACAAATGGCAGCGCGGCCTCGCCGATGACGCTACGTGCCTCGGGCCAATCCCGTCGCGGCGTTAGTGAGGGGGCTCGGCTCCCTCAGCCAATGGGAGCGCGGCGGCTTCGTTCTTCGCCGCTGCAGCTCCTGAACACCGAGGCAAGTTGCAGGGGGTGTCCCTGGCCCCGGGCCGCGAGGGTGATTTGGCGGCAAAGGGTTTTTGAGGGCGCAGGTCACAAATAGACCCCCCTCTCGGCCTCACAGCCACTTGGGAGCGGATTCCACGAGGGGAGGCACCACAAGCCTCCGACCCTCGCTGGGAATGTGCCGATGAGCACACTGATCCCTTCCTCATGCTCCGCAGTCGAGTACCACACGTCCCAGGTCACCACAGCCCGATCTTGCAGCTGCTTTTGGCAAAGCTGTAGGAACCTTTAACCCTGGGTTCCCAACAGGAGGCCAGCTCTTCTCAGGCCCTTGGAGATTCAAGTTGCAGACACAGCACACAGCAAAGTCTTAGCAGTTTCAAGCAGGTAGGGTCACAGCACACAGCAAAGTCCCTTTCTCCTCCTCAGCTTTCAGTTGCACGGCAGAACAGGTCAGCCCTTAGAGGACACAGCAAGGCAATCTTCCTTTAGTTCTCCAGCAGTCCTTCTTCCAGCAGAGGTTCCTTCTTGATTGTAGAATTTTAGAATCTAATCTTCTGTAGTCAGGGGTCCTTCCCTTATACCCCTCAAAGTCTTTGAAGTCCTTTGAAGTCTTTGTGCAAGGGGGCCCTGGGCCCGGTCTAAACCAGTTCTGGGGGTCGCGGAGCACGGAGGTGTCTCTGGTTTTCCTCTTCCTGCCAGCTTCAGGGTCAGAGGTGTCAGTTTGCCGGCAGGAGGGAGAGCCAGCATGGTGGGCAGGCAAGCACAGCCCGGCACTGTCAGGCGCTATCTCCTCCCACCTCCCTGGCAGCAGATGTGGCCTTTGATCCCCGGGCTGACTCCGATCCCCTCCTCCGGGGGTTCTGCAGCCCCCGTCACACCCAGACCAGACAGGCATTCCACAAACCCAGGCACACAGAAAGGTTTAGACAAGAGAACAGCCACTTTCTAAAAGTGCTATTCTCCAACGCAGGATTTAAAAACAACCTTCACTAAAAGATGTGTTATTAAATTCTGAGTTCAGGGATATCTTTCACTCATGTCCCATCTTGTTCCTATGGGGAGATAGGCTGGTATCCCATGGGACCAGCCTCCTCCATGTTACTCTATGGAGCAAGATAACCTTACAGCAGTGAGCACACAAAACGGCTGCTGCCCACTACCAGAGCATGTGACCTGCACTAGTACATGCTCTACCTTATCCATACACTGCACCCTGCCCAGCGGGGTACCTTAAGCCTTCCATAGGGGTGACTGATGTGCACAGACAGGGAAGGGTTAGGCCCAGCCAGTGGTGACACTGGCCAGGGGGACAGGCAGTCACTAACTGCACACAGGCCCTGCGCTGTTAGGCCTGAGTCACCACTTTAGGGCTACTCATGTGGGTGGCGCAATCTGCGCTGCAGGCCCACTAGTAGCATCTGTCATCACCAGCCCTGGCACACACAGTGCACTTTACTAGGGACTTCATGGTGATGCAAATATGCCAATCAGGTATATTTAATCAATATGGCAATTTACAGAGGGAGCACTTACACTCTGGCACTGATCAGCAGTGGCAGAGTGTCCAAAACATCTAAACCAGCAAAAACGAAATCCAGCACAGCATCAAAAATCCATGAGTCAGAGGCAAAAAGATGGGGGAAGAACCACGCCAAAGGTGTCAGGTCTAACACGTGTCCCCTCCAGCTGAAAGTGGGGAGAACTACCCAACCTCTTGGGAGTCCTCATCACTAAGGCAGAAGAATCTGGACAGACCGTCAGCATTGGGGTGTTCTGTACCAGGGCGGTGCTCCACCGTAAAGTCCATCCCCTGTAGGGAAATGGACCACCTCAACAATTTTGGATTCTCACCCCTCATCTGCATTAACCACCGGAGGGGCCTGTGGTCGGTCTGAACACGGAAGTGAGTCCCAAACAGGTAGGGCCTCAGCTTCTTCAGAGCCCAGACCACAGCAAAAGCTTCTCTTTCAATGGCACTCCATTTCTGTTCCCTGGGGATTAGCCTCCTGCTAATGAAAGCCACTGGTTGGTCTCCGCCCTCATCATTGATCTGTGAGAGTACTGCTCCCACGCTTTGCTCTGAAGCGTCAGTTTGCACACTGAACTCACTGGAAAAGTCAGGTGCCTTAAGCACCGGGGCTGTGCACATGGCAGTTTTGAGGGTGTCAAAAGCAGTTTGACAGGCCTCAGTCCAATTCACTTTCCTGGGCTGATTTCTAGATGTCAGCTCTGTCAAAGGGGCTACAATGGTGCCATAACCTTTGACAAACCGTCTGTAATACCCGGTGAGACCTAAAAAGGCTCTCACCTCAGTCTGAGTCTTGGGGGGCTCCCAAGCCAGAATGGTATCAATCTTTGCCCGTAGGGGCGCCACCTGGCCGCTCCCTACCTGGTGTCCCAAGTACACCACAGATCCCTGCCCTATCTGGCATTTACTGGCCTTGATAGTGAGGCCTGCCTTCTGCAGAGCCTTCAACACTTCAGTGAGGTGTTGCAGGTGTTCCTCCCAAGTGGAGCTGAACACAGCAATGTCACCCAGGTAGGCTGCGCTGAATTGCTCCAGCCCCGCCAGTACCTGGTTGACCAATCTCTGAAATGTGGCAGGGGCATTTTTCAACCCAAAGGGCATGACACGGAACTGGAAGTGCCCCTCTGGCATTGAAAATGCTGACCTCTCCTTTGCCCCCTCGGTTAAGGCAATCTGCCAGTACCCTGAAGTCAAATCAAAGGTGCTCAGGTACTGGGCAGCTCCCAACCGATCCACCAGCTCATCAGCTCTGGGGATGGGGTGCGCGTCAGTTTTGGTGACCGCATTGAGCCCACGGTAGTCCACGCAGAACCGAAGTTCTGGGGTGCCACCGGGGGTAGCAGCTTTCTTAGGCACTAAGACCACTGGGCTAGCCCAGGGGCTGCTGGAGGGCTCAATAACCCCTAGCGCCAACATCTTGGAAACTTCTTCCTTGATGCTGGCTCTGACCTTGTCAGCCACCCTGTAAAACCTCTGTTTCACAGGCAGACTGTCTCCATTGTCCACATCGTGGACACACCACTTGGTGACACCTGGGGTCAGGGAGAACAGGGGGGCGAACTGACCCAAGACTTGGCGACAGTCCTCCTGCTGCGCTGGGGTCAGGGTGGGGGAGAGGACCACACCATCCACTGACCCATCTTGCTCCTTGACCGCCAGGAGGTCAGGGAGAGGATCACTATCCTCCTCCCCTCCAGCATCTGTAGCCATGAGCATAGTCACTTCAGACCTCTCAAAGTGGGGTTTGAGGCGGTTCACATGTAGCACTCTCAGGGGCTGCCTGGGAGTCTTCAAGTTAACCAAATAGGTAACCTCGCTCTTGCGCTCCACCACCTCATATGGCCCAGACCACTTGTCACGGAGCGCACAAGGCTCCACTGGCGCCATCACCCACACTTTCTGACCAGGGTGGAATTCAACCAGAGAAGTGTTCTGGTCATACCATCTCTTCATTTCCTCCTGGCTAGCCTCCAGGTTCTCTTGAGCGAGCTTCCTGAAGCGCTTGGTCTGGTTGCGAATGGCCAGCACATAGCTGAACACATCCTGAGGGGTTTTCCCACGGGATTTCTCCCACCCCTCCTTCACCAGCGTATGAGGCCCTCTGACAGGGTGGCCATACAGCAGCTCAAAGGGACTGAACCTTAAGGATTTCTGAGGCACCTCCCTGTAGGCAAACAACAGGCATGGTAACAAGACGTCCCATTTCCGCCTCATGGGCTCTTCCAGGCCCATAATCATGCCCTTCAATGTGCGGTTGAATCTCTCAACCAACCCATTTCCTTGAGGGTGGTAAGGAGTGGTGAATTTGTATGTCACCCCACACTCACTCCACAGGGACTTCATATACCTAGAAATGAAGTTTGTCCCCCTGTCCGAGACCACCTCCCTGGGAAATCCCACCCGTGAAAAGATTCCCATCAGGGCACGGCCCACCACTGGGGCTGTGACTGTCCTGAGCGGGATGGCTTCCGGGTACCGAGTGGCATGGTCCACCAAGACCAGGATAAACCTGTTGCCTAGGGCTGTCTTGGGGTCCAGGGGCCCCACGATGTCAATGCCCACCCGCTCAAAAGGGGTGCTCACCACAGGAAAGTGTTGGAGGGGTGCCACGCACTTCCCTCCACTCTTGCCACTGGCCTGACAAGTTTGGCAAGATTTACAAAAGGCAGAGACGTGCTTCTTCATCTGGGGCCAGTAGAAATGGGTGACAAGCCTGTGATAGGTCTTGTCTTGCCCCAGATGTCCTGCGAGAGGCACATCATGAGCCAGACCCAGTAGGAAGTTCCTGAAGCGCTCCGGTACTACCAGCACACGGGCTGCACTGGGCTCAGCGAACTTAGGCTCACTATAAAGTAAGTCATCCTCCCAGTAGATCAAATGCTCCTTGGACCCCAGGCCTGCGGCCTGGTCTGCAGCCTGCTGCCGCACACCAATGAGAGAAGGGCACTCCTTCTGAGCCTGGCAGAATTCCTCCCTGGAGGGACCACCCTCTTGCTGCCACTGGGACAGCTCAGGCAATTCCCCTAGTTCGGCCACCTGCTCCCCTGTAGGTTCCAGGGCATCCCCCTCAGGGTCTGCTTCCTCCTGGACCATGGGAACCGTGGGGGCTGGTTTCCCACGCCCTCTACCCCTTCCTCTCTTGGCAGGTCCCTGGGCCATTGTTCTAGGCTCCAGCTCTGCTAGACCGCCCTCTCTGGCTGTCATTGCACGGGTGGACACACAGATCCACGCAGGCAAACCCAGCATCTCCAAGTGAGTCCTGTGCTCCACCTCTTTCCATGGGGAGCTCTCCAGGTCATTACCTAATAGACAATCTACAGGCAAGGCATCACTTACAACAATTTCCAAAATACCGGAGACCCCTCCCCATTCAAATGGAACATTTGCCAACTTGCAGTAGCGCACTGAACTGTCAGATGCCACCACAGGCCGGAGTACCTTGGGAACAATTTGCTCTTCAGACACCCACCGACACCTGACAGATGTCACGCTGGCCCCTGTGTCTCTCAGAGCCTCTATTTCCTGTCCATTGATGGTCACCTTCTGCCCGTATTTCTTAGTGTTTTGGGGAAGCAAAGTTTCCTGGGCCATCTCTTGGTCTCCTAGAGAGACAAGGGTCATCAATGCTAACCCCTTCTCCCCACTAGAAATCAAATCCCCTCCCAAAGCTACACTGGCTAACGCCGGAGCTGGAGCTGGAGCACCAGTGGGTGCTGATTTCTTCTTTGGACATTTGGGGGCAATGTGCCCCACCTCCCTACATGAATAGCAAGTAAGTGGGGCCCTTCTGTCCTGTGTGCCCCTAGGGGGCCAGGGCTTCTTAGGCTTGGGGGGTTGAGACACCTTCTCCTGGGAACCATTTTGGGGCCCTTTAGAAGACTCCTTTTGATTCCCCGTGTCCCCCCCACTCTTCTGCTGGGGACCCTGTCCAACCTTGGCTGGGGTACTTACCACCCCCTTGTGGACCCTGGTGCTAGTCCAGCGGTCCGCCTCTTTAGCAAGCTCACTGGGGTCAGTTAACTTGCTATCCAAAAGATGCTGGCGCAGCTCTGGAACACATAAACTACTTAAGTGCTCCCAACTAATCAAGTGACACAACCCCACATAATCAGTAACTTTGCTGCCCTTTATCCAACCTTCCAGTGCACGCGTGTACATATTCACACACTCCACCCAAGTACTTGAATCAAGCTTCTTGAAGTTCCTAAACTTCTGGTGGTACTGTTCTGAAGTGAGCCCATACCTGAGGCACAAAGCCTCCTTCATAGCGGGGTAGGATAAAGCATCCGCTGCTTCTAAGGGTGCCAAAACATCCCCCCCAGAGGCCTCAAAATGCTTCCACAATCCTGCCCCCCAATTCTTCTCAGGCACTTCATTCATCCTTAAGGCAAGTTCATACGCTCTGAACCACGCATAAATATCCTCACCCCTCTGATAATTCTGTACCAGATCCTTTGGTATGTATACCTTACCCGCCTGTACTGGTTGTGCGCTGCCACCATTAGAACTGGACTCCGCCTTTCTGAATTTAATGTCCAGCTCCTTCATGCTCAACTCATGAGCCAATTGGAGTTTCTTCTCCTCCAAAGCGAGAGCATTTCTTCTCTCCTGCGCCTCTCTCTCCTGCGCCTCTTTCTCAGCTTCAAGGCGCAGTCTCTTCTCATCTGCTTGCGCTCTGAGCTTAAAAAGCTCAATCTCATGGGCCCTAGCTCTCTGATTCTCCTCCACTTCCTCTGGAGACATAATCCTACCGGAGTGGTTGCTGCCGGTCCTAGACGCTGGCTTCCCCACTGGCAATTCACTGGACAAAAAAGCATTCTCCTGTGTGCCTCCCTCTCCAGTAGTAGCTTCTGGATCACCATGTTTGGCCTCCCACCAGGCCCTCAGAGCTTTCCTTAGCTCTTCCTTGTTTGCGCTGCCCCTTACTGGGCATTCAAGCCGTTTGCAGAATTTTCCCAGTTGCTCCTTGTTATAGGTGAACAACTCCTGGATTTCAAATTCCACTTCCACTTCTCCATTCACGCTTGGCGCTTTCCGAGACATGATGCTTCCTAACCTCTTCAACTAAAAGGTTTCACCAAAAAAGAAAAAAAATCTTGCGCAACCTGTGCTACCAAACTAGACTAGTGATGTACAAGAAATCACTGTCGGTCAAGTGCAATTATTAGTTCAAAATACCACCGCTGCCACCAATGTTAGAACTGGGGGTCTCTAGTTGGCAGAGGTAAGTACCTTAGACCAAATAGGGACCCTTGCTTCTAGTCAGGGTGAAGGAATAACCCTCTGAGATAACCCCTGCTCACCCTCTAGGTAGCTTGGCACGAGCAGTCTAGGCTAAACGGAGGCAATGTGGATAACATTTGCACTTAACACAACAATAATCCCCAATCCACCACAAACTGAGACCACACAGGTAAGTATATTTTTATAAAAATATATATCTTTATCTAGTTTCAGCAGGTAAATAAAGCATTTGCACGATAATCACTTTCTCAAGAATATGTTGATCTTTATCTTATGGTTGCAGTTATCATCAGGAAGTCTCTGTATCACAAACGATAGTCTCAAGTCATATAAATCGGCCTGCAAAAATATGGTCACTTAATTTATGCTTAATGGGCTCTCAAACCGAGCATTGAACCACTGCCCACGTGTACCCTTTACTTGTGGGCTTCAAGCGCTGCAAATGCGCTCCTTCGCGAGGCCCAGGGACTCTTTCTTTCCCCCAGGACAGACTCACTTGTTCTTAAGCCTCAGGCGCCCCGGGCCGTGCAGATCGCACGCGTCCCCGCCCCGGCCGGTCCCCTCTCCTCTCCCGCCCGCTCTCGACAATCCAACGAGCGGCGGGGGAGGTGGTGCTCCTCACCTTGTGGGGGGACGGCTGGCCAGGGGTGCGGGGACGCCTCAGATTCCCTCGGCGAGGTCTGCTCTCGCGGGCGGGTCGTCTCCTCTCCTCCTTCTCTCCTCGCCTGGACCACCCAATCCCGTCGCGGCTCTTCTGACGAGCCCCTCTGAGCGCGAGGCCGCCAACAAATGGCAGCGCGGCCTCGCCGATGACGCTACGCGCCACGGGCCAATCCCGTTGCGGCGTTAGTGAGGGGGCTCGGCTCCCTCAGCCAATGGGAGCGCGGCGGCTTCGTTCTTCGCCGCTGCAGCTCCTGAACACCGAGGCAAGTTGCAGGGGGTGTCCCTGGCCCCGGGCCGCGAGGGTGATTTGGCGGCAAAGGGTTTTTGAGGGCGCAGGTCACGAATAGACCCCCCTCTCGGCCTCACAACCACTTGGGAGCGGATTCCACGAGGGGAGGCACCACAAGCCTCCGACCCTCGCTGGGAATGTGCCGATGAGCACACCGATCCCTTCCTCACGCTCCGCAGTCGAGTACCACACGTCCCAGGTCACCACAGCCCGATCTTGCAGCTGCTTTTGGCAAAGCTGTAGGAACCTTTAACCCTGGGTTCCCAACAGGAGGCCAGCTCTTCTCAGGCCCTTGGAGATTCAAGTTGCAGACACAGCACACAGCAAAGTCTTAGCAGTTTCAAGCAGGTAGGGTCACAGCACACAGCAAAGTCCCTTTCTCCTCCTCAGCTTTCAGTTGCACGGCAGAACAGGTCAGCCCTTAGAGCACACAGCAAGGCAATCTTCCTTTAGTTCTCCAGCAGTCCTTCTTCCAGCAGAGGTTCCTTCTTGATTGTAGAATTTTAGAATCTAATCTTCTGTAGTCAGGGGCCCTTCCCTTATACCCCTCAAAGTCTTTGAAGTCCTTTGAAGTCTTTGTGCAAGGGGGCCCTGGGCCCGGTCTAAACCAGTTCTGGGGGTCGCGGAGCACGGAGGTCTCTCTGGTTTTCCTCTTCCTGTCCGCTTCAGGGTCAGAGGTGTCAGTTTGCCGGCAGGAGGGAGAGCCAGCATGGTGGCAGGCAAGCACAGCCCGGCACTGTCAGGCGCTATCTCCTCCCACCTCCCTGGCAGCAGATGTGGCCTTTGATCCCCGGGCTGACTCCGATCCCCTCCTCCGGGGGTTCTGCAGCCCCCGTCACACCCAGACCAGACAAGCATTCCACAAACCCAGGCACACAGAAAGGTTTAGACAAGAGAACAGCCACTTTCTAAAAGTGCTATTCTCCAACACAGGATTTAAAAACAACCTTCACTAAAAGATGTGTTATTAAATTCTGAGTTCAGGGATATCTTTCACTCATGTCCCATCTTGTTCCTATGGGGAGATAGGCTGGTATCCCATGGGACCAGCCTCCTCCATGTTACTCTATGGAGCAAGATAACCTTACAGCAGTGAGCACACAAAATGGCTGCTGCCCACTACCAGAGCATGTGACCTGCACTAGTACATGCTCTACCTTATCCATACACTGCACCCTGCCCAGGGGGGTACCTTGAGCCTTCCATAGGGGTGACTGATGTGCACAGACAGGGAAGGGTTAGGCCCAGCCAGTGGTGACACTGGCCAGGGGGACAGGCAGTCACTAACTGCACACAGGCCCTGCGCTGGCAGGCCTGAGTCACCACTTTAGGGCTACTCATGTGGGTGGCGCAATCTGCGCTGCAGGCCCATTAGTAGCATCTGTCATCACCAGCCCTGGCACACACATTGCACTTTACTAGGGACTTCATGGTGATGCAAATATGCCAATCAGGTATATTTAATCAATATGGCAATTTACAGAGGGAGCACTTACACTCTGGCACTGATCAGCAGTGGCAGAGTGTCCAAAACATCTAAACCAGCAAAAACGAAATCCAGCACAGCATCAAAAATACATGAGTCAGAGGCAAAAAGATGGGGGAAGAACCACGCCAAAGGTGTCAGGTCTAACAATGCTCCAACACGAAACAGATGGTCTTATGAACATTGACATTTCTTAAAGTATTTGCCACTCAATGGCAAAAGGAGGGCTGAGGAAAAGTGTTTTTCTGATCGGCATCATTTGTTCCGGGACTCCATTGTTTTTTTCATTGCCATCTCGTGTCAAACACTTCCACACGACCCACCTGCTCGTTTCTGCTGATGCCTGAGAAAAATCTAAACTGACACGACAAAGACCATCTTGCAGCCTGCATTTCTGCCCAGGAACTGTCGCATACCCAACCCCCTGTTCTTTGCAGTTCAACAGAAAGCCATGAGACACCAACGCCCTGTGTAAACAAGCTTGTTTTCCATCTCCTGTTCCCAGCCTGGTAAACATCCTTGATCAGGTTATCTGGACAATGGTCTGACTGTTGGGCCCTGATCAGGGTGATTAAACAATGACGTGAAAGACCGGCTTTGATCAAGCCGAGTGAACAATGATCTGTGTACCAAGCCTTGACCAGGTCACCAACTACAAACATTGTCTGGATCTGGTTATCAACTGCAAACACTGCCCTGATTGAACAATGGACTAACAACCAAAAGACTGGGATGAAAAATGTATAAAAGGCTTGTAAGCTACAGAGTGAAGTAGCAGTCTCCTCTGTCTTGTCTCTGACTAGCTTGGGACTCTGTTCCATAGCCCGGGCTATTGAAATAAATCTGGGTTCCTCCTGCAGACGAAGGCTCCTGTGTCTCCTTTTACTAAGTATGGAAGGTATGGAAGACTTGGGCGGTTCCTCCACCGCCGAGACCCAGTACGTGGGTTATACCGGTTCTTTAAAAGTGTAGAACATGTCCTCTTAATCCTGGTGTGCTATTCCATTTATCTTTCACCCTGATACTCGCACTAATGTTCTGCTCATGTTACCATCTGGCGCAAGCATTATAAGTATAGCTGTATGGCCCCTAATCTGATATGGTGTATTGAACTACTGTACCAATAAGTGACACTCTATTACTGATTAATTGGCAACCTCTGGTCCGTCATTGCTGAGTTTAAGTCACCCTAATTCTTTATTGTAAGTAAATTAAGTGAAAAATAATGTCTATGAAAGTCAGTGCTACCATTTTTTTAAAATATTAAATTAATCAGTGTGAATTTAAGAAATCACTACTTTTTAATAAGTAGTAAAATTACATAACAACAATTAGGCAGCCAATGTTACTAAAACATAAATAATAGATAGTAAAATCTCTTGTTTAGATAAAAGCTTATCCCAAATTACATTCACTAATTAGTATACATTTATCAAAATTCACTTAAACGATAGGAAATCTATTTGGGTTGGTAAGGGGCAGGCTGGGCTCAGCTCACCTTTCCCCGATCAAGCCTGGACCAGCCTTTCTACCCCTCTTGCATGTGCAGGAAACATCCCTGTCTGGGGTAGTGTATCCGTAGGTATGTTAAGATGCTGGTCAGAATGAGCCCATTACTGCCAGGAAACCCTCTGGTGACAATGTTGCCTGCAGTTTGCAGTGATGCAGATACCACATCATTTCATCTCAGTTCACATTAATCACATCAATGCATTCTGGGAATACCATTACTCTTTTCCTTCCAAACAAACTAGTTTCAATGAAGCACCTGACGTCATTGATTTATAAAAGAAAGGCGTGAAATCATGGTGTCCTGTCACAGTGGAGCAATATCTCAACCCTAGTTAGGGAGCATGAGTTGGAATAGGCACAAAACTCTGCTTCTTTGACATTTGTGACACAATATTGTGTATGCCTTATTTTATATTATACCCTACTTTGGCACGAATCACAGTTCTGTGCTTCCTTTAGTTTTGTTACCATCAATGATACTGTACTCTAGTATATTAGTGAAAGGTATAATTGCATTCCAACGATGCATTATGGGGAATTGTTTTGTCCTTGGCACACAGTACATTGCTTGGCAGAACTTAGGTGGCACAGTAGGGCTTGCTGTGCCAGGGCTGTTACTTACTCTGAGCTGCATTTCCCATTAGCATTACTTCTGCTGTAGCTCTGTGTTTCAGAATGAGGTATTTTGTTAAATTATACACTGTTGACACAAAATAAGGGGTGGGTGGTAAACTCCGCTCTGCTGGCGGAGTTCACAGAGTTTTACCCACTCTGCCCTCTGCTTGGAGTGCGGAGTTTGGCAAAAACACCACCAACTGCTGTGTGGCAGAGTTTTTCTCTCGCGCGGCTCGTCGGAGTTAATACGGTGGGGCCAAGCGAGAAACAACTAGCTTTAAGCGCCCTCCCACCGAGATTTCTCAAAGCAGAAAGTCGAGGCAGGTTGCTATTACTTGCGATGAGAAAGTTGCTGCTCGTGTTGCATAAGCTGCCGCCCGAGTAGAAAATCTACACGAGCTTTAGAAAGAAGCAGTGCATGGTGCCGTAACTCTGCTGAATTCTGTGGAGTAAAGCACACAAGTTCCACCCAACCCTACACAAATGCCTCAATTTGGAATGTAGATTTGTTTGGAGCTGTAGTGGGCTAACGCATCCTGAGGAAAATTAGAACAGTAGCAAAAACGTAGTCAATAGATGCTTGAGGTCACTATCAAACTGTCTGCTTTAAAGGTTCAGTGGATTTTGTGTGCAGACTGGAGAAGACCCTGATAGCCAGGGCTGTGAACTATTTATACCTGGACTAATTACACAATTGATCGTTTACATCCCTAGTGACAATAGCAAGTAACAGTCTAACATTTTGAAATAAATGTTCTTCAGAAAATTAAGAGGTTTCCTTAAAAAGAAAAAAAATAGAGGAAGAAAGAGTGAGCAAGAGGAGGAGAGGAAATAGTCCTAGTGCCAAATAGTGTCCAGACACTACAGTTTCCCAGACCTTCCTTCAGTATAGACCAATGCAAGTTGTGAGAAGGGATTAGACGCCTTGATCTTCCCAATCGAACTGAGTTGGTGGTGTCCTAATTGTTTCTTGCGATTTAGTTACTCTAAGAGTCCATTCGGATGAAGAATGTGCTCCTTATAAATTGCATTATTGGACAGCACACCCACTCTGAAAATTGTTTGCGCACCACTAGATTGTAGTGCGGTATCCCTGGGTCATGGAGTCAACTTGTAACTGAACATAAAAGCTCTTTTGAGAACTGGAGGGAACCTGGGTGGTCTCATACAGGGCCCTGGTGGGCAGCAGCTCCTATAGCATGGCTCAGGAGCATACACAGCGTTCCAGTTCCAAGGGTGAAGTCATTGGTAACAGTAGTGTAGCCAGGTCGTCATGGACCCTACTACAAGGAAGAGAATGGATGGGCCTCTTGTCGGTGGGTTGAATGATAAATTACAGTATTAAGAGTTCAGTGGCCCCTCAGGCTTCTAGACTCTGGTGCCACTGCACCTGCTGCACCAATAGAAGCTAGGCCCCTGATTGGTAATGTGGTCAGATAGATCCACCAATCCAAGAACGCAATGCTCCAGTCTGGGGGCTGGGCTTTTATTAATAACCCAAGGCATTCTGGCTCCTGAACTTTTGTTCCCATCAGTAAAATCAGTTGAATTCAACTTCCAGGTTGCATTGGTATAAAAGGAAAGTCCAGTTCTGGAGAATTGCACTTTCGGTACAAAAACGAATTTACAAGGAAAGTTACATTCTTTTTTTTTTTTTTTTTTACAAACAAGTCCCATGTGCTTACGTCGAGTAACTCACTCAGTCCACGTTTTCTTTGCATTCTGCAATTTGTAGTCCTGTTTTTCCATTAGAAAAAGATGGACTACTTACAAGTCAAGGAAAGCAAACAAAAACCCTGGACTGAATAAGCTCTGTATAGTCTCTTCTGGAATCGGAAGTGTCCTCTTCAATACTTTCTTTAGGTTTAAAGCATTTTATTATCGTTTCCACAACAAAGAAAAACAATACATACAAGGAATACGGTAATCACGATAATGCAAAGCAAAGACTCTCATCAGAGACGCCATCAGCATTAAAATATGACCAACTATACGCCCACAGAGCCCCATCAGGAGCATAAGCGACATGACTTACCCATCCCAAACCTAAATTAGAAAACACCCCCCCAACTCCCTTCCCTCCCTGCCCGAACTCCCCCAACCCTCCCCGTGCCTGTGCTAGTGTCCAATAGCCCTTCATATCCTCCAAGAAGCACTGCTTACATCCCATCCTCCCCCCCTCACCAATCATGGAATCGGGGCAGTCAATCGCATCAGCCTGAGATATCGTGGACAAGTGATCTCCTTGAACTCTGATTGTAACAGGACTCTAAAAGGCTGCCACAGGTCATCAAATTTGTCCACATCCCCCGCCACCGTGAGGGACATCTTTTCCATCCCCAAAACATGCCACAACCTGTGCAGCCAGCCCGTGATAGTGGGAAGAGTGGTGGTGCGCCAGAATATCAGTATGTTTTGGATCGCGGAGCCTAAAGCGATCGCAATGTGTCTCCCCCTTCTAGATCGCAGTGGGTACATCAGACCATTGGGTAACCCCAGTAGAACATAGGCAGGAAGGCGTGGCAGTTCGATGTCAAAGCACTGGTCTAACTCATCTAAGACCTCCCGCCAGTACGGACCCAGCAACGGGCAATCCCATAAAATGTGTGTGAGTGTACCTGTTTGCCCACATTCGCGCCAGCACGTGTCCTGGATGTTATGGTTCATGTCGTGCAATCTCTGAGGCGTGTAATACCAGTACGTGGATACCTTCGTAAAGGTCTCCGTGAGACCAGTGTGGTATGCCGAGTGCCGTGCTCTATAGGAGATGTCGTCCCATTCCTTGTGACTCAACGCCCTCCCCAGCTCACGTTCCCAGCGAGCCCTCCCGGGGTTATAAAAGTGGTGTGCGGGGGGTTGTAGGAGCCGATAAATGTCCGAGATGAGCTTGGCGTCCGAAGAACGTGTCGCAAGCCACATCTCATATGGAGTGAGTTTGCGATTGGCCAGCTCCCGCACCTGCGGCTGTAGCGCCCAATGGCGGACCTGCATGTAACGCATACGTTCCGTCTCGGGCAAATGGTATTCCCTGCGCAGATCATCAAACGGCACAGCGCCCTCCGAGCCATAAATATGAACCAATGCACAGCACTTGGCCGCTTGCCAGAGCGAAAACGCTCCAGGTTCCGTCCCGGGTCGGAAGTCGGGGTTCCCCGCCAATGGCGTGAGCGGCGACGGGAAGGTGGTGAGCTCATTCCTAACACTCACGGCATCCCAAACCCGAAGCGTGGTCTGCGTGACTAAGGACGCATAGAGATTAGGGGGCCGATGAATCCGGCGCAGGAAGGGTATCTCTTGTAGAGTCCTACCCGCCACCGCCTGATCCTGAAACAGCCAGTGTCTGTCAGATTCCCATTTACTCCACTCCACCAAGTATCTCAGCTGCGCCGCCTGGAAGTATTTGTGCAAGTCCGGGATGCCAAGGCCACCAGACTCAGGCGCCAGCGTGGAAAGGGCCCTCCGGAGTCTGGGCTTACGACCCTGCCAAACAAATCTTGCGATGTCGGCCTGGGTCTGCCGTATCCACCCTTTCGGCGGTTGTAGCGGTAAGGCCCAAAATAGGTACAGCACCTGCGGCAGGAGAGTCATTTTTACAGCAGCGATGCGCCCCAGCAGCGAGAGCGTACCTTTGCTCCAACGGAGCAACTCCTCCTTTAGTTTCTTCCCTAGGGCCGCATAGTTAGCGGTGACCATGGCAGGTAGGGATGGTGCCAGCAGTACCCCCAGATACGGGATCAGGTCTCTAGACCACTGCATGGGGAATCTTTCTTGTAGTTCCAGCCTGGTAGCGGAGGCGAGCGAGACGTCAAGGGCCATAGACTTGCTCATGTTCATTTTAAACCCCGCCACTGCCGCAAAAACGTCCACCTCAGTAAGACAAGCAGGGAGCGCTTCTTTCGGGTTGTCCAACATAAAGATCACGTCATCCGCATACAGGCTGATGGTGTGAATGTAACCCCCCATCCGGACACCCGTCACTGCCAGGTTTCGCCTAATCCTCTGAGCAAACGGTTCCATGTACAGAGCAAAGAGCAGTGGGGATAGAGGGCACCCCTGTCTGGTTCCCCGTTCTATTGCGAATCGGGCAGAGTTGCAACCGTTGACCCTCACGGTCGCAGTAGGAGATTTGTAACAGTTGAAGATGAGGGTGCGGAACTTCTCACCCATCCCCAGTTTGCAAAGCACCTTCTCAAGGTAGGGCCAGTGCACGCGGTCGAACGCCTTTTCCGCGTCCACCGAAAGCAGCATACGTTCCCCAGGGACCCGGGAGGCCTTCTCCAAAACGTGGATCACCCTCTTGGTGTTGTCCACCGTCTGCCGACCCGGGACAAACCCGGCCTGATCCGGGTCCACCAATCCCGGGAGATGAGGCGCCAAACGCGCCGCCAGAATTCCCGTGTAGAGCTTGAGGTCCACATTGAGCAGCGAGATCGGTCGATAGGACGCGCATTCAGTGCGGTCCTTCCCCGGTTTAGGGATAACCGAAACCGTCGCCCCCAGTAGGTCCGGGGGGATAGCCCCGGGCTCTGCAAAGGAGTTAAAAAGTCGCGTCAGTAGTGGGGTTAGTTCCTGGCAAAATGTTTTGTAGAAGAGTGGAGTATAACCGTCGGGTCCCGGGGCCTTCCCATGTTTGAGTCGGGAAATAGCCCCGATCACCTCCTCCGGACGGATATCCCTTTCCAGGTGATCCGCCTGTTCCGGCGTGAGTATAGGAAGGTCGACCGATGCGAGGTATTCGGTCTCGGCCTGGGCCGAGGGAGGCTCACCGGCGTATAGATCCGCATAGTATCTGCGGAAGCCGTCTGCAATCTGGCTGTCCTCAGAGGCCAACCCTCCCCCGGGCACTGACAGTTCCTTGACCTTCTGGAGCTGGTGTCGCACTCGAAGTTTGTTCGCCAGCAACCGGCCGCAGCGGTCACCACCAGTATAGTATGCGTGTTTCAGGCGTAGCGCAGCATATTCCGCCCTGTCCAAGTCCAGCGCAGAGAGAAGCTTCCGCGCCGCCTTGAGTTGCCTCCAGACTCTGGGGGCCCCCGTCCTCTGGTGCACCAGTTCTAGCTCCCGAACCGAGTTAGTAAGCTCGTCCCTCTTCCGCTGTCTGTCCCTATTCTCAGCCGAGGAGATAGAAATGAACTCACCCCGGAGCACCGCTTTCAGGGCTGCCCACTGCGTCGCCAGGGAGGTATCATCGTTCTCGTTGTGTTCCTGGTACCCAGTAATCGCAGTCCGAATCTTAGTCAGTACGTCTCGCCTATGTAACAGGGTATCTCGGAGGCGCCAGACCCCGCGTGAAGGAGATACCGGCGGCAGCTGGAAACAGCCCGACACCGGAGCATGGTCCGACAGCGTGAGAACCCCTATGTCAGAAGCAGTCGCTAGCGCAGCCAGCGGTCCCGACACTAGGAGGTAGTCCAGTCTGGCGTAAGTCCTATGTGCGTGAGAGTAGTAGGAATAGGCTCTAGAAGTGGGGTGTAGGTGTCTCCATAAATCGTGCATGTCCAGGTCCCCCAAGTGTGAGGCGCTAAGCTGCGAGAATTCCCCAGTTTGGGGGTGGCGCTGCGCGGACCTATCTAAAGATGAATTAAAGACCATATTCAGGTCGCCGCCAATAAGTATGTGCCTGTCTGGGGTAGTCGCGATGTCAGCTAAGGCAGACTGCAAAAACAAATCCTGGCGATCATTAGTGCTATATGCTGAGCCCACCGTGAAAAAGAAACCCCCTATCCTAACCCTATAAGCCAGGAGCCTCCCCTTTTGCTCCGCCACTTTGTGCAGTACCTCCCCTTTGAACTTCCCAGACACCAAGATGGCGACCCCCGCTGTTTTAGACGTCCCAGAGGAAAAAAGCTGAACCGGGAACTTCGGAGACCTCAACCTGGGACAGTCACGGGCCAGGAGGTGAGTCTCCTGCAAAAGGCAGATATCCGCCTGGGTGCTCTCAAGGAGGGACAGTATCGCCCTGCGTTTGACCGGGTTATTCAACCCCTTTACATTAAGGGTCACAATCCTCAGGGCCATGAACAAACAGTGAAATCACAGCGGTAAGTGGGCCTGAATGCATTAACACCTCACAAGGCGGGAAAGCAGGTCGAAACAAGTGCCCCAGAGGACCATTCAAGGGCATCAACAGGTCGGTGACAAGTGGGCCAGAAGCATCAGAAGGTCCCAGCCAGCTAGGCAGCACGTGATGGAACCAAAGCCCTGCAGAGCCAGCACGACAACTCACCCATCGGCCCAGCGTGGAAAGGACAAGACAGTAACAGCTACATGGAACCTCAGCGGGCACCCAGCCTACAGACCGAATCCCCACCCGAGTGGACCCCCCCCCACCCCTGTGAAGCGGCAGAAGAGCACAAGTAGCACAACATGAGACAAATGAGGCACAACCCGAACCCCGAACCCCCCCCATCCCCACACCCCAAACAATCCCCAAACACCCCAACTCCCCACACCTCCACTCCCCCTCCGCAGACCTACCCAGTTCCCCTCCCACTCCCCACAACAACAACCCCAACTTCACGGAAATCCCCAGTGTCCCAGTCCAGCCCCTAACGGGCAAGTCTGTGGTAAAGTGTCCGAGTGGACGTCCAGCCACCATCAATGCTCCCCCAGAGCCCCCCCCCCCCCCCCCGGAACCCTCAAACCTGCAGTGCCGGTGATGCCAAGACGATCTCCCCCCGGATGATGCTCAGGCCTTCACGGCCACGTCACTAGGCGATGTGAAGCCGGATACCTCCCTTATGGCGCTGTCCATGTCCGCCCTGATCGTAGGAGAGTCCGGCCTAGATGGTTGAGGTGTGGTCCGGCGCCGACGAACTGTCTGCCAGCCCTCTCTAGAAGTGCGTCGGCGAGGCGCTGGTGTGTCTTCATCCGTAGCGGTGATACCCAGCACTCCACACGTGTCCTGGAGGGATCTCATTTGATGCAGCGTTCCGTTCCATCGGAAAATAAGCCTGAAGGGGTGCCCCCAGGAGTACTGCGTGCCATGCTCCCTCAGGAAATCCGTTGCGATTTTGAAGGATTTGCGTTTCTGCAACGTGATCGTGGACAGATCGTGATATAAAGCAATTTGGTGACCTCCGAAGCTCACCGGTTGTTTCTGACGTGCTTCACGGAGGATCCTCTCCTTCAGAGGAAAGTCCGGCAGAAAGGCCAAGATATCCGGAGGCGGCGCCGCAGCTCGGCGCGGCGGCCCAACTCTATGCGCTCTGTCAATCCTCACCGGAAAGTCCTCCGCTTCTCCAAGGATACCCCGAAACAGACCCCGCAGGTAGGCCGCGATGTCCTCCCCTTCTTCGTTGGACGGGACGCCTCTGACCCTGATGTTGTTGCGCCTGGACCGGTTCTCAAGATCCTCGGCATGGGCCTGCAGGTCGATCTGTTGATCCCTGAGCCGTACTACTTCCTGTTGCAGCTGCGTGATCTCCTCGTCCCTGGCTTGATTAGCGTCTTCAATGGTGGCGACCCGTTCTCCAAGCGAATCGACTTCCCTCCTCACCTCTCGGACCTCGCCAGCAACCTCCTGTTTCAGCGTTTGAAAGTCCTCCCTGAGCGTGCTAAACAGCGACTCCAGAAAGGACCTGGTGACCGGGGGCTCTCCTCCTTCTGCTCCACGAGAGCCGGTCGAGGGGCTCGGCACTGGTTGGGATCTGTCCTGCCTCGGGCGCCCCTGTTCAGCATCTCGGGCAGGGTACGCTCACCCTTCTTACCCCCTCTGTTGCCCGACATCGCAGAGGCGACGGCGCTCCGCAGCAAGAGAAAGCCGGTTGAATGTGAGCGCGTCCGTAAAGCGCGTGGGCTCCAGCAGCAGGCCTCACCAGTGCAACCCGGGGGGTCCGGGCAACGACCCCCGCCCGGGCGACGTAGCCAAAGCTCCCCAGCCAACTAGACAAAGGAGGATCACGACCAGCCCCAGTTGCAAGACTCTCCCGGCACTCCTCCGCCTCCTCGAAGCGGGTCACCCCCCCGCCGCCAGGCCTCCGGCCGTCGCTCTAGTCCACAGTCGTCCGGGTCAGCTTTGCTGCTTCGGGTGACTCAACACCAGACAGGCGCACTCCGGCCACCATCTAAGGGGCCCCAGGGCCAGCACCCGGGTCCAGGAAGCCCACCAGGGGGCTAGGGCGGAGGACAGGCCCAAAGTGCCGTGGCCCGGTGTCGGGCAGAACCGTCGCTGTCAAACCAATGAACCCCTGCAGGCGGGCGAGGAAGGGTATCCAACTGCAATGCCCTTATGAAGGTCCACTGCGGTCCAGAAGCAGAGCAACACAGCGTCACAGGGGCGTCAAGCGTTTCGTCACTCAGCCGCCACTGCCCGGGCGTGCCCCACCACACTCAGCACGGACTGGGCCCCTCCAAGCCAGCATGCACCAGATGATCAATGTGTGAAAGGCCTCGGGGGCGGCGCGCCGGCACTAGATGCCCACCAGGGAGTGAGGCCGGCAGCTTAGAGACAGGGGCCAGCAGCCCGGGTGCGGGCGGGATCGCCAAGTCACGTCGTGGCCCTCCGCTAACTGTTCCAAATGCTGTGCCACAACCGGCCGGGCGGGCAGAGGCGCCCACCAGGCCCCCGCACGGCTCTCTCGCAGCCGGGGCCCCAGACAAGAAGTCCGCTGGCGTCTTCGGCCGACAAGGCCTCTCGGCTCCGGCAATCCCCGGGGTCGCGTAGCGCACCTCACCGGCTCCTCCTCCAGGCAGGCGAGTGAGGCGCCGCTCCGTCGTGTCCTCCTCCACTGCCCGCTAGGGCGCCCCCGGCGTCACAGGAGGGGGGCGTAGCAGACTCCTCGCTGGTCGGCGGCCCGGAAACTCACCACCGCCCCGGGTCACCGCGGGGCAGCCGTTCCACTCTCGGTGCGCCGCGTCCGGGCCGCAACGCCCGCCCGGTCCAGGGGCCAGCGCAGCTAGACGCCGCTCCCTGCTCCAACGCCCCCTGAGGCTACAGCACAGCACCGACCAGGCTCTCGGTCGATTCCGCCGTCCCCTGCGCCTGATCCGGGGGAGATCCGCAGCGCAGGAAGGGTCAAGGGCTCCGGGGCTTCAGGAGCTCACGGGAAGAGCGTCTCTTCAGCCCGCCATCTTGGCCACGCCCCTCAATACTTTCTTTAGCTCCGATCATTGGCAGACCTCTCATGCAATCCTGATAAATATGGATTACGTGGGCTTTTTTAAGTTTCTCGGACTTTACTTCTATTTGGAAACACATCTGCAATTTTTAATAATTCATCCTTTCAAACGCCACTTATTTGCTTCTTAAGGTTGTGGATTTCACGTCTATTCAAGCCTCCCCTGAAGAGCGTCACAGGCACTGAGAGGTATTTGTAGAGGCGGGGCTGACACCCCCTTGTCACTGCGTTCCTAGGATTCCAGAAACCTCTGGAATGCCGGCACTGTCCCCATAAAAAGTGGTGTTGGCGGTGTTGGTACAGAGTGAGAGCACAAGAAGGTTGAAGAGTCAACACGGGTGAAGCTGTAGAAACTGATGCCAAAAGTTCGTGTTTTAAGATTTTTTTAAATGATCATCCCCGAGCGTGTCGCTCTGAAAGGAAATTTAGCCACCGAGGCTGAACTTGAATGAGATAGCGCTGCGAGGTGTACGGTTCACGTCCATGTGTTACATGTGTCAATCACATTCCCCCGGTGGGGCTACTCCAATGAACGAGGTTCATTCCACTGAGCTTCGAAACTGGAACGTCACGTCCAAAGAATGGACTCTTTTGATGCGAGAGACTCACGCAGGTGTGGGACAGTGGGAGTGAAGGAAACCGGACCCCTGCCCTACTCAGGGCCCAAATATTTATTTACCGAGAGAAAACTGCTCATTGGTGTAAACTGGTCGACTAAGGAACTAGTGTGCTGTGTGGCTTTTCAATTGAGGTGGAAAAGGTAGATTTATAAAGTAAAGTCATTGCTTTAGAAGAGCAGGGTCTGCCTGGTACCAAGTCCCGACACTTATCCAATATGAAAGGGAGCGTGCCTGCCAGAGTTTAATTTGTAAATATGTGCCAGGGCTCTTGTCAGCAGGCCACGGCAGCCTGCACCACCCATTGCCCCTGCCAGCTCTGCCAATGACAGTACCAACACAACTACTAACCATCACACAGTGCAAGTGTGACATTTTAGACTATTCCATGCCTCCAGAGCTATTATAATGGCGTGAGTGGCAGGTATTAGTATTCTTTTGAGTATTTTAAATTAATAAACAACTGTTGTTGTGCAGATCTCTGAATTAGACAAAAGGTTCCACTATATGGCAGACTGCCATAAGTGCCAGTGGTAACAATTAAGTGCCGGTGCTGAGCACCGCTTGCACTTCTCAGCACTGCAGCATTACATTTAACAGGAGAGTACCTCTCTTCTCAGAAGAAAACAGGTACTCTAAAGCATAAGCACCTGCTCTTCTATATTTCCAGTTCAAGCACTGAGTAAAGTACAGTTTCTTTCAATCAATGTTGGGATTTTAAGAGCAGAACAAGTTCACTGCAGAGCTCCTCACTTCCCCAACTTCATGTTTAGGTCTTGCTCAGGGCACTGTATGTTGTTGCGAGGCATTTTGTTAACTTACACAGGACAGAGAGCTTTCCATTGTTTACCACTGTTTGTCCTCGTTATCACTTTCAATTGCTTTCATATTATTTGATGGCTTTTGTGGGCTCTACTTCCCCGTTGTGAGTTTGTCCCTTCCTAGAAGCGTGGACGCTTTACTGTTTCCTTACACTACTCGTTTTTTTTGGTACAACAATGTTCATTTTAGTTAAGCATGCTACAAAAGTGCATGTGTTTTCTAGCTGTCTCCCTTGTGTGCTTCTTTGTTGTCATGTCTTCACGTTGCTCTGTCTCACCATGTGCTTCTCTGTCATCCGTCTCCATGTTGCTCTGTCTCGTCATGTGCGTGCTTCTGTACTTCCCCGTCTTCATGTTGCTGTGTCTCGCTGCATGTTTCTCTACTCTCAGTACTGGGCTCTGTGTTGCTCTATGTCACCATGTGCTTCTGTGCCCCCCCTTGGTGTCCATATGCTGAGTCTCAACACCTACTTCTCTGACTCCTGTGTTTTTTCCATCCCCTGCATTACATTCCCCCTGTCACTGTGTTACTTTGTCTCACTCAGTGGCGGCTCCTCCACTAAGGCAGAGGTGTGTTGCCCTGCTGCTCTGTGAGCAGTTTAAAAAGGAAAACTAAAACGATAATAACCAATGTTATTATCATTTTAGTTTTTCGTTTCCTGCTTAGATGCAGTGTGGGCGGGACTCGGCTGGACAGATCAGGAGCCAGGGGGAGCAGTGGTGAGCACACTCTAAAGGACGGTTTGGCCGGCCGTCTTGAGCCGGCCATAGAGCCATGCGCACTTTTTACGTTCTCCATCAGCTGTAATACCCAACCTGGGTGGAGAACACGCTCATGCTCCTACTCCTCTCTGAACGCCGAACCACGGCGCTCAGACCAATCACAACGCTGCTGTAAGGCAGCATCGTGATTGGCTAGGGGAGTCTGGTAGCCTGTGTACATCAGGTTCCTGCTTCCTGCTGTTGAAGACTGAGAGGCGGCAGCAAGCCGGCCGGCCTGCAGGCAAGTGTTTTTTTTTTATTTACCCAGAGGATACCTTCTTTACTTACTGGTAATATTCATTATCCTTAGCCCTACTTGTCCTCATCACACTCATTACTTTTGAGCTGGTGCCACCTCAGACAGAAGGAAGTGAAAAGCTAAACTCTGCCCACCATCTGGGCACTATTAAAGTTAGCCACCCATAGTGCTCCGAAACCCGTCCTCTCAACCTCCAAACCTACAGAGAAGATTGTGACAGATGAAAGCACCCTGCTGCACGATGAGGACTCAGTGATTCTGAGATTCTCCTAAGAGATGACAGAAGCCTGGGCCAACCTTCCTTGTGTGAAATCTGTTCCACGCACTCTGTGCTCAAGATTCCATCCAAGAACAGCAGGACACCACACATCATCATGCTCCACAGCAAGGTGTTGAAATCACAGAATGGTGTCAAGGGAGGTTTATTTTAAATATTCGTGATAAACCTGAGACCAGTAATTCTGAGGTTTTTGAGCATTTATTCTGCTTAGTTTTGATAATTCAAAAAGACATTCATAAATCAATTGCACATATCTGTTAAAAGAAAACACCACATTAGTAAATCACACAAAACGAAAAGCGTTGGCTATTGAGGGTGGGGGACCTTAGAACAGGGTGTGCCACGAGGGAACTGGATAGAAATTATTTCCCCCTTGTTCTAGGTTGACAACACCCTTAAGTAGATTATGCATCCCCACACTCCCACAGGCAGGACAGTAGGCATATGTCATTGAATGAGCAATTGTCTGCCTTGTGTTTTCAGTGCAAATGCAAGACTGGTTTAATTTCAAGCTGGCACACCTAATTTATCGATGTTTGTCTTGTGATCATTGGTTTGTTGTATATATTTTTGTCACAAATAACGTTTGGTATTATTTGCTCGTTTTCCATGCACACATATAGTATCACAAAAGGTTGTAACAAAATGTCAATTGAAACAATACAGCACAGAATTCTTGGATGGTGTCCAAAAGAAATCTAAAACACGCACACACCAAGTGAGAAACCGCTATGGCCAGACCAGAGATATCGCACATATTAGAAAAGAGGTATCAACACTGGGTCTAAAGGGCACGCAAAAGAGAAATGGTGGATCAAAAGGGTAAAGGAACACGAGTCATATTTGGGCAAATACCTGTATGGTAGTACCAATGAAAAGGGTGATCTGTATGGTGATCTTGGTGTGTGTGTGTTTTAGATTTCTTTTGTAATATAGCACAGAAATCTTGTAGTACATTTTCATCACTGTCTCACAGCTGTAATGCAGTGCATTTCCTAAAAGTGTACAACTGTGGGGACTTTCCCCATTCACAATATGATGGGTCTCTTTATGCATTTGGTTTCCAAGCGTGGTAGGGTGATTTTTAACCTCATAAAACTAAAGAGGAGTTTGTCCTTCAACAGTATTGTATTCTGTATCCAACTCTTAATAGACAACCTTTGTATCATTCCCAGCCCTGAAGAGTCAGGAAACTACCTGTTTCCCTGACAAAACACGTGTCGGCTGGATGCGCTGTACAAACTGTATTAAAAGAACAAAAGACACCATGCAAGAATTTTGTGCTGTATTGTTTCAATTGACATTTTGTTACAACCTTTTGTGCTACTACATGTGTGCATGGGAAACGAGCAAATGTATATTGTAGTTTTGTGACTACACAGATTAAGGGGTTAAAAGGTTTCCCCCTCCCAGTCAGCACCATAGCCTACGCATACTCTCATAGACACCTACTATAACTAGCAGAGCGCCTTACTTTCTATATACTAAAACCTTGTTGACACAGCTTCAACGTTTGGTATTATGTATGTGTTGTAGATATTGTCTCACAAAATAAATGGTTCTAAATCACGCATACAAATGTATTGCAATTGCGTGATTTCAATATTTGAGTTGTCCAGTCTGAGGAGGACAGGACCCAATCTTTCCTCGTTTACACCACAGCAAGGTGTGGCACATAATCATGCGGAACATACCAGTAGTGCGCGACATGAGCCTTAGCACATAAATGGTGGGTTAGAATGTACTGGCATAGAGTAGAATGGCGCAGAGTAGAGTTGAAACCCCTACATCAGACGTACGTCATAGTAGGACTGCGCATGCGTGCACAGTCCTACAAGACGTATGTCTGATGTAGGGGTTTCAATTTGCAGAAGAGACCGCGGCGAGGAGGAGGAGGGCAGCCCGGAGAAGCCGCGATAGAGGTAAGTGTGTTTATTTTTAAAATTATATATATTTGATTATGGGGGGTAGAGGTGCGGAGCTTCACTGATTTTTTGCCCAACTCTGTGGAGCTCTGCGTATAAAACTATGCCAGCTCCACCCGGGCTTACATAAATCCTCTCACTTTGAAGTCTGAGATCGAAAAGTAAACACAAAGCTCCCTGGAAGACAGAGCCTGACATTGGGTCTCTATCTTTGAATAAACAGCAAATATGACAAGATAAGAACAAGAATGAAATGCCAGTTTACCTAAATCCAGTACTGGTGGAAGAATACATTAAATAGTGTTTGGGCAACGGAAGGGACGAACTCAAGCTGGACAACCTAAAACAAATAAAGCCAGCAAATAGAAAGTAAGCGAATGTGAGTTGCAAACCACAAAGCCAATGGTAAGCAATGGGAGAAATGCATTCCCAGGGAAGCTGCCTGAATGTCCCCAAGATGTCTTTAGTAACCAGACAACTGTGCTTTCCGATACGCTACAACCTAAAAAGGAAGGGTTAGACACAGAGACAGAGACGTTTTAAGCCATTGGCAAAGTGGGCTCTGGCCTAGGGCCCCAGCCTATCAGGGGCCCCCTAATAGTTCCAGCTCTGTTCTACAAATGGTCATCCCTTGATGACTTTGAATGATTCTTAAACAGATTGTTGTAAATAAGTTTTTCCTTAAATTATTTTGATTGATGTTTGACAGCCTATAACAGACATTTTGCAGAGAAATGTTGTGCTCATGTTTCATGCATCATCCGTAAAAAAGTTTCTTTCAGATCAAAACAAGACCTTACATATGAGAAATGGGAGGGTGTCACAGAGCTTATTTGCAGTGATATTAGTGAACTGCTTCTGCGTAACAATAGTGAAAACACACGTCACTTTCCCTGAATATTTGATGTGAACACATTTAGAATTTGGCCCAGTGTGCCTGTGCACTGCCAGTGACCAGGCCAAAGAGAGCATGAAAGAGCTGAAACTGGATCATAAACCCCTGTTCCGAACAGGGGCCACCAAAATACGTTTGTCCAGGGGCCCCCAAATTCCTTCAACTGACCCTGCAAGGTTGTAGGTGGCAGGAAGCAGACAGAAGGCAGTCATCTGACTCCGGAACAGGTTGGTGCAGGACAGAGGCAGACGGGTCTGTTTCCATGGCGTGAACCTGACAAGCCCAGACAGAGAGCCTCATGTCGAAGCCAGACACAGTAAGAGGCAATGCACAGAGGCCGCGGGCTGACATGAGGGGTCAGGACCCGGACGGATTCCGGGTTGCACCAGGACATCATCACATGCAAAGTAAACCGAGTGTATGCGGATTGCAGCGGGGGTTGGGACATGACCTTCTGCAAGTGTTTTGTGTACTGCAGAGAAATGCAGCCATTATAGCATTAAACATGTTGCAATCTTGATGTATAATATTCGTATATTTATGAAAAGCTGACAGTGTCTGTCCATGTAAACATGCACTGCATAACATTTAATTGGATTTCGGCTTGAGCTTGAGCTTCTTCTGGGAGCTCCTAGTACATTTCGGCAGTGTTTTGGGATGGTGCTTGTTGTTCTTTAAATTGCAAGACATTTTAAAGGGACAATGAGCACTTTTATTTAAAAAAAAAACAGCATACATTCCAGTTCAAGAGGGCCTGCATTTGTGTAAAGGACTCTAATGCATTTCCATTCAAGAGGGCCGAAGGACTGTAATACATTTCAATTCAAGAGGGTCTGCAATTCTCTAAACAGCTGCTGTTAATTTTCAGTGCAAGAGTACCTGCACTTCTCTAGAGGACCACAATTAATTATCAGTGTAGGAGAACCTGCACTTCACTGGAGGATCACAATTCATTTTCAGTGTAAGAGTACCAGCACTTCTCTAGAGGATTGCGATTCATTATTAGAGTAAGAGTGCTTGCACTTCTCTAGAGGACCACAATTTATTATCAGAGTAGGAGAACCTCCACTTCTCTAGAGCACTGCAATTCATTATCAGTGCAAGAGAGCCTGCACTTTTAGAGAGGACTACAATTCATTATCAGAGTAAGAGAACCTGCACTTCTCCGGGAGACTGCTATTCATTATTAGAGTAAGAGTACCTCCACTTCTGTGGAGGACCGTAGTTCATTATCAGAGTAAGAGAACCTGCACTTCTCTAGAAGACATCAATTCATTATCAGAGTAGGAGGACCTGCATTTCTCCGGCAAACTGCTATTCATTATCAGAGTAAGAGTACCTGCACTTCTGTAGAGGACCGCGATTCATTATCAGAGTAAGAGAATCTGCACTTCCCTAGAGGACATCGATTCATTATCAGAGTAAGAGAACATGCACTTCTCTAAAGGATCACAATTCATTATCAGTGTAAAATAACCTGCACTTGTCTAGAGGACAGAGATTCATTATCAGAGTAGGAGTACCTGCACTTCTCCGGCGGACTGCTATTCATTATCAGAGTAAGAGTATTTGCACTTCTGTAGAGGACCGCAAATCATTATCAAAGTAAGAGAACCTGCACTTGTCTAGAGGACACAGATTCATTATCAGAGTAGGAGTACCTGCACTTCTTCGGCGGACTGCTATTCATTTTCAGAGTAAGAGTACCTGCCTTTCTGTAGAGGACCGCAATTTATTATCAGAGTAAGAGAACCTCCACTTCTCTAGAGGACAACGATTCATTATCAGAGTAAGAGAACATGCACTTCTCTAGAGGACAGCGATTCATTATCAGAGTAAGAGTACCTGCACTTCTCTAGAGGACAGCGATTCATTATCAGAGTAAGAGAACCTGCACTTCTCTAGAGGACAGCGATTCATTATCAGAGTAAGAGAACCTGCACTTCTCTAGAGGACAGTGATTAATTATCAGATTAAGAGAACCTGCACTTGTCTAGAGGACAGAGATTCATTATCAGAGTAGGAGTACCTGCACTTCTCCGGCGGACTGCTATTCATTATCAGAGTAAGAGTACCTGCACTTCTGTAGAGGACCGCGATTTATTATCAGAGTAAGAGAACCTCCACTTCTCTAGAGGACAGCGATTCATTATCAGAGTAAGAGAACCTGCACTTCTCTAGAGGACAGTGATTAATTATCAGATTAAGAGAACCTGCACTTGTCTAGAGGACAGAGATTCATTATCAGAGTAGGAGTACCTGCACTTCTCCGGCGGACTGCTATTCATTATCAGAGTAAGAGTATTTGCACTTCTGTAGAGGACCGCAAATCATTATCAAAGTAAGAGAACCTGCACTTGTCTAGAGGACACAGATTCATTATCAGAGTAGGAGTACCTGCACTTCTTCGGCGGACTGCTATTCATTTTCAGAGTAAGAGTACCTGCCTTTCTGTAGAGGACCGCAATTTATTATCAGAGTAAGAGAACCTCCACTTCTCTAGAGGACAACGATTCATTATCAGAGTAAGAGAACATGCACTTCTCTAGAGGACAGCGATTCATTATCAGAGTAAGAGTACCTGCACTTCTCTAGAGGACAGCGATTCATTATCAGAGTAAGAGAACCTGCACTTCTCTAGAGGACAGCGATTCATTATCAGAGTAAGAGAACCTGCACTTCTCTAGAGGACAGTGATTAATTATCAGATTAAGAGAACCTGCACTTGTCTAGAGGACAGAGATTCATTATCAGAGTAGGAGTACCTGCACTTCTTCGGCGGACTGCTATTCATTATCAGAGTAAGAGTACCTGCACTTCTGTAGAGGACCGCGATTTATTATCAGAGTAAGAGAACCTCCACTTCTCTAGAGGACAGCGATTCATTATCAGAGTAAGAGAACATGCACTTCTCTAGAGGACAGCGATTCATTATCAGAGAAAGAGTACCTGCACTTCTCTAGAGGTTGTATGACATTACAACGCGGGCTTTTACCCCGCGTGCCATTACGACGCTGTTTTTACAACGAAAGTTGTTACAACGACTTGCGCTGTAAGCGCTGGATAGTGGAATAGTTTAATTTTCTATTACAACTCCAGCCCACGGTACAGTATGGAAGGTGTTGGAATAGAAAATTAAACTATTCTTTTCCAACAGCGCCCTCCAGCGCAAGTCGTTGAAACGACTTGCGTTGTAAAAGCAGCGTCATAATGGCAGTGCGGGTAATGCCCGCGTTGTGATGGCTGCTCACGTCTCTAGGGGACAGCGATTCATTATCAGAGTAAGAGAAACTGCACTTCTCTAGAGGACAGCAATTCATTATCAGAGTAAGAGAACATGCACTTATCTAGAGGACAGTGATTCATTATCAGAGTAAGAGTACCTGTACTTCTCTAGAGCATCACAATTCATTATCAGTGTAAGAGTAACTGCACTTCTCCAGAGGATCACAATTCATTATCAGTGTAAGAGAACCTGCACTTCTCTAGAGGACAGCAATTCATTTTCAGAGTAAGAGAACATGCACTTCTCTAGAGGACAGCAATTCATTATCAATGTAAGAGAACCTGCACTTCTCGAGAGGACAGCAATTCATTACCACTGCAATAGTATCTGCACTTCTTCAGAGGACAGTGTAGTGTAGTTCCTATATCCCTAATAGGGTCTGCACATTGGAATACCATACCCTATAGATTTGAAAAAGGACTGAGGTCAGTATATCTCTATCGAGTATATTAAACTTAATTGTGTGTGTACCAGTTAACTCAAAGGTCACTAGAAACTTTCTCGAATGAACAAGAAGGGATTAGTCTCTGACAACTGCATAAACATGACAACTTTGTTTCCCTTAGAGTCCGAACAATATCTTTAGAGTTGTGGAAACAATAGAGAACTATTTCACTCAATCATGCATGCTTCGTTTCTACAGAGTTGCACAGAAATAGTGAGACAGGCGTTTCAATAAAAAGGGTTTATTGAACAGTCTTATTTCTCATTCAAGACATATGAACTGTTACAATCGTAAGACAGAATGCGAAATAGAATATGTACAGCGTTAGCAGTAATATAAAATAGTATTGTAATAGCATGGTTTTGTGGCTATTACATATTCATTAAAATACATACATAAATAACATAGGCTAAAAAACTCAACTGGTGCTTCTATATAATCCTACCCCAATGTACCTAACCTAGGTCTAGTACGAAGGAAGAAGTAGGTGCTGTTTAGCTTATAGTCTAGTTTAGTTGTGCCAAGAATTGCCAAAGGTTTCTCTAGGTTATAATCAGCTCCATACCTTAGAATGAGAGAGGTTGGTATCTCTTTCCCGGGACTTGATCTCTAACACCCCGCAAGGGGAATCAGAAACACTGGAGCTGGATTCTAGGCAAGGAGGATGACAGCGTCTGGTCAGTGTGTCAGCTGGGGAGTTGGCTTCCTTCGGTACTTGCTGTGGCGAGCTGCGTCGTGCAAGTAGGTAGTCGAACTGCACCAAACCACACCGTGCTTTGCCATAGCAAGTGAATGTATATTTATACCTTGATGGTGTTTACGAATGCCAGTATTGACGTAAAGGTAGGGCATATGAACGTAATGAATGAACCCCTAAGGAATAGATGTTCATGCATAATAAATGAGTTCTTGGAGAAATCAATATCCAGGCAAGGGGAAGTCCCTAAAGCTTAAGAGTCTGGTTTTCCAAGAAATCGTTGTGACGTAGATGAACGGATGGAAGTAACCATGCCTGTATTTGGGTAGCATGGCAATGCCTAAATAAGGGCTGGATTTCTATGCCTATATAAGGGCAATGTGGATTGTTCCTATATAAGGGCATGAATCGGGAAAATTCATACGGAATCTAAATCGATACACAACACTCACTCCACTTTCTTATGTACGACATTACTAGATCCTAAACATGCTAACATATCTAAAATATATCTACACACGAAGTGCTACACATATGTCTAAATACATTTCTAAAAATGCACTAAACTGTTGCGATGCATAAATGCAATGGTGCTGTACATATTTAAAGCAATGTTTCATTCAAAGCACATATTTGACATTTAAATGCTAACTGAATGAATCATGAAAATATACATTTATGAAATGGCTCGTAAATATAGAAGAAAAAAGGCCGAAACCATTTCATGTCAGATTACATAAAACTTGTTTTTTTGTGGACAAAGTCATATATTGTCTGTGGATGTAGTAAAATATTTCTTGTTCTCTATGAATAGTTCTACTATAAGCAGATTACTTGTGCCAAAAAATGAAGAATACAAATTTGGAAAAAAAATGTAATCATAGGAAAAATTTCCAAAGTTAGTTCCTTTGTTTGAAAAATGAAGGTCAAATTCATAGTCTCTCAGAACATTGTGGTCCAAAATCACAAATCAGTGTTAGGGCTTGGAGAAAACATGAAATCTTCTATGTCCGTAGACAAAAAGTTGTCTACCATTGTAGGTGAAAGTTGGATTACATCGTTTAGAAGATTAACTGCACATAGATGTGAAGCATCGCCTTCAGCATTGGTCGCATTAGCAATGTTCGAATCAGTTGTTACCTGCACGCCTGTTGTTTCCTCTCGTACCTCAGCAGTAGCAGTTTGCGTCTGTGAGATCTCCATGAATGCGCCATCAGAATTGGTAGCCGCTGGAGACAACTCAAAGTGTGGTTTGTTACAGAGTCCAGCAAAGTATCAACATCCGTTGACATGACTGATGGTAGTGTTCGATAGATGTCTAGCATGCATTCTTCTCCACATAGCAGGCAGCATAGAACAGGTAAGATCCAATCTTGCCAAATTGGTCTGAATGACAGAAACCATGTGGTGTTAATTCTCGTAGACGAGGTAACCCCAGAATTTGGACGATGCGCTCACGACACTTCATCACTAGTAGAGCTGTCTACATGGTGAACTGGGTGTCGCTGGTGATTTGGCTTGCCATATCGCGGCAGTAGGAGCAAAAATAGTATCCTTGCAACGAGTCCAAAAAGTAGGGGCAGTCTGCCAAACACAGTGTGCATGAAGTTTGGAATGATTCCTAGGACTGCTTGAAAAGGGGTTAAGAGTCCAAAAAACACGGTCTGAAATACATGTACAAAACTGCTCGTATTAGACATGTTTAAGATACGACTTAACATTTCTGAGAAATGTATAGGGCAGTTTGTATTCAAAAGGGCATGTATCTCGGCAGAAGTCCTTGCGACTTGTAGAGCATAGGTTTCTTTGGCCGAGGTCAGTGACACCGTTTTTTCAAAAGAATGGCTTTCATTCTGCTTAGAGTAACAATTTGTATAGAAGAGATGTTCAGTGAAGGCCAAAGTGGCGACTACCTGGCTGTCTTGGTTTTTGGAAACAATACTTGCATACAGCAAGTGACCCTGGATGACACAGTTACTAGATATGGAATACCTGGCAACATGTCACAGCAGCTGTGACCGTTCAACATGAGGTAACTTCCATTTGAAAGTGTCCAAAAATTGGATCAATCACCGCAGCTGGTGAACCTTGCAGGTGACAGGATAAGTTGTTTGTGGAACCATCGCAGGCCCCATGTAAATTAATACCCTGACAAAGGAGAGAACCGCTTAGTGTGTTTTCACAGTTTGAACCGCTAAGAAACACTTCACGCCCCCACGCTAACATCTGTGTATGTATGGGAAATCCCAGGATGTTTTGATGTATTCTTTACCCAACCTTTCATATGTCCCTGCTGGTATTGTTGAACTGTGGGTAAAATGGCCACCAAAACTCCATTTTGTGTTCCCATGCTCTCAGCAACCTGGTAAAGAATTGCTTTCTGAGTCTCTGTTGGAGCTTGCTTAACCCTCCACACTCCTTGTGGTTGAGCCGATTCCGAGAAGCTGCCTGTGTACCCTGCTCCCAGTTGTGCCAGAGACTTAGCCACATCCTGTCCACTATTGTAAATTTTGCCTCCCACGACCAACGACTGTGCCCCGTGACCACGCCATCTGGGTAGGGAAGTCAGAAGCTCTGTGTATTGTGCAATCGGAAACAGATGCTCTGTGACCACGCCATCTGGGCACGGAAGTCAGACACGATGTACACAGTTGTTAGAAAGGCGTCCCCGGGCGAGGCAGAAGATGTCTGACTGACCACCCCTAGGTCCACCTCTCCGTCGAGGAGTAGCCGAGTGGTTGCTGAGAGGCCTCCTGAATGAGGGTCCTCTCCTAGGATCGTACAGCAGAGTAATCACAACACTACAGAGGGACACCACACAAGAAGTTACGTTCTCAAGCTTTTATAGGGAATAAACGGTTGCTGGTTCTTGGCAGTATGTACAGGCAGATCGAGGGATCTGGAAAGTCTCTTAAAGGGGGGTAAGGTAGCGGGACAGTCTTACTCTGGGCGGAGGAAGGGATACCCTACGCACAGCTCTCAATCCTCGAGCTGGGGGGTTCCGAGATGCTCGAGCCGCGGCAGCGCCAGCAGGCTCTCAGATGGTTCGACAGGGTAGGCCACGGCAGCGCCAGCAGGCTCTCGGAAGGTTCAGCAAGGTAGGCCGCGGCAGCGCCAGCAGGCTCTCAGATGGTTCAGCAAGATAGGCCGCGGCAGCGCCAGCAGGCTCTCAGATGGTTCAGCAAGATAGGCCGCGGCAGCGCCAGCAGGCTCTCGGAAGGTTCAGCAAGGTAGGCCGCGGCAGCGCCAGCAGGCTCTCAGATGGTTCAGCAAGATAGGCCGCGGCAGCGCCAGCAGGCTCTCGGAAGGTTCAGCAAGGTAGGCCGCGGCAGCGCCAGCAGGCTCTCAGAAAGTCGTCGGGTTACGGATGAGTTCGTCTGGTGTCGGCCGTGACAGCGTCAGCAGGGCTTCCAGTCCAGGATACAACTGAAGTCTTAATCCAGGGTTGCCCCAGATATAGGTCTGGAGGTCTTTGAAGTCCGGACCCTCGCGCCTGGGGGTCCGAGGGGCCGGGATGATGGTGTCCAGACACCCAGCAGGGGGGTGGAGCCAGCGCCCAGGGAGGCCGGAGGGCGATCGATACCAGGCGTCCGGGGACGGCTGGAGGCCCATCGAAACTCCCCTTCCTCCGGGATCAGTCGAGTGGCTACTCGACCACCTGGGTGGATCTTGGTGCCTCGATGTCGGGGCTTCGCTGGGGCCGGGGCTGGGGCCGAGGCCACGTGGGTGTGACGTGGCGGGTCCAAGATGGAGTCGGGCACGGCCTCGTGCTGAGGCCGTGATGGGCCTACGCTGGGGTCAGGCCTGCGCTGGTGGATCGGGATGGTAGCCGGCCCTGTGTGGTTGGGGCGTGCAGGATCGGGCCGAAGGGGCCGCCCGAGGTCTGGTGGAGGGCGGATATCGTCCTGGGCCCGCCATGCGGGAGGGGTAGGACCACGCCATGAGGCCGGGTCCAACACGCGTCCCCCCCCAGCTGAAGGCAGGGGAGAGTCACCCATCTTCTTGGGGATTCTCCTCGCCAAGGCGGAAGAATCTGGACAGGCCGTCAGCATTGGCGTGGTCGTTGCCGGGCCGATGCTCCACGGTGAAATCCATTCCCTGCAGCGAGATGGACCAGCGCAGCAGCTTCGGGTTTTCTCCCCGCATCTGCATCAACCAACGCAGGGGCTGGTGGTCGGTCTGGACTCGGAAGTGGGTGCCGAAGAGGTAGGGCCGGAGCTTCTTGAGGGCCCACACCACGGCGAAGGCTTCCCTCTCGATGGTGCTCCAGCGTTGCTCTCTCGCCAGCAGGCGTCGGCTGATGAAGGCCACAGGTTGGTCGATTCCTTCGGGGTTGACTTGGGACAGGACCGCCCCAATGCCGTGCTCCGAGGCGTCGGTCTGGACCACAAACTCTCTGCTGTAGTCGGGGGCCTGGAGCACAGGGGCGGTGCACATGGCAGTCTTTAGAGTCTCAAAGGCCGTTTGGCACGCAGGGGTCCAGTGCACCCTCTTTGGTAGCTTCTTTCAGGTCAGTTCGGTCAGGGGCACCACAATGCTCCCGTAGTCTTTTATAAACCGCCGATAATATCCAGTGAGCCCCAGGAAGGCTCGGACGGCGGTCTGGGTGACTGGGGGCTCCCAGTCCCGGATGGCGTCGATCTTTGGTTGGAGGGGAGCCACGTGGCCGCTCCCCACTTGGTGTCCCAGATAGGTCACAGTCCCTTGGCCTATCTGGCACTTACTGGCTTTGATGGTGAGTCCGGCCCGCCGAAGGGCCGTCAGGACCGTCCAGAGGTGGGTCAGGTGCTCACCCCAGTGAAGGCTGTACACAGCAATGTCATCGAGATAGGCAGCGCTGTACTCCTCTAGTCCGGCCAGCACCTGGTTCACGAGTCTCTGGAAGGTTGCTGGTGCGTTCTTCATGCCGAAGGGCATCACCTTGAAGTGATAGTGGCCATCGGGGGTCGAGAAGGCTGATCGTTCTTGTGCCCCCGGGGTGAGGCCGATCTGCCAGTACCCCGCCGTGAGATCGAAGGTGCTGAGGAATTTGGCAGCTCCTAAGCGATCGATTAGTTCATCTGCCCTGGGGATAGGATGGGCGTCGGTTCTGGTGACTGCATTCAGCCCCCGGTAGTCAACACAAAACCGGAGCTCCGGAGCTGTCCCGGGGGCGGCGGCTTTAGGGACCAGGACAACGGGACTGGCCCAGGGACTGTTGGAGGGTTCGACTACCCCCAGAGCTAACATCTTGGCCACTTCTGTTTGGATGCAGGCCCGAACCCGGTCGGGTACTCGGAAAGCTCGGTGTTTCACGGGCGGGCTATCTCCGGTGTCCACATCGTGGACACACCACCGGGTGACCCCCGGAGTGAGGGAAAACAGATCCGCAAACTGCCCCAGCAGCTTCCGGCAGTCTTGTTGCTGCTCTGGGGTCAGGGTAGAGGAGAGCCGGACCCCTTCGAAGGAGCCGTCTTTCTCGGAGGTGCTGAGGAGGTCTGGTAGTGGGTCGGAGTCGTCTTCCGCTCCGTCATCGGTCGCCAGCAGCAGACTCAGTTCAGTGCGTGCAAAGTGCGGCTTGAGTCGGTTAGCGTGGAGAACCCGGAGGGGGTTCCTGGGGGATTCCATGTCCACTAAGTAGGTGACGGGGCTCTTGCGCTCCACCACCTTGAAGGGCCCCGTCCACTTGTCCTGGAGGGCACAAGGTTCGACCGGGGACATGACCCAGACCTGCTGGCCCGGCTCGAATTCGATGGACGAGGCGTTCTGGTCATACCAGCGTTTCATCTCCTCCTGACTAGCCTCCAGGTTGGCCTCGGCAAGTTCCCGAAACTTCCGAGTCTGATTGCGTAGGGTCAGGAGGTACCGGTAGACATCAGGTGGGGCATCTCGGACTGCCGTCTCCCAGCCTTCCTTGACCAGGCTGAGGGGGCCTCGGACCGGGTGCCCGTACAAGAGTTCGAAAGGGCTGAACCCCAGGGACTTCTGGGGTACCTCTCGGTAGGCGAACAGGAGGCAAGGCAGTAGGACATCCCATTTGCGCCGGAGGGGCTCCTCTAGGCCCTTGATCATCCCCTTCAGTGTCCTGTTGAATCGTTCGACTAGCCCATTTCCTTGGGGATGATACGGAGTGGTGAACTTATAGGCGACCCCGCACTGCTGCCAGAGGGACCGCATATGCTTCGAGATAAAGTTGGAGCCCCGATCACTCACGACTTCCAGAGGGAAGCCGACTCGGGAGAAGATGCTCATGAGGGCTCGGCCCACCACGGGGGCCGTGATGGTTCGGAGGGGGATGGCCTCGGGATAGCGGGTAGCATGATCCACCAGGACGAGGATGAAGCGGTGCCCCTGCGAGGTGCGAGGATCCAGGGGCCCTACGATGTCGATCCCCACTCGCTCGAAGGGGGTGGTGACCACGGGAAAAGGTTGGAGCGGGGCCTTCACCTTCCCCCCGCTCTTTCCGCTGGCTTGACAGGTCGGGCAGGTCCTGCAGTGGTTATGCACATCGTTCCGCATTTTCGGCCAGTAGAAATGGGTCACCAGGCGGCTGTAAGTTTTGTCCTGCCCCAGGTGCCCGGCGAGGGGCACATCATGTGCTAAGTTTAGGAGGAAGTCTCTGAATCGGAGGGGCACGACCAGCACCCGGCTGGCCCCTAGTTCGGCAATCTTCTGTTCACTGTAGAGAAGGTCGTTGTCCCAATAGACCCAGTGGGACCCCGCGGGGTCTCCCGCGGCTTGAGTAGCGGCTTGCTGTCGGACCCCCTCAAGGGAGGGGCAGGTTTTCTGCTCCTGCCGGAACTGTTCGCGAGTGGGACCCCCTTCTTGGCGCCATTGCGCGAGTTCGGGGAGGTGTTGGAGCTCGGGGAGGTTTTCTTGGTCGGGCTCTTGGGAGCCGTGTTCCAGGCCAGGGTCCTCGGGGATGACGGGTGGCGGCGGTGCGGGCCACTCCGGCTCTTCAGTCGAAGCTTCCCCCGCTGGGGTGGAGGCTCGGCGGACATGGAGCGGGTGGTCGCGCAGACCCACTCGGGAAGGCCTAGCATCCCTAGGTGCTCTCTTCTTTCGACGCCTGCCCAGGGGGAACTTTCCAGGTCGTTCCCAAGGAGGAAGTCCACGGGGGCGTCGTCGCGGACAGTCACTTTTAGCATGCCCGACACTCCCCCCCACTTGAAGGGGATGCGGGCCATCTGGCACAAAGTCTCTGAGTTATCTGCGGACCGGACTGGGCACAGGACGTTAGGAAGGATCTATTTGGCGGTCACCAAATGGCAGCGGACTGCTGTTACGCTGGTTCCAGTGTCACGGAGGGCTTCGGTTCGGCGACCATTGATGGTGACCCACTGGCGGAACTTCTGGGTGTTGCCGGGGATCGGGCCTCGGGGGATTAGGTCGTGAGTCCCCAGGCAGGCTAAGGTCATGGCGGCGGGCTCCCACTCGGCCTGCTCGAGGCCGTGGTCCTCTTCCTCACTACCTTCTTCACCCAGGGCCGCGGCCATTATCTGGCGGGCTGGGGGCCCGGTGGTGCCGGGTCGCTGATTCATCGGGCAGAGGGGGTCATTCGCGTAATGACCCTGTCGCTGGCATCTGTGGCATGTAACATTCGGGCGGGGCCCTGGTCTGGCTGGGGGGCCCCCTCTCTGGCCCCAGGGTGGCGACGTGGAGGCAGGGGAAGACCCCTGGGGGGCGTCTCGTCCCCGGCTCTGGCCTACTCTGCCACCTCGGGGTCGGTGGTTTCCCGGAGATCCCCGGCCGGAGTCTTCCGTCGGACCCCGGCCGACTCGGGTGCTCGCCCATCTATCCGCCTCGACAGCGAGTTTTCGTGGCTCAGTCAGTTTGCTGTCGAGGAGGTGTTGCCGGAGTTCGATGAAGCAGTTATTGGATAGATGTTCCCACAGAATGAGGTCGACCAACTGCTGGTAGGTGGTGACCTGACAGCCCCGAGTCCACCCCTCGAAGGCTCTGCTGTAATAGTTCACGTACTCCACCCACGTGGTACCGGGGATTTTTTTGCAGTCTCGGAATCGCTGCCGGTACATCTCGGGGGTGAGTCCGTAGCGAGTGAGGAGGGCGGTCTTCATGTGCTCGTACGAGGTCATCTCGGCGTCGGGGAGCTCTAGCAGGGCGTCTCTTCCTTCGTTGATAAACTTCCCCCACAGGCCGGCGCCCCAGTCCTTGAGGGGTACTCGATGGGCGGTCATGGCGACCTCGTAGGCTTTGAACCACTGTTGGATGTCGTCGTTCTTATAGTACTCTTTGACGACATCCTTAGGTATGTGCACCTTTGTGTCCCCCGGGGGAGGTGAGGTCTTCCCCCTGGAGCGATCAGTCTCGTTTGCCTTGGCTTTAAATTCCATTTTTTTGAGGACGCGCTCGTGCTCGAGCAGGAGTTTCTTCTCCTCGAGGTCTCCTTGTCTTCGCCTTTCTTCTAGGTCTCCTTCTAGCCGTAGCTGCTCGAGGGCTAACTTCCTTTCTGCCAGTTGGATCTCTCCTTCTTGCCTGAGTCGAACGAGCTCCAATTCGTGGAGCCGGTTCTTCTCTCGTTCTCTGGCATCTTCGTGGGAGAGGCCCGTGTCTGGGTTCCCGGGTCCCCCTCCCGCTGTGTTCGTCGCAGCCTCTGTGCCTCCGTTCGGGCCCGGGTTATCTTCCCTCGGGGGTGGCGCCTCGCCGGCGTCCACCCAGGTTTGCAGGGCCGATTTAAAGTCTTCTTTAGTACTTAAGCCAGTGGTAGCGATGCCTAAGTCCTTGCAGAATTGCTTTAGCTCCTTGTGACTGTAGTCTTCCATTTTCTCTTTCTGGAATTCTGTGCTCATGGTTGCAGTGGTTTTTTCTTGGTAGTGAGCGAATTACTCTCTGTACGATCTGCGTGGGCTCGGATCCCAGCGCTTGCCACCAATGTTAGAAAGGCGTCCCCGGGCGAGGCAGAAGATGTCTGACTGACCACCCCTAGGTCCACCTCTCCGTCGAGGAGTAGCCGAGCGGTTGCTGAGAGGCCTCCTGAATGAGGGTCCTCTCCTAGGATCGTACAGCAGAGTAATCACAACACTACAGAGGGACACCACACAAGAAGTTACGTTCTCAAGCTTTTATAGGGAATAAACGGTTGCTGGTTCTTGGCAGTATGTACAGGCAGATCAAGGGATCTGGAAAGTCTCTTAAAGGGGGGTAAGGTAGCGGGACAGTCTTACTCTGGGCGGAGGAAGGGATACCCTACGCACAGCTCTCAATCCTCGAGCTGAGGGGTTCCGAGATGCTCGAGCCACGGCAGCGCCAGCAGGCTCTCAGATGGTTCGACAGGGTAGGCCGCGGCAGCGCCAGCAGGCTCTCGGAAGGTTCAGCAAGGTAGGCCGCGGCAGCGCCAGAAGGCTCTCAGATGGTTCAGCAAGATAGGCCGCGGCAGCGCCAGCAGGCTCTCAGATGGTTCAGCAAGATAGGCCGCGGCAGCGCCAGCAGGCTCTCGGAAGGTTCAGCAAGGTAGGCCGCGGCAGCGCCAGCAGGCTCTCAGATGGTTCAGCAAGATAGGCCGCGGCAGCGCCAGCAGGCTCTCGGAAGGTTCAGCAAGGTAGGCCGCGGCAGCGCCAGCAGGCTCTCAGAAAGTCGTCGGGTTACGGATGAGTTCGTCTGGTGTCGGCCGTGACAGCGTCAGCAGGGCTTCCAGTCCAGGATACAACTGAAGTCTTAATCCAGGGTTGCCCCAGATATAGGTCTGGAGGTCTTTGAAGTCCGGACCCTCGCGCCTGGGGGTCCGAGGGGCCGGGATGATGGTGTCCAGACACCCAGCAGGGGGGTGGAGCCAGCGCCCAGGGAGGCCGGAGGGCGATCGATACCAGGCGTCCGGGGACGGCTGGAGGCCCATCGAAACTCCCCTTCCTCCGGGATCTGTCGAGTGGCTACTCGACCACCTGGGTGGATCTTGGTGCCTCGATGTCGGGGCTTCGCTGGGGCCGGGGCTGGGGCCGAGGCCACGTGGGTGTGACGTGGCGGGTCCAAGATGGAGTCGGGCACGGCCTCGTGCTGAGGCCGTGATGGGCCTACGCTGGGGTCAGGCCTGCGCTGGTGGATCGGGATGGTAGCCAGCCCTGTGTGGTTGGGGCGTGCAGGATCGGGCCGAAGGGGCCGCCCGAGGTCTGGTGGAGGGCGGATATCGTCCTGGGCCCGCCATGCGGGAGGGGTAGGACCACGCCATGAGGCCGGGTCCAACAACAGTGCAACCAGAGGCAGATGCTCCCTGGCCACGATTGCGCCACCCAAGACTGATGAAGAACTTGCCTGATGAGGAACTTGCCTGATGAGGAACGTGTATTGTGTAAAGGGTGTGGCTAGTACTATAATTATGTGTACGCTGCAGAGTGAAGCAGCAGTCTCCGTAGAATTGTCTTTGTGCCATTCTGGGACCCTGTCCTCCACAGCTAAGTTGTCCTGGTCTCTTTGGTAATACACAATTGAGGAGAAGAACCCGTAGATTCTAGGTGTCCCCTGCACCGCTGGCTTTGACCCTCCAGTGGGGAGGGGTCTCCAAAAAGCTGGTTCTACAATTTGGAGTCCAATGTGGGGCATCTTCCGTGGTCGTCATTGAGGCAAGAGGTCGAGAGGGGTCCTTGATCGAATTCCAAGGGAGGCGCGCCACTACATCAGCTGAAAATTGTCCTTGTGGGCCCGAGGTCTCTGATTGTGTGATTCCTCCCTCCTATGGGCTTCCCGACTGCGGCCCGACTGACGCCCCAGGTCCGGTTCCTAGTTTTGGGAGATCGAGACCTTTTTGGCACTTGCCGTGCGAGGAAAGATTAACGGTCAGGTAAGAGTGGGAGTGACTCACTTCTTTGGTGAATTGTATTTGATTTTGGGTATTGTTCGACTTTTGCAAAAGCCGAAGTCAAGATGTGAGTACAGTTATATGCTGTAAATATTGAACTGTACCCCTTGATCTTTGGAACCAGGATACACGTCTAGAGATGCCTGGATTTTGTAAGTTTCAGAAATGGTGTTGTTGTTATTGTGCACAGGACTCCGCATTGGAGGAATCTTGTCCAATTCCTCTCCTGGGGACCCCTAATCATGAAGTCTATGCTAAACATGGTATTGGACCAATTGTGTGTTCCTCACTCTGGCACAAGTATACAAAAGGTAGTGCTGAGTTACAATGGCCAAGGCACGGTAGTTTTGAACCTCCTATATTAGACAACCTGGAGGAGAAATTGTTTCAGAGGAAAGTTAGACCTGCAATGTTTGATTCCTTTCGGGTTTGACGCATGGAGTCCAAGCAGAAGGAAATCAAACTAAAAAAGAGTGAAGCTAAAACAATGCGTTTGAGTGTGATTCATAAGGCCCAAAATCATGATGATCAAACATAGGAGAGGGTATAGTGATACATGATAGATTACATCGAATGCAGACAGACGGATGCTACATTACCAAGAAGGTCCCCGAAAAGGCTCGGGACAAGGAGGATGACCCTCTCATGTCCTCCATGTTAGACACCCCTCCACCTTATGCTCCCGCCTATATCCTGCCCTTGATCCCGCACAATTGGCCCTCAATGCCACTCCAGTTGTTGCCCCTGCCCATGCCCCTGTTCATCCGAAACCTCAGCCACCCATTCCCAATACCCCGACTGTTCAGGCCACTGTACCGGTGCAGGTCCACCCTTCCCTTTCCCTTGTTGCTCCTTCCACTGGTCCTGTACCTGTCCAACCCAATGTGCCTTTAATGCCCGTCACAACTAACCTGTTTCTTGTTGATAGCTATCAGACACCTTCCCCCAGTGCAGGGCTATTGGCGAATGCTTGGTCAGTGGTCTGTGATTATATCCCTTATGTAACTCTGCATAAACCACCCACTCCCAGATGACGTACTTTGCGCAGACAGATAGATAATACACAGGAACAACTCGTTATGGGTCAGCAAGCTTGTATGTGGGTGGAAAATGGCACTATGTACACCGCTCAGGTTATATGGACGACCATGGATCAGTGGACGTGCATCCATCAGATTTACATTCTTTGTGATATGTGTGACATACTGATCCAAATGTAGGATGATTCTGTAGAATCAGGACCACCCCCAGGTCTGTCTGACCTTCGCAATCAGGTTGCGAGTGGGACATTCAGGGCTCGCACTATTCTGCGATTTGGTAACGTTAATAGCCTAAAGGGACTTTTTATCTGGTGTCACGCTAAATAAGGGTTTTCCAATGAGGCAAGTACAGCCTGTTTGGAGGGACCGCGTTGTTGGCGTGGATAACCAGCCTGACATACCGGTGGGTTTTAGTCAAATGTGGGTCCATGTCCCTTGGAAAAGGTCTGATGTCCTCCAACTTAAAAGCCAATTGCCTGACCCGCGTAAAAATCCAGCAGGTTATTGCAAGGAATTGACTCAGACCCTCCAGTTGCGTGATGACTTTAGCAGATATCGATATGTTAATGGGACAGGTAGTACCGACTGAAGTATGGTTTAGAATACGTCATAGTGATCAGGCAGAATTTGGCCACACTTGGAAACAATTTGAGGAGGCCGACAGAGCTAGAAGTGGCGGTGCGAAACCTGATCCCATGATCTTGGCACTTCCGGCCTAGATACTCACTGCCATGAAAAAGATGTTAACACCTCACCATATTAATTGGGACAAATTAGCTGCTTGCAGGCAAAAGAAAGATGAAAGCGTCTCAGACTTTTTTACACGATTTGAAAGCACGTTCACCAACTATAATGGACAGGATATTACTTCAGAGGGGGAACAGCTGTTTGTGGATACATTTGTGTCCAATTTGTTACCAGAACTTGGGACTAAGCTCAAAATGTCGGAAAGTGCCTGGCCAATTTCCACCCCGTCTGGCATTTTGACAATGACCCAGTATTATGAGAATAGGGAGAATGAAGAGCGAGACAAAATAGATAAGAAGACTAAGGATCTCAAAACAAAGGTGTTACTCCAACAGGCATACCCGGCCCAGACCCAAAACAGGGGTGGCCCGAAGTTCCAACAAATTGTTCAAAAACCTGCCCCATTGTTAGAAACGGGACCCCAGCCGGCCAAGGCTCACGCCAAGGTCAGTCAGGGATCGCCATTTCTAAGGTCAGGGCAAGGGAGTTACACACCAAGATAACCCCTGCTCACCCTCTAGGTAACGTGGCGCGAGCAGCAAGGCTAATCTCAGAGGCGATGTGTAAAGCGTTTGCGCGCGCACCCCAGCGACAACACCCTAGGCCCACCACAAAGGAAACTCCACACAAGGTTATATCAAAAATAGCCTTTGTATTATAATAATAAAAACACATTAGACAACACACACACTTTACAATGTGCCAACAGGCACGGGCAAGATTTACAAGGGATTATGTACAGGACAGGGCCACCTGGACCACTGTCAGGGGTATGCACTTTTTTAGAAATAATACTTGTAGGTATAACACTTAGTACATAAACATATAATGACTGTAACACAGAAATAGTTAATGTAGCATACAACCAGTAACTACTGGTAAAGGGTAAATACCTCCTACGCCACCCTAAATACTGTAGGGAAATCACGCAGGGAACTAGGACCTTATCATCAGGACCTATGGAAGGAAAACCTATCACCTAAGCAAGTCACATTTAGCAAAGGGAAGGAAACCTAAAATAATCACCTAAGCAAGTCACATTTGGCAAAGGCAATAAAACACCAACATTCCTCTAAGCAGGTCACTTTTAGCAAAGGGGAATAAACCATAAACAATTACCTAGGCAGGTCACTTTTAGCAAAGGTAAAAACAAACATTCCTCTAAGCAGGTCACTTTTAGCAAAGGGGAATAACACATAAAGAATCACCTAAGCAGGTCACTTTTAGCAAAGGTAATATCAAACAATCCTCTAAGCAGGTCACTTTTAGCAAAGGGGATAAAACATAGAGAACATGGCACATGAGGTATTAAAACACATTCAGAGGTGCAGGTAGAACATTTGCGCAGGAATCACATCAGTAAGTAAATCATAAATTGCGCAGGGTGCATGAAGCACAACACTAGAACTGTCCCTCAGGCCAACTGGCCTCGCAAGGGCTGAAATGCCCTGAGTCCAATGTCAGGGCAGGCTGCGCAGGCAGCCAAGAACACAAAGCCTAAACGTAGCAACTGTCCACTAAGTGCTGGACAGTTGTGAATCACTGCTGGCCAACGTTGGAGCCTCGTGGGCTCAAGAACACAATGGGGGAACACAGCGTGGGAGCCACGGGCTCTGATCAACTAACTGGCTGTGTCCCCCTAGAGCCTCTCTGGCTCGCAAAACAAATATGGGCTGGGATTAAGAGCTTCAGCGCTCTAAACAAATGTGAAGTCACCCAAGAGCCTCTCTGGGGCTCCAAACAAAATGTGGCACCCAAGAGCTTCAGTGCTCTCACATGATTAATGCCCCTCGAGCCTCTCGGGGCTCGCAAACAATGATGGGCTGGGAGCCTCGTGGGGTCGTGAACAAGGAAATGCCCCAATTGCCCCCAGGAGCCTCGGGGTTCCAATTACCAGAAATGCGGGGTCGTTGGAGTCCTTGGTGGACCCAGGATGTACTTGTGCACGTTGGAGCGGCCCGCTGCCAACTGGGGCCGCTCTATCATCTAGGACGCCGGGAGCCTCTCGGGGCTCAAATAAACAATGGGGACTGGCCTCGAGCCTCTCTGGGCTCGAACATGTGATGTGCCCCTTCTCTTCTGCAGAGCGGCCCGCTGCCAACCGGGGCCGCTCTGCACACAATGAATCAGCCTCGCACTCACCGGGTCCTCGCTGGAGCTGCGAGGGCAGGAACACTGCTGGCTCACCTTCTGAGGGCAGCGCGGGGCTCCTCTTCACTCAGGGAGCCTCGTGGACACGGCAGCCGGCTTCCTGCTTCTCGGCTCCTCCTCCGGTGATGCGGCGGGAGGCTCGGCCGGCTGGGCCAATCCCAGCGCGGCCTGGCGATGACGCTGGCGGCTCCTTCTGGCTTCTCCTCGGCGGTGCGAACACGGGGCAATGCCGGGTGGGCACCGGCTCGGTTAAAATAAACAATCCCTCGAGGTTGGCACTCGAAGGGCTCCGTGAACACGGAGCAAATGCCGGGTGGGCACCGGCTTGGCAATAAAGCGCTTGTAGCGCTAGCAACAAGGATAGCACGCCCCCAGGCGCTGGGCAGTAAAAATAAAGCGCTCCCAGCGCTTAGGGAGAAATAAAGCGCTCTTAAGCGCCAAGAGCAAAAGTAAAGCGCTCCCAGCGCTGAGGGGAGGAATAAAGCGCTTCTAGGCGCTCTGGCCAAAAGCAAAGCTCCAGCAGGGTCTGGAGGCAGGCAGGGGGGCAAGGCAGGGCCAGAGCCAGCACACTGAGTCTCCAGGCAGGGAGACAGTCCAGGTGGCGGTCCTCCTGGCCCCAGCAGCAGCAACAGCCCCCTCTGGCAGGATCCAAAAGTAGAATAGAGAACAAATTGTAAGGGGACACAGCCCCTTCTTATACTGTGAATTCCTTTGTCTTCAGGGTGCAGGGTGGGGGGAAACCAGTTGCAGCTGGCTTGGGAGTACCCTTGATGGCCCAACCACCCCTTTCATTCACTGGGGAGGCTTGGGTCGTTAGACAAACCACAGGGGGGCGGAGCCAGCATTGTGTGGGGAAAGCCCCAGCCCATCCAAGACCCAGGTGCACTCCTCCCACACATCACTCATGCTGATCTCACACTCACCACCGGGCAGACCCATCCAGACTTCCTGGAGCCTGGCATGCCAGCCAGCTCCAGCCAATCACGCTCCAGTATCCTCACTGCACACATACATCAATGTCCAGAAGTAGCACTTCCCTTCTAGACACATACAAGCCACACATGCCATTGCGCAGTATTCATTCTCACGAGTTCATACATACCAAACTCGAGCCTGCACTCCCCACGCATCAGGAACTAACATGGACACACACATTTCCCATGCATTCCTATGGGAGAGCAGGCCAGCCATACTACACGCACGCACTTTACTCTGGGACACAGGGAAAAAGTGCACCAAGACCCAAAAATCACTAACACTGGGTCACAAATAAAAGCAAAAAGATTAGGGGTGAACCTGCCCTAAGGCCCAAGTCCAACACAACCCCCTTCCAGCCAAAACGCAGGGCAGACCAATCACCACCGTGATGGGCTTCCCTGCTTCGGGCGATAAAACAAGGACGCGGGCCCACAACTGCAGGGACACCCTCCTGTTTTACGCCACGGTGAACCCCTAGGGTTCCTTCTAAAACTACTGTAGGGACTCACTGGGGTACCCCACTGGTACTCTCCAGCTGCCCTCGGCCAGGACCAAGCCCTAGGCCACCCAGGTACCACTGGATCCTGCCTACTCACAAAGTGGGGGGTAGTAACCCCTGGCACATAATAGCCATTTTCCACCCTTCCTGTCTGCAAGACAGGGCTAGACTACCACTGGTTCTCCAGCCCAGGGTCTACAACCTTAGGTGGACCAGGAGTCTCAGGGAAGGCTCTCCTCCCCCTACCTCTTCTTCTCGGGTTCCTCCTCCTCCTGCGAGGGGTTCCCTCTAAACAACATTCTCCCAACCTAGGGTTTAACCCCTCAGGTGGTACCGGGGTCAGAGGTGGGCTCTCCCACCCTCTGCACCCCCTTCCAGAGTCCTGCTCCCTCCCAACCGGGGCGGTACCTCTGGAAAAAGAACTGGTCAGGACACTGATTACAGTAGTCCCACCCTTCAGGTCAGGCGGATCCTGAACCTGGCCTTCCAACCTCTGGTCTAAAACCTTTGGTGGAACCAATGCCTGGCACTCCAGGACTTCTGGGGACTCACATCCTATCCCCCAATCACTCCTTGTACTGGACTCCTGTACCCTCCCTACTGGAGCGGTACTGCCAGACTCTAGAACCATAGAAGCTCCGCTTACAGATGCTCCAGGTCCTCTACCCACTAGGAGATCTCCCTCAAGTGAACTAACAGGCAAGTCTAGGTTCCCTTCCTGGTGTTCCCTAAAGAAACCATCCAGGCTCTGTGACAGGGCTTCGGGCGTCTGGGGACTCTCGGTCACACACTCACTCCCGCTCCACTGAGACAGGCAGTCAGCCCCTACCCCCTTCTCACTAACCAGGGACCTAGCTGGGCTACTCTCACCCTCCTCCACCACACTGGGCTGGAAGACACCTGACCCACTATTGTTGGAATCACTCACTAGTGACTCTAAAGAACCTCTCGCACTGTCCCAGCGCTCTGCTTCCTTTGCAAGGTCCCAAGGACAAAAACATTTCAACTTCAGCAGGTGCTGGCGCAACTCTGGACAAACAACACTGAGCAACTGCTCTTTGAGGAACATATTCACCACTTCGTCCACCTCATTGTCCGAGTTAGCCCTCAGCCAATCCCACATTGCATCAGAACAGTCATCCACAAAATACCCCCACTCCTGGTGAGGTGGTTTCCTAAGGTTCCTAAACTTCAACCTGTTCTCCTCCTCTTGGGAAACAGGTACCAGACTCGGGAAACTGGGAGTGGGACTGTCTACACAGATATTTAAATAGCTGCCACCACTGGACTCAACCCTCCCTGGGGAATCCAGAAAATCAAAATTGCACTCAGGGGATAACCTACTATCTAGGGCTAGCTTCTCCCTGAACAAGGCCCTTTCAGCCTCTAGCTTGGCGTGCTCCAACCTGAGCTGTTCCATCGCTAGCTGATGCTCCCGCTCTTCCCTCCTATCCAACCACTCCTCTGGGGACAGGACAAGGGATGGGGCGCTGGTACTGACACTGGACCCAGCAAGGGACTCCCTATCTATGGGGTCCTCACTATCTGCTGATATCCATCCACTGTCATCATCATACAACTCACATTCTTCAGGGCTCTCCACAGACTCACCATCATCATGACGTGCGGCCCGGGCCCTCTCTCTCTCACTGTACTCAAGATCCCACTGACCCTTTTGCCATTGGATCAGGCTGTCCCTAAGCTGGGACTGAGTATCCAACTCACTCACCTCCATGCCTCCCTCTTCACAGAATCTGACCAGCTCTGACCTACTGTACCTAAAAAGACAACAGAGATCAAAAACAGGCTCCATTTTGGCGGACGTTCTCAAGAAGAGTTTGACACAGGGAACCTGGGGGTCTGAGCTTACACAGGAGTATACAATTACAAAAATCAGCAAGATTCCTATCTCAGAGAACTTGCACTCCACTGTCCAGTGTAACACACCACTCATTCACACACACCCTCCCCTCGGACCGGTAAGGCAGTTTCTACCACCCCTGACTTCTCAACCTGACCATAAGTGACACAGGTACCAAACTCTGGAAGCAGGGCGGGGAACAAATGTACTGGACAGAAATTACAAAATGACACCTTTCAGGAGAAGCAATACTGATCTTCCCTAAAAAACAATAATCCCCAAAATGTGGTTATCTAAAATTGCAGAGTTTTGTAATGTGGCCTGTCGCCATTGTGGTACAGCGCAAACGCAAGTCCAATCCGCACCGCTAGCCACCAATGTTAGAAACGGGACCCCAGCCGGCCAAGGCTCACGCCAAGGTCAGTCAGGGATCGCCATTTCTAAGGTCAGGGCAAGGGAGTTACACACCAAGATAACCCCTGCTCACCCTCTAGGTAACGTGGCGCGAGCAGCAAGGCTAATCTCAGAGGCGATGTGTAAAGCGTTTGCGCGCGCACCCCAGCGACAACACCCTAGGCCCACCACAAAGGAAACTCCACACAAGGTTATATCAAAAATAGCCTTTGTATTATAATAATAAAAACGCATTAGACAACACACACACTTTACAATGTGCCAACAGGCACGGGCAAGATTTACAAGGGATTATGTACAGGACAGGGCCACCTGGACCACTGTCAGGGGTATGCACTTTTTAGAAATAATACTTGTAGGTATAACACTTAGTACATAAACATATAATGACTGTAACACAGAAATAGTTAATGTAGCATACAACCAGTAACTACTGGTAAAGGGTAAATACCTCCTACGCCACCCTAAATACTGTAGGGAAATCACGCAGGGAACTAGGACCTTATCATCAGTACCTATGGAAGGAAAACCTATCACCTAAGCAAGTCACATTTAGCAAAGGGAAGGAAACCTAAAATAATCACCTAAGCAAGTCACATTTAGCAAAGGCAATAAAACACCAACATTCCTCTAAGCAGGTCACTTTTAGCCAAGGGGAATACACCATAAACAATTACCTAGGCAGGTCACTTTTAGCAAAGGTAAAAACAAACATTCCTCTAAGCAGGTCACTTTTAGCAAAGGGGAATAACACATAAAGAATCACCTAAGCAGGTCACTTTTAGCAAAGGTAATATCAAACAATCCTCTAAGCAGGTCACTTTTAGCAAAGGGGATAAAACATAGAGAACATGGCACATGAGGTATTAAAACACATTCAGAGGTGCAGGTAGAACATTTGCGCAGGAATCACATCAGTAAGTAAATCATAAATTGCGCAGGGTGCATGAAGCACAACACTAGAACTGTCCCTCAGGCCAACTGGCCTCGCAAGGGCTGAAATGCCCTGAGTCCAATGTCAGGGAAGGCTGCGCAGGCAGCCAAGAACACAAAGCCTAAACGTAGCAACTGTCCACTAAGTGCTGGACAGTTGTGAATCACTGCTGGCCAACGTTGGAGCCTCGTGGGCTCAAGAACACAATGGGGGAACACAGCGTGGGAGCCACGGGCTCTGATCAACTAACTGGCTGTGTCCCCCTAGAGCCTCTCTGGCTCGCAAAACAAATATGGGCTGGGATTAAGAGCTTCAGCGCTCTAAACAAATGTGAAGTCACCCAAGAGCATCTCTGGGGCTCCAAACAAAATGTGGCACCCAAGAGCTTCAGTGCTCTCACATGATTAATGCCCCTCGAGCCTCTCGGGGCTCGCAAACAATGATGGGCTGGGAGCCTCGTGGGGTCGTGAACAAGGAAATGCCCCAATTGCCCCCAGGAGCCTCGGGGCTCCAATTACCAGAAATGCGGGGTCGTTGGAGTCCTTGGTGGACCCAGGATGTACTTGTGCACGTTGGAGCGGCCCGCTGCCAACTGGGGCCGCTCTATCATCTAGGACGCCGGGAGCCTCTCGGGGCTCAAATAAACAATGGGGACTGGCCTCGAGCCTCTCTGGGCTCGAACATGTGATGTGCCCCTTCTCTTCTGCAGAGCGGCCCGCTGCCAACCGGGGCCGCTCTGCACACAATGAATCAGCCTCGCACTCACCGGGTCCTCGCTGGAGCTGCGAGGGCAGGAACACTGCTGGCTCACCTTCTGAGGGCAGCGCGGGGCTCCTCTTCACTCAGGGAGCCTCGTGGACACGGCAGCCGGCTTCCTGCTTCTCGGCTCCTCCTCCGGTGATGCGGCGGGAGGCTCGGCCGGCTGGGCCAATCCCAGCGCGGCCTGGCGATGACGCTGGCGGCTCCTTCTGGCTTCTCCTCGGCGGTGCGAACACGGGGCAATGCCGGGTGGGCACCGGCTCGGTTAAAATAAACAATCCCTCGAGGTGGGCACTCGCAGGGCTCCGTGAACACGGAGCAAATGCCGGGTGGGCACCGGCTTGGCAATAAAGCGCTAGTAGCGCTAGCAACAAGGATAGCACGCCCCCAGGCGCTGGGCAGTAAAAATAAAGCGCTCCCAGCGCTTAGGGAGAAATAAAGCGCTCTTAAGCGCCAAGAGCAAAAGTAAAGCGCTCCCAGCACTGAGGGGAGGAATAAAGCGCTTCTAGGCGCTCTGGCCAAAAGCAAAGCTCCAGCAGGGTCTGGAGGCAGGCAGGGGGGCAAGGCAGGGCCAGAGCCAGCACACTGGGTCTCCAGGCAGGGAGACAGTCCAAGTGGCGGTCCTCCTGGCCCCAGCAGCAGCAACAGCCCCCTCTGGCAGGATCCAAAAGTAGAATAGAGAACAAATTGTAAGGGGACACAGCCCCTTCTTATACTGTGAATTCCTTTGTCTTCAGGGTGCAGGGTGGGGGGAAACCAGTTGCAGCTGGCTTGGGAGTACCCTTGATGGCCCAACCACCCCTTTCATTCACTGGGGAGGCTTGGGTCGTTAGACAAACCACAGGGGGGCGGAGCCAGCATTGTGTGGGGAAAGCCCCAGCCCATCCAAGACCCAGGTGCACTCCTCCCACACATCACTCATGCTGATCTCACACTCACCACCGGGCAGACCCATCCAGACTTCCTGGAGCCTGGCATGCCAGCCAGCTCCAGCCAATCACGCTCCAGTATCCTCACTGCACACATACATCAATGTCCAGAAGTAGCACTTCCCTTCTAGACACATACAAGCCACACATACCATTGCGCAGCATTCATTCTCACGAGTTCATACATACCAAACTCGAGCCTGCACTCCCCACGCATCAGGAACTAACATGGACACACACATTCCCCATGCATTCCTATGGGAGAGCAGGCCAGCCATACTACACGCACGCACTTTACTCTGGGACACAGGGAAAAAGTGCGCCAAGACCCAAAAATCACTAACACTGGGTCACAAATAAAAGCAAAAAGATTAGGGGTGAACCTGCCCTAAGGCCCAAGTCCAACACCCATGAATCCCCGCCCACCCCTGGGGCCCAATCAGTGCGCTTATTGTCACCAGGAAGGTCATTGGCGCGATGAGTGTCCCTTGTTGGTACGGAACCACTCTGCTCCTACTGACCGCTTCACAGGACGGGGACAAGGCGGACTTAGGCCACAGCCACAGGACAGGCGCCCCCTCATGCATGAAAATAGGTTTGATACAGCCAATTATGAAGACCACAATTATTTTACTGAGGATTATGAGCCCGAAGAAGGGACAGGGTTTCTGTTCCACTAGGATTGCCAAGGACAAGAGAAGGGACCTGTGCCTATTCCTGTTGACCAGAAGGGATCGTATGTTCATGTTACAACACTGGGCTCTACGGAACCATTCTAGGTCGACATTGGTGCAACCAAAAGTTCTATTGCTAGGTCTAAAGTCTCTGGGGCCCCCTTGTCTGGCGCAAATGACATTTCTGTGGGGCTTTCTGGTACCCCAGTGTTTAGCCCCGTCTCACAACCACTGGAACTAGTGATAGAACCCTACACGGTTGATTCCCCTTTAGTTCTGTCTTCCACATGTGGCGAAAATTTGTTGGGTTTAGATCTATTAAAATATTAGATGCCACCATATACAGTTCTCCTGATGGTGTTTACATCACTATGGGCCCCCCTACCACACACCCAGTATATTTAGCCTCCTCAGATCCCATTCCCCAGGAACTTCAAAATGTCCCTCCTACCCTTGGGCCCACGGTGATACTGATGTCGGCCTTTTGTCCATACCCCCTTTTCTGTTACCCTATAGGAAAATGCTCGCCCTCCCTGCCTTCCCCAATACAAAATACCTAAGGAAAGAGAAAGGGAATTACTCCAGATCCTTTCTGTACTTATTGACAAGGGCGTGGTTGATGAGACAAGAGTCAATGTGTGTAATAGCCCAATGTTGCCTGTCCTCAAATGCACCGACACTTCCAAGCCCCCTGTTTATCGTTTTGTCATTGATTTACGAGAAATAAATAAAATAGTAGTTCCCCAGTTTCCTGTGGTCCCAGACATCACTGCCTTACTCACTATGGTCCCCCGTCGGCATGTTTCTTTTCTGTCATTGATTTGAAGAATGCCTTCTTTAGTATACCCATTGATGAACAGAGTAGCGACCTTTTTGGATTCTCATTGGCAGGTCGAAGTTTCCGGTTCTGTAGAGCTCCACAAGGATATACAGAGAGCCCTTCCATTTATAGACAGGCCCTCAAGAGCCAAATTGATTCCCTGTCCCTACCTCAAGGTACCACATTACTCCAGTACGTTTACGATTTGCTCATAGAGGCAGACACCGAGGCGTTATGTAAAGAAGCCACGATGAAATTGCTCCTGCATTTGGCACAGTTCAATCACAAAGTTTCCTTCTCCAAACTCTAATATTGTCGACATGAGGTTACCTACTTAGGTCATCTCCTGTCGAAGGAGGGACGCCGCCTTACTCCTGAACGAATACAGACAATCAGTAAAATGCCCCCACCAAAAACACAGAAAGAGGTCCGTGCTTTCATTGGTATCACCTCCTACTGCCGCCAGTGGATACCCAATTTTTCGCTACTCATTAAACCTTTGTTGGCCCTCACACTTAAAGATGTTCTTCACCCGCTCCCTTGGACAAATGAGTGCCTACAGGCATTTGAAGAACTAAAAACCACCTTGTGTTCGGCCCCGGTGCTAGACACCCCTAGTTATCAGAAGCCCTTCACTCTTTTCGTACATGAGCATGATGGTTGCACATTGTCAGTATTAACACAGCATTTTGGTGACAGACAACTCCCCTGTGCATATTTTTCTGCAGTTTTAGTTCCCTTGGCACGCGCATTGCCCAGTTGCTTGAGAGAAGCAGCCGCAGCTGCCATAGCCATTCGCCAATCTGCTGGTCTGGTTCTTGATACTGCACATTTATGGTTCCTCACGCAGTTGATACTTTAAGGAATAGGACAAAAACTCAACACCTTACTAGTGCACGTTTGTACGGATATGAGTTGACTCTCTTAGCCAGTCATATCACCATCTGCCGCTGCACTACACTGAATCCAGCCGCATTGTTACCGTTTGTTGATGATGACACTAGTTCTGATCCACATGATTGTGTCCTCCGGACGGAGGAAGAGACTAAAGGCCGTGTGGACTTGACGGACACATCCCTTACTGATCCTGATGGTACCCTGTATGTGGATGGTTCTAGTTTTAAACTTCCTGATGGTAACACATCTACCGCCTATGCTATCACCAGGTTACAGACAGTGGTGGAGAGAATGAGAGGATACCTTACCAATCAGCACAGGCCGCTGAGTTAGCAGCACTGATAAGAGCGTGTGAATTGAGTGCGGGGATGGCCGTCAACATCTACACCGACAGCCAGTATGCTTTCGGGGTGGCCCATAATTTTAGGCGTGTGGGCTGAGAGGGGATTTTTAACCTCTCATGGTACTAAGATACAACATGGTCAACTGGTCAGCAGGCTGTTAGAAGCATTGACTCTTCCTTCAAAGATAGCTGTGGTTAAATGAAGTGCCCACAAGAAAGTATCAGATGACATAGGGGGAGGCAATGCATTTGCTGACCTAACTGCAAAGGAAACAGCCAAAAATGCCTCCTGCTGTATGTATGTAGCTGGCCCCTCGAATTGGGTATCGGAGGTAGGGATGCATGAGGACACTCTTCAAAATGTGAAGGAAATACAGGCGGAGGCAACTAGAGAGGAAAAGGCTTTCTGGGAAGAGCAAACATGCCTATTAGATGAGAATGGCTGTTGGACGGATCTGTCTGAACAACAGCAGTGGTTGTTACCCGATGCCTATGTTTTGCCAGTGGTCACTATGGCTCATGGCCCAGCTCATATTAGTGCAAAAGGTATTTGCAAATTGCTAGCTCCAGTATGGCAAAATAAGAATATCCCAAAATATGCTGAGAGGCTAGTCAGGAATTGCATGATTTGTTTGATGCACAACCCAGGCAAGGGCATACCAACACTGGCTGGGAATTTTGCGCCCCCATCCTGCCCCTTTGAGGTGCTCCAAATAGATTATATTCAGATGGAAAGATGTAACAACCTCCAATATGTCCTAGTGGTTGTGTGTGCCTTTACTAAGTGGATTGAGGCATACCCTCTTTAATGACAGCACTGCTATCAGCACTGATAAGATCTTGTTGAAGGAATTTTTTCCCAGATTTGGAATGCCCAGAATTATCTGGAGTGACAACAGAAGCCACTTTACAGGGGAAATAATGAAGAAAGTGTGGGGATGGGGATCAAACAGAAATTCCATGCCGCCAATCACCCCCAGTCAGCGGGTTTGGTTGAGCGGACATTGAAATTGAAAATGACTAAAATACAGGCTGACACAGGACTATGTTGGCCGGACGCCCTGCCTCTTGCCCTTTTATCCACTAGAGCCACGGCACATTCCTGCACCTGACTATCTCCTTCTGAAATACACGCGACACACTGCAAGCGAGTGCCTCTGTCACTGCCATACGACCAGTGGGTCAAGGAGGGCCTGGGAGACAACGAATGTGAACAAGTCCCATGCCTTGTACCCTTCAGTGACGCTAATGTTGCCTGGGCTTCCTCTGGGCGAGAGGAAGACAACATCCTGCAAGCTGCTATTCCTCCACGTTTGAGGCTACAGGACACTCAACAGCCAGAGCCTTTGTTTCCTGATCAAACAACGCCCAGATCCACTAGGTACAACCTTCGACCCAGAAAAAGGGACTGAAGAGACAAAGGTCTCTGTCCTCTACCTCACCTGGCCTGATGTACGCTGCAGGGCTGTGATATTTGCCAGCGGGTATATGTGACCGGTGCCGGTGCACCTGACTAGAGTGTGTCAATAGGACTGCTGGAATCACTACCCGGTGAAATAACCACCAATCACAGGCAGCAACTAGGGAAGACCGGGTGAGGCATGACGGTGACAAAAATGGACGCTGAAAGTATGAAGGACAGGAAAATGAAGAAGAGAAAGTACATAAAGATAATACATGGCCGGCACACGATCTGTCTACTTGTACTTATAGTTATTTTACTCGTACTGGCCTGCCTCGGGTGGATAACACACGTTGCCCTTGCAGCACCTGAGTCTCCTACCTCTAGAGAATCGCCTCATCAGCATGTGTCACTGCCCCCCACGTGAAAACCAGAAGGGCAGAATTTTTTAACAATACTTTCATTCAGATGTTATACCAGCACCAGCTTGTGGTGAATACAACATACTGTTGGGTATGTGGGTTGCTGCCCCATAATGCGGGCAAAGGATGCCCCTGATTCCTGCTCCCTTTCCTTGAGCCAGTTCAGCCTACAGATGGTATACTGTATTCTTTAACGCCTTCTATTCAGGTAACACATCTCCGCGATCCCTAGGGAAGATAAGTAGCAAGCAAGCATTCACCCACATTATGGCTGCAGTGTGGCCAAATATGACTAAGGCTTCACCCGAAAAGGATGAATATGAGAACAACCACAGGTCTTTCTATCCATCGAGCCTCACCAACAGTGGAGCAGGATGACAGCTGCCACCCCTCAGGGACCTCCCTGTCTACCCACATTCCGGGCAATACTGCATTGAGAGCAGTGGAACAGTATGGGAAGAAAGAGTGACTGCGCCTACACGCTCCAGCTTAATGGCTCGACTCGCCCAGCTCTGGTGGCTTTGCTCAATACCTATTTTGTGTGTGGGAGCAAGGCCTACACCTGGCTGCCCAAGTCATGGGCTGGCACCTGTTACATCGCTTGGTTGCTTCCCCCGACCTACACAGCAGATGCAACACACCACATCCATGAAGAGAGGTGTAGTTGACACTGAAGACACAGCCGGGCAAGAATTTGGAGACTTTGCTAAAGGGTTCCTCCCCTTTTGGGGCCCTATGGTCAATAGTCGCGATATTCGACACCTTACAAGAGTGGTAGAGGCCACCATCAACGTGACTGCCAGTGCTCTCAGTAACATCACTGCTGAACTTCAAGATCACCACCTCATGACTTTGCAGAACTGGATGGTTCTTGACATAATCCTAGTGGACCGTGGAGGAGTCTGTACATTGATCAAAACAAGCTGCTGTGTATACATACCTGATAATGCACCAACAGTTTATCAAGCAATCTCGAAGCTCCATAAGATTGCTTCCAACAGCCATCATTGCAGCCGCATTCTTTTCTTGCCGCCTCTGTGTTCAATGTATGTCCGCACTAAGTGGCCTCTGTGCCACCTCCTTAACTCCCAAACCAGTGAATTCACACCACCAGAATGTCATGATGATGCTTCAGAAGGAGGTCCAGAATATGATGGACATTGGCCTAGGTGATGACTAATAGTTGCCTCTGCATGGCACAAGGAGGGACTGTTGAACTGTGCTTAAAATGACCATCAAGACTCCATTTTGTGTTGCCATGCTCTCAGCAACCTGGTAAAGAATTGCTTTCTGAGTCTCTGTTGGAGCTTGCTTAACCCTCCCCATTCCTTGTGGTTGAGCCATTTCCGAGAAGCTGCCTGTGTACCCTGCCCCCAATTGTACCAGAGACTTAGTCACATCCTGTCCACTCTTGGCAATTCAGCCTCCCATGACCAACGACTGTGCCCGTGACCACGCCATCTGGGCAGGGAAGTCAGACTCGATGTACATTGTGCAACCAGAGGCAGATGCTCCCTGGCCACGATTGCGCCACCCGAGACTGATGAGGAACTTGCCTGATGAGGAACTTGTCTTATGAGGAGCTTGTATTGTGTAAAGGGTGTGGCCGGTACTATAATTATGTGTGCGCTGCGGAGTGAATCAGCAGTCTCCATAGAATTGTCTTTGTGCCATTCTGGGACCCTGTCCTTAGCTCGAGCTAATAAGATAACTTACTCCCCTCCACAGCTAAGTTGTCATGGTCTCTTTGGTAATGCACAGTTGAGGAGAAGAACCCGTAGATTCTAGGTGTCCCCTGCACCGCTGGCTTTGACCCTCCAGTGGGGAGGGGTCTCCAGAAATCCGGTTCTACAGTATGTGTTTTAGGCAATACTGAAAATGGATAATTGTAACCGGCAGAGTGATTGTTCCATGTATTATCCATTCAGTAGCTGGTTTTTCTGCTACTGTGAACGGCAATTTTTCCAGTTTTTCAATGCTCAGCACCGTATAGTCTGCTCCCCTTTGTGCCAGTTTGATCTGTTTATCAGTGAGATTGAATTCTGAAAACAGTGACGTAGTATTGATTAAACGCCAAGGCACATAGCCTGACTGAAGGTTTTGCAACGTCCAGCCTAATAGCATGATAGAACGTAATTGAGACTGACCATGTTGCAACATGACCAAGTCCTGTTCCATAATGTCTATGGAAGAAGACACTATGCTGTCCAATTAATGTATCCTGGACTACAGAGTTGTTAACTCATTGTCAAATACAGAGAGAGATTTCTCTAAATGAATACGATCAATTTCTTGTATTCGTTCTGCAGTCTCTGCTTGCGTACTCTCCCATATTTCGTTATATGCAGCATATATACTGGCATATATAAAACGTTTTTGATGCATTTTTCTTGGTCCTAACATGAATTCCCTAATATCTGTGCCATCTTTATGTAAAGATAAGTGTTGCTTTACATCCTTAAGTGTACATTTCTGTAGCCAATCAAGGCAGAGATTCCCTACACTGTATGTTGTTACTATTCCTGAATGCTGTCTTTGAACATATCTTGGGTCTGGCCTATTGATTCTAAACCCTTGTGTTTTATTCAGGAATCTATCTTGACAGTTGTTTGTGTCTGTGGGCCAGATTAACCATTTATTCCAATCTGTTCTGTTGTGATGCAAAATAGTATGTACGTCGACCTCCCCACTGAAGTGTCATTACTCTCAGGTGTAGGTGTAGGTGTAGGTATGGACGGATTGTTCATGTCTTTGATTTTGGCTAATCCAAGGCAAGACATCTGTTGGACAGTGTCATTCAAAAACATAATTTTCCCAGGAATGATACAGGCTCTAAACAAAGCTTCTACCCCCTGGCCTTGCCAATCTTTTGTACCACAGACAGTTTTTGTCTCAATGTTGTCTTTCCAAAAGTCGAAACCCTGTCTAGACAGTCGGGCATAAAAGGCTGCAGAATAAATCTGTTTTGTATTGGTCAACATACTTTTCATTCCTGTTTGGTTTACATTTTTAAAGTAAAACAATTCTGCATTGGATACATTGAACCCCAAAAAGTACGGAAATTTCATAGCAAAAGTTTTTGAGCTACCCTTTGGAGGTGTAGGACAATGTTCCCATTGATTATACAATAATACATTTCTAGGCATTGTAGATGTGTGCAAGAAATGATGACCATATTGGTTATAACAATACATTTGTTCATAGTCTGATGAACCTTCTAAATATTCATGATTTGTGAATACTGCTGACATCTCTAGATCAGACATCATATTATTAACAGCCTCGAAGTCCCAATCATCAGAAAAGGTACTAGATGAGACAAAGTCACTTAATGAAATCTTGAATAAGTGTAGAATCTTCAACAGCTCCAACGGGCCAAAAATGTCATATTCTGTTTTGTCCCAAGCTATACCATCAGGTATAGGAACTGCTGTGATGTTCACTGATTCCAAGTCTCTTTGTTCACAATGGGATGGTTTGTGTGGCTTGAGGAGTAAGTTGATTTTCTTACTTGCTGTGTCCATTTTGACATATCTTCCATTTAGCAGCATACCCAGAGTTATTACTAGAGTTAACCAAAGTAGAAGAAAAATATTCCCAACACAATCCATAGTTCATTCCATGGTGAAACAGATAACTTTTTTCCAGGTGATGAAAAAAGTCAGTTGCTTGTTCTTTGAAAGTTCTTTTTGCTGGCATCGTTTCAGATTCAATGGGATCCTCAGAAAACGTATCAAAGTTAATGAAATAGCTAGAGGCATGTCTGTCAATGGTTGGAATTGCATCTGGATTTGTTGAAATCGCTGGAACCACTTGATCACTTGTTACTTCTTGGTAGACAGGTGTTTCTTGACAAACTGTTATTTGGCTCTCAAGAGGAATGAGTTCCGTAGCATTGTTGCTTAGTCCTTCTTTTCTCACTGCAAAATCTTCAAAGGTGATGAGTCTTTCAGTTTGAACCTCTTGGATTGTAGCTAGAGGAGTGTGTCTGCTACATTGGTGGAGTCCACTTGGCCTACTGCTTAGTATCGGCAACATAGTGTGGTTTGATCAGGTGGATGGATGCAAACCTATTCTCCTTTTTACCAGCAAGGGGCAGCAGTAATATGTTGAAAGGTAGGGCCGAATTTGACCAAGAACCCTTCAGTATTTGCCTGGCGTTAGCCGCCTCTCATACCATTCGAGATTACCAAACAAAGAGGCAGGCGCTGGAGACAGGAAGGCGGGAAACAGGAGTTTATTCCGACGGAGCAGAACACGTCAAATCAGACAACAGGGTATCTTCTCGAGGTGCTCTAACCGCATCTCTGAGGCCTGGCCTCTTATACACAGGTTTATGGCTTTATTATATACACTGCATCCGTAATGTTTCTTTGAAGGACAGAAAAGACATCCTCGGAATCCCTGGTCCAGGCCCGTTCCCACACACATCTACAGTAGAGTTCCCACCCCGATCTCAGCATGTGGTGGTTATCGCGCAGCTGGACATTCCGCTGGGAACGGGGATGTGTGTGATCAGTCGGATCTTCGGGGTGCGAAAGCATTGATTAATCCCTGCTCCTTTGATGTAAGGCGAGGTCCTACAGTAGGGGGCAATAAACTGCATCTGTTGGGCTAGGTGATGGCCTGGGATCAGGCCGGACAATCGGGCAGAGAGGAAGAGGTTATCAAAAGGAGTGAGATGAAAGGAGTGTGGGGGTTCAGCACGGGATGTGGCTCTGAGGCGGGGTCGCGCTGGAGGTGCGTTTATGGCCCAGGCAGGAGAGACCGGGGGCTGTCGGGGCACGGGGGAATGCTTGCGGGGCCGGGGAGTGAGGGGGAGAGACGTGCAGGCTATTGGCAGTGGGCAGAGAGGCCAAGGTACACAAAATGGCTGCTACTTTCGTACATGAAGGGGCATAAAAGGGACAAGATGGCGTGGCCACTGTTTCACGATTTTCACTTCACTTTCAACAGTGGCTGTGGTGAACATAAATGAACGCCGCTTATATATACCTAATTTTGGTCATTTTCCACAAATACTGTTCTTGATCCGTGGATTGCTAGGAGAGGTACTGGTTGTCTGTAAGAAGGCCCAAATTCCTTCTTGTCCGCGATCTTTTCTCTGACTAGATCACCAAGCTTTGGGATCCAGACAGGCCTTGCTGGCACGGTTGGTTTTTCCCCTATGGTGATTGGCTTCAGGAACACGTTGCTTTGCTTTGTTCTTAGTTCATTTAAGTCCTGTAAAACAGCCAAACGATCTTTGATATCAAATGTCTTAGGTTCCACCACTGATGTGTGACAATCAAGGTCCGAGACCAACATTCTTTTCCCAAATAGTTACTCATATGGAGTGATACCTCCTAGAGAACTTCTTGGCAAGTTGTTAAGACTACGTTGGACACTTATTAGATGTTTGACCCACCCATCACCCGAACCGAATACCCTAGCTATTTTAGACTGCTTTATGTTTTTTTCTCTCCACAACTGAATTTTCCTCAGGATGGAATGGACTAGAATACTGCAATGTAACGCCCAAACTGGCCATGGATTCTTTGTAAGCTCGAGAGCTAAACGCAGGTCCGTGGTCAGAATGTAGGGTGCCTATTGCGTATGTGCCGATAAAGACTCGAAAATATTTTATAACAGTTCGAGCATCAGCCGAGCGCTGAGGCCACATCAAAATGAACCTAGATTTAGTATTTGTGGGAGTGCATTTGTCCACAGGGACATTTGCACGTAGATAGTCTAATGCTGTCTAACAATGGTGTCTGTACTGGGCTGGCTACGTTGTAGTCAGGTTTCTGGTGGCGTTCTGGACTGCGATCTCCATTGGATGCTATACAGTCATTGATGAAGATGTGAATCTTAGTATTCATCCCTGGCCACCAGTACATCTCTTTTAACTCTAATATTGTTGTTGAGATCCCCTGATGTATCAGAACCTCACCCAGATGTGCTTCGTAAATCAAAGTTGTCCTATATTCCATGTTTGGAATTACCCTATCCCCCACTCCAGGGATTCGAGCAAACGGAACATTGTTTGTATCAGTTATATATGAGTGTTTGAGTGGAAACCCTTTAGGTAACGCTGAACCTCCGCCTTTGCTTATAGCATTGACAGCTAGCATTATTTCACTGTCTATTTTCATTTTTGAACGGGTGATTGCAGCTACGGAAGCTGATTGCACAGCCCTCTTCGTGGCTTCATCAGCCAATACATTCCCTTCAATGTGAACGCCATCACGTTGATGGCTCAGCTTGTGTATCACGTGAGTGTTTATAGTCCTTCTCGTAACTGAACTACTTGTTCCCAGAGCGTTTTATGCTTAATTGTGCCACCTTTTGCATCTTTAAAACCGTTTTGAAGCCAATTCTGTAAATATTCATTGTAGGATTGGACACAGTAGAAAGAATCGCACACTGTGAGTGTGGGGAATTATCAATCCGTATTTTCAAGTGCCATTTTGAATACTTGTAGTTCAGCTGGCTCAGCTGTACAATCTGCTAAAGATTGTGTTTTTGTGACCATTGGTCTAAATTTGCCATCTCGCATACGACCTTTAACGATCGCGCATGCCGCACTATAAGCTTGTTTACCCCCTGTAGCGGGTTGTGCAGATCCTTCAGTATAAATTATACATTCATACTGGTCAAAAGGGAGTATTTCTGTAGGCAGAAGACATTCTTGTTTGTGTTGCATGAATGCTTGTGTTTTTAAATAAGGATAAAAAAAAGTATTCAACATCAGTTGCAGCCCATTGTGTCCATCTCGAGTGTAAAGCTTCAGCATTTGGAATGCTCGCTTTTGTCACTGCTTCTAAGGCAGGTACAGGTGTTACGACCATTATGCGTTTCCCCTGTGCTAGGGCTCTTTCTTTTGCTACAGCGGTTTGAACAGCCGTCAGATTTTTTCTGTAGAAGGGAATTTCATTTCTGCTTGTGTGTACAAATGTGATTTGTAAGCTATTGGTTCTTTTTCACCTTCGTTAAAAGTTAAGTAAGTGAATCCGCATTGACTCGGAATGATTCGGATCACTTTGCGTACGTTTACACGTGTTTGCAAATGTTTTGTTGCTAACATGTCTGTTTGGAGTGAACGCTAAATTACTGTGTGTTTTTTTGTCCAATTTACTGTTTTGAAATCAGGTTTGATTAATTCATAGAGAGGTTTACCCTTTCTGCATAATTTAGAATGTAAGTTATTTCGAAATTCGGGAAACCTAGAATTGAATTGAATTGAAGTTTTTCAGGGTTTTGGAGGTTGGTGCAGCGCACACTTTTCTAAAAAGTTGACTGCCAGGCTTTTGCCTTCACTTGATAACTCATATCCTAGGAAAAGGATGTTGAGATGGGCAATTCTTGATTTCCTAAAATTGAATTTGTATCATTCAGAGGCGAAGCCCAGTATAATGGTGGTAACCCTGTTCAAGTCATTGTCTGTCAGATAGATGTCATCGACATTTGACAATGCCTCGTCATCATAAGTTTGTATTAACTCTGTTACTCTTGCTGAGAATAACCTTGGACTATTCTTGAATCCTTGAGGGAGACGACAGAAGTGGTGCTGTGTCCCCAATATTGAGAAAGCGGTCAAATACCTGCTTTCAGGTGCAATGTTTTGACAAAAGAAACCGTTAGAAATATCTAATGTGGTTTTGTATTTTTTACGCACAATGTTATTCATTAATGCTGTACTGTGTGCATTTTGCACTGTAAATGTCTAGCAACAAGAGTTTAGATGTCTGTAATCCAAAACTAGACGATATGTATTGTCTGGTTTGGAAACAGGAAACAAAGGATTGTTCATTGATGAGGTGCATGTTTCAATCACCGATTGATAGTCAAGTTGATCTAAAATCTCCCTGACCTGTTTTTTAGCTTCTTGCTTAACTGGATACTGCCTTTGTACAGTCGGTTGATTTTTTAAATTGGATTTTGTGGTGAGGCGAGTCCTCATCCCATCCTACATGATTTTTGTATAATGCAGGAGCTTGGGTCACTGCCCATTTCCTGGAATAAGTATATTTTAAATGTACTGGAATATGGTAAGAGAAATCTGGCATAATGATGTCTTTGCCATGTGGGCACTCCCTGACAAATTATGGTGGCCAGTCTTTTTCTGCTAGAAGTATGTCATAACCCCTCGAAAGTCGCTCCCAAAAGAGTGCTTTCACTTTTCTTGGTATGTCTCCCTCCATCCGGAGTGTTATTTCATTTAACCTTTGTGGAGAGCTAACCCTGGTATCTGCAGTTTCAACTTGAATGTCCTCATTCAAGTCCCCTGTCTCCAGAAGTCCCGTCAGGTTCTTGCGAGCTATTGTTACTTTTTGTTTGCTTTTCTGAACGTGTTGATCGTCTTTGGACTTCACGCGTTCTTCCTTGTTTTCTGACAGTCCTCTTCTTTCGGATTTCTGTGACGAATTCTGAAAGGTATGAGAGGAACGTGTATCAGTATCTCGATATCTGTCAGGTTTCCTCAAATTATCCCTATTCCTGAGGTTGTACCTCCTTTCAGAGGGTTCCTTTTGAGGAGACCTACCTCGGGATGAGAACGCTTCTCTTTGGAAATGTTTTTTGCTATTTTCCCACTTCTTTTCAGATGAGGTAGGGGTGCTTTTAGTAAAGATCTTTTCAGGACTTTCACATAGTTGTGGTTTAACTGGTTTACCACTCAAACTGTCTCTGCATAATTTTTCATAGGATTTTTCAATTATTCTGGCTAGTTCTTGTGGTTGCTCTGTTACATCAAATTCCCTTTATTTCTGGCAGATCACCTCTGATGCTGCTTCACCTTTAATATGAGATAATATTACTGATGAAACCTAGTTAAAAATTTTCAGTAGTTTCATACCTAAATTCAGAGCAGGCTCTGCCCCGTATTCATTTTGAATCTGTTTCAGGACATCAGGTATTACCGCCGTAGACGGAACACCATGTGTTTTAGTGTAGATTGCAGAGAAGACTAGACCCCAAGTGGTGCAGTCATCCAGATGTGGTGTGATCCCCATTAGTAGACAGATTGTTAGAATTCTGTGTTTCTCATGAGGGCTAGTATTAGGAAATACTGCTTCGATTTGAGTAATTTCTTTAGCTATCCAGAACGGAATTTGTTCACGTTTTGCGGGTAATTTACCCATGACTGTGTGTAAAGTCTGTGGTGTAATTTTTTGTGAATTCCCCTGGTGAGAGGTTTGTTGTGGAATAACTACTGCTGGTTGGACTGTGAGAGTCCGCAAGACATAATGAACTAGTTGTCTATAGATTCTGACTAACTCTTTGAGTTGAGTGAGTCTACCTCTGACATGTCATCAATGTCAGGATGTGGTGTATAGCCAGCTAAAACCGGTCATGTTGCTCCTGGTCTACCTAGTGGACCGAGCCTGGTAATGTGATTTAAATGTTTTAGGGAGCCTTTAAACCAGAGCTCATGCTCCTGGTATGTGAGTGGAATTTCAATATCCTCGAAAGGAATATATTCATCCGGTGGATCATCTTCCTTGTAGAAGTGAAACATATGTGTTACTGGATTTGCTTCTGGGAAGACTATCCATGAATAGAATACCTCTGTCTGATGACATTCATGTGCCTCTATCACAAAAACTTCCCTACCACCTCTCGATGTTAGGCCATGTTTTATATGTTTTATAGTGATGGCTTTCCTTAAATTTGGAGGAATGATTATAGCATTCGCATCGGTTTCTTGGAAACCTGTGTATGTTAAAAGCTGGTCCGGCGTCTTCGCTTGCAGCTCTACCGGTTATGGAGTTATCCTCGTCAGCCATTTTAATGAAATTTGCAGAGCACGTTTCAAGGAAACAAAGATAAGGTGCACAATATTTTGGAACACTGTATCCTTCAACATTGCACAAACCAAAAAGCTAATACATAGGATTTTCTGTTCTACTCAGCTATGGCGGATATTATCCCTTACCCACTCCAGATGTCTATTGGAGTTTTATGAGTAAAGGGGTCTCTGAGAAAAGCACGACAGAGTTACTTCAGTATCTAGCATTAAATTAGTGCCTTACCAAACCATTGGGCTCCATGTAGTGTAGTTCCTATATCCCTAATAGGCTCTGCGCATTAGAATAACATACACTATAGATTTGACATAGGACTGAGGTCAGTATGCCTCTATCGAGTATATTAAACTTAATTGTGTGTGTGCCAGCTAACTCAGAGATCACTAGAAACTTTCTTGAATGAACAAGAAGGGATTAGTCTGACAACCGCATAAACATGACAACTTTGTTTCCCTTAGTATCAGAACAATATCTTCAGAGTCGTGGAAACAATAGGTAACTATTTCACTCAGTCAATCGTGCATGCTTTGTTTCTACAGAGTTGCACAGAAATAGTGAGACAGGCTTTTCAATCAAAAGGGTTTATTGAACAGTCGTATTTCTCATGCAAGAGATATGAACAGTTATTTATTTACATACACAACAAATATTTGGTGGAGGGTCTCAGGGCGGGTTTAACGACCAACCAGGTACATGCCCCAAACAATACTATCACAACACAAAATACCTGGGGGTCAAGAAATGTAAGTCAATCAGAAAGGATCTCAACACCGATACTACACCAATAACACCCGTGAGAACATTGTGCATGTTAAAGGTGCCGGCCGAATCAAGGCTCAAGAGCATATGGAGAAAATGATTCCCATCAGAAGCCACACAAAGTGAAAAGTAGTCGTAAAATTAGGTGAATTGGGTAGAGAAACAGGATTTATTAGTATCTCCCAATCCCTAAGGTTAAAAAGCAAGTGTAAGTGCGGGTTTGAAATAATAACCGTACTTGATAGTGGTCAACATGTTTCTGCATGTAACTAGAACAAAGTTTCCAATGCATTCATCAGGACCTTTGATGGTTAACACTACTGCTTGTAATAAAATATGAAAAAATATCACCTGAAAGTCCCAGGTGTGTACTCAACCGTATACCATAAGTGTTGGTTGAGAGGCTTCACCCCACCTGGCTGCAGCTCAGGTTGAAGGAGCACCGCTCTTTCCGTCGGTGTCTCCGGGCAGTCGTCTGTACTGTCTGGGGGGGCCTGTTTCTCTACCCAATTCACCTAATTTTACGACTACTTTTCACTTTTCACTATTATCACTATACACTGCTTTATTCAGGAGCCTCTTTAATTTTTTGCACAACATACCTCCCACTTGTCACATTTATCGGCTACGGTTACATCTGACCAGCCGTTATTGCCTCCTGGGTAAGGAGAACCCAAATGATGAGAAAGAGGGCGGTACAGTGTGGCTTCTGATGGGAATCATTTTCTCCATATGCTCTTGAGCCTTGATTCGGCCGGCACCTTTAACATGCACAATGTTCTCACGGGTGTTATTGGTGTAGTATCGGTGTTGAGATCCTTTCTGATTGACTTACATTTCTTGACCCCCAGGTATTTTGTGTTGTGACAGTTATTTATTTATTCATTTATTTATTTAAAGGTTTATATAGCGCCAGAATCAACTCCAAGGAGTTTCTCTGCGCTTATGTGGGTGCGTATCAGTTGTTCATGGGGAGACTGTTGGTTGTTTAAAAACAAAAGAGAGAGGTTTTAAGTAATTTCCTAAAAACAAGATGGTTCGAACATTCTCTTAATTGAAGAGGGAGGTCGTTCCAATATTTAGGTCCAAGGTATTAGAGAGATTTACCCCCCAATCTCGCTCTCCTGATTCTGGGAACTGTCAGCAGATATTTAGTGCTGGAGCGCAGAGCTCTCGAGGGGAGATAGGGAATAAACTTTTCGGACAGATAACTGGGGCCGAGATTGTGCAGTTCTGTGTGAATGGTACAACAGACCTTGAACTTTATCCCTTGGCGTATTGGGAGCCAGTGGAGTTTTAGAAGAAGAGGGCGGGAAGCTGATCTAGGCGACATGTTTAAGACCAGTCATGCCGCCGTGTTTTGAACCACTTGTAGTCTATTAATTAAACCTTCATTGGCAGAGAGCAACAGACCATTGTAATAGTCTAGGCGGCTCAATATAAGTGCCTGGGTCAGAGTCTTTCGAACAGAGTCTGGAAGTAAAGGAAAGACTCGTCGGAGTAGGCCCAAGGTGTGAAAGCATGCACCAAATGTCTGGCTAACATGCTCTTTAAAAGTAAGAGCTTGGTCTAACCGAACTCCCAAATTTTTAACAGACGTTTTAGGAACACGGGGCTTTCCAAGATTGAAGGGCCACCAATTTGGGGACCATAATACACAGGCCTCTCCAACAAGTAGGAGCTTGGTTTTCCCAATGTTACATTGGAGGAAATTACTCCTCATCCACTGTGAGATGGCATTCATGCCCAGAGAGAAGGTCTCCTGGATGGTAGGAGTAAGTTCATCGAAGGGGAAAAGCAGCTGTGTATCGTCTGCATATGATATTGGAACAAACCCATATTTTCTTAGAACATTAGGCAAGGGAGCCACATAGATGTTAAATAAAGTCGGGCTCAGGCAGGAGCCCTGTGGAACTCCCTTGATAAGTCCCATGGTTGCCGAACGATACGAGCCTAGAGTAACCGTCTGAATCTGGCCAAATGGAAAACTTGCCAATCAATGAAAGGCAGAGTCCCTTAGTCCCATTTCCTTCAGCCTTCTGAGCAGTATTTGATGGGAGACAGTGTTGAATGCGGCTCATAGGTCCAATAGCACCAGAATCATAGAATGGCCCTTGTCTAGGGTCATTCTGATGTTATCTGTGACCTCCAGCAAGGCTGATTCGGTGCTATGACCTCTAGCAGGGCTGATTCGGTGTATTCCTTGTCTGGCTATTCAGCCAGACAAGGAATACACAACGTAGCAGAGGCAGGCTTAAAACACAGAATGTTAAAACCAACTGCACTAAAAGATGCATTTTATCATTCTGATTTCAGGCATGAGTCCATGAGTCAGTTAGGATTATAAAATGTAATAATGAAACTGCCCATGCTGGGGGGCGTGGCTAAGCACGCAATGGCGGCAGACGTGCCTGGGTAGAGCTCCGTGTGAGACTCCCCTGCCACAGGCCAATTCTCCGTCATTTTAGCCCGTGACTGGCTGAAATTGCTGCCGAGTGCCTGCCGGACGCTCTTCTGCTGGCTGCCAAAGTTTGGGTCGGCTGGTGCACTTGTAACCGCTCCAGTGGACACGGGAGCTGCCGGTCCGCCCTGTGCTCGTCTGCGGAGCGGCGTGGAGACCTACGTGAGGCCGGGGATTCGGCCGGCCTAGTGGGCCCGCCGGAGTGGACTGCAGCCTGCCGCCCCTTAGCCCGAGACTGGGCGCAGCCGGACCCTTTCTCGTGGGGCCTGACGGGGAGACCGGAGCGACGGAGTGTGGCCGGCCCCTGCTGGCCCAAGTGCAGGTGAAGACCGGTTGGCCGGAACGGCCTGGAGATGCCCCACTCTTGCCGCGGTGACCGGGCGAGTCGTCCCGCGGCTTCCCGGGGGCCTCGCTGGAGAGGTGCCGACCTCCTTAGGGGTCCGACTGTGAAGTTGCTGCCCGAGGCCTCTACCGCTGGGCGGACGTGCCTTCCTGTGCCCGGAGACGCGGCCGCCTACACCGGATCGAGCGAGGTGAGGAGCGCGGTGGGGCGTCCCACCCCCCCTTTCCTTCCCCCCCTTCTCGCACAGAGCTCCCGGAGTCACCGCTACAGCGCAGGGGTACTGCATAGAGGTGGGGAGACACGACCTACACGTTGGGACTGGTGGCGGAGAGAGCAGTGTGCCGCGACAACGTGCCGCTTCCCCCCTTATTTCCAACGACCGCGGCGCCCTGTCGGATCCTACGGGCTGCACACGCTGCGGAGGGGGTTGGACATTGGCGTTATCCTGCTGAAATTGGCCGACTTGCACTACTGTGGGGGTGCCCCCTGACCGCACATTGCCAATCTTGCACTGGCCTGGCACTGAGCAGCGCTCCGTTACCCCCACTGTGCCGAGGTGAGGAGACAAAGGCAGCTCCAGACCACGATTTGCCTGGCGACGCCGCATGCTTGCTCAAGGAGCGGTCTGCCATAGCCCCGACCCGCCTGGCCCGGGTGGTGGAACCTGCGCGACGCACGTGGGTGCTGTGAGGACCTGAAGAGCACACCAGCCTGGACTACTTGGACTTATACTGCCCCCCCCCCCCTTCTGGGAGATCTCCGGTCACTTGTGCCATAGTAGGTCTTATTGCACTGCATCATTGGCCAGCCACGACGCAATCGCTCATGTCGGGGGGACCTAAAACGAGGGCTGTCACAGGCAACGCGCAGGTGAAGGGGAAAATGGCGAAGCAGGTAGAGGCGGACCACACTACATCCAAGCTGGACACGATGCTGGCGGCCATGGAAAGACTTGAGGAGTCGATGCAACAGGCCCGGGCCTCCTTAGAAACTAAGATCGACAGCGTGGCTATAGACATGACGCACCTCCGAGCTGATCATAAAAAACTGTCGGAGAGGACGACGACGCTGGAGACCGCAGTAACGGACCTGACTCCCAAGGTATCCCAGATGGACAAACATGTGCAGAGCCTTCTCAACAGAGTGGAGTTCCTGGAGGATCGCGCGGAGGATGCGGAGGGGCGGGCGAGGCGGAACAACATCCGCATCATGGGACTGCCGGAGAGATGGGAGCCCCGAGAGGCCCCAGAACACGTGGAGCGGTGGCTCAGAGACATTCTCCCAGACGGTACCCTCTCGCAGCATTTTGTAGTGGAGCGCGCTCATCGTGTACCGTCTAAACCCCCCCCTGAAGGCTCTAACCCCCGGCCCATGCTCATCCGAGTGCTGAACTATCGGGACCGAGATACTATCCTGCGGGAGGTCAGGAAATTGGAGGAGGTCAGGGTGGACATTGCACCGATTATGTTCTTCCCGGAATACACGATACAAGTGCAACGGCAGCGACACTCCTTCATGGAAGTCAAACAGCAGCTCCGCCGCATGGCACTCAAATACTCCTTGCTCTTTCCTGCTCGTGTGCGCATTGTTGCCCAAGACAAAACGTATTTCTTCAATACTCCGGAAGCTGCCGAGACCTGGCTTGACTCGGGACTTGTTCTGGACCCGGGTGGCCCACCCCCGAGATCCCGCCGTGGAGGAAGCGCTCGTCGACGCCGGCGCATGAGACACTCGACGGCGAGCTCGGTGCGCCCAGAGGCGAACATTGGCCCTACTCCGGAACACCGCCATGAGGAGCAACAAGAGGCGATCCGCAGAGTGGCGGAGATCAGCGGGTCACAGCAAGATGCCCCAGCCACTGGTGCCAGTCCTGGCGCCACGGGAAGTGATGATGACTATATATATGGCCTACCGGATTCGCAGGTGTCTGTTGAACTCCCGGATGTCACACCACAGACTGCTGATTTACTCAACTGACATTGCAGTGAGCTCTCTGACTGCTGGAGAAAAGGGAACTACACTTACCCGAGACTGCTGTGCCTCCACACCACAGATACACAGGGAGCCTGCTATGCCGCCTCGAGGGGCGCTGGTGTGCGACCAGAACTCGGAGACACAGGACTCGAGCGCTGAGCGGACTGATGGCTCAATGAAACGAGACTGCACTGCCGGTGGTGGGTACTGAGGGGGGGGATGGGTGAGCTGCCCCCTGATGGTAAGTCCTTGCAGGTGAACTGTCTGAAGAATCTGCGGGCTTGTTGCTGCCTTGACAGCGCTTAGATCTGTGTGCCTCCACTGTCATTGGGAGATACGAAACGAGACGCCTGTGGCATGGGGGGAGAGCCCATGTCATTACTGCATGTATAGTGGGTACAATTGATTCATGTGCTTAGTGAACCCCCTCCTACATTCTTTTAGAACGTACGAACAGTTAGTGCTCACTAGAGCGTTTGGACGATGGCATGTTTTGCAGTTGCCCTTTTGGCATTATTATTCACTGTTTAATGGTTACAGGATTGGTACAACTTCCCCCTCCCCTTAATGTGTGTAGGAGCTTTGGAGCGAATTGGTGGGCAATGTATCTGATATTATGTGATGGTTTGAACTGGTGGGACGCGATTTGCTGTGCGGTGGGTGGGTGGGGAACCGGGGTGGTGGTGAAGAAATGTTCTAATGGCTGTGGTTAAATTTTGCACTTGGAATGTACGAGGTATGCACACCCCCTCACGTCGTTATCAGGTATACTCCTATCTCAAGCGGCATCAGGTACAGATAGCGCTATTACAAGAGACGCACCTGACAGGATCAGAGACACATACCCTGCGCCGCCGCTGGAGAGGGCAAATATATGCTACAGGTTACTCGGCTTACGCGCATGGGGCTCTCATATGGATTCGTCCTGGAGTCCCCTTTGCTATGACGCATAGCCACATAGATGAGGAAGGCAGATATGTACTACTGCAGGGAAACCTAGACGGCCAACACATAGTCCTGGCATCCATATACGCTCCCAACATTGACCAGGGGCGCTTTCTCACACACTTGTCGTCAGCACTTGCAGCATGGCCGGGAGTGCCGCTCCTACTAGGAGGCGACTATAATTGTGTCCTGGATGTGGTGTTGGATAGGTCCACCCCTCCTTTGGCGAATGCGACGATGCACGGTACGTCGCGCGCATTTGCTGACTGGGCAGCGCAGTGGGATCTTGCTGATGCTTGGCGCTGCCGCAATCCCACAGCACGGACTTACTCGTACTATTCCGGCGCCCACGCATTACATGTCAGACTCGACAGGTTCATGTTGACCAGCGACCTCTTACCATTAGTCATGGACACTCAGTAACTGGGTCGCACTCATTCGGACCACAATCCACACACACTTGACTTCGCCTGGGAGCGCCCACACCCGCCGATACCCATGTGGCGACTCCAGCCGGACGTACTGTTGGATGCTCCCTTCCGAGAGCTGCTCTCGAGCCGTATCTTACAGTATTTTGAAGACAACACTGATACTGCGTCCACCCCGCAGGTCGAATGGGATGCATTCAAGGTGGTGGTGAAAGGCCACTGTCTGGGAGCGCAGGCGGGACTACGACGACAGGTAGATAGGGAACTGACACAAATAGAGACGGAACTACTGTCGGGCGAACGGGAGGCGGTGGAGGGAGACGACTCGACTTTTCTAGATGCGCGCGGTAGACACACGTTACTCCTCGATAGGCTGAAGAACTTGAACTATGCAGCCCACTCGGCGCGTATGCATCACGCTGACGATAAAGTTGGCAAACTTCTGACTTGGCTAATCAGAAGAGACACCCAAACATTGCCAGTGATGTCGATCCGCACGACGCAGGGAGAGGTGGTCTCCACCCAGAGAGCTATCCATGAAGCATTTTCGGGCCACTACAGGGCCTTGTACTGCTCTCGATTGAGGGTGTCTGCAGCAGAGATCACAGAGTACTTATCAGGCCTCCTGTTGCCGACAGTCACTAATGCGCAGTGCGAGGAACTGGGAGCGCCGTTCACTGCAGAAGAACTCCGGTCTGTAATATACTCTCTTTCGAATGGTAAGTCCCCCGCGCCTGATGGCCTGCCAGCGGAGTTTTATAAGGCGTTCTCCACCATTCTCATTCCTGAATTGCTGCGGGTGTATGCGGCGGCGATACGGGAAGCAGTACTTCCTTCGTCCCTGAACGAGGCCAATGTGATCTCCCTATTGAAACCAGACAAAGACGCATTGAACATGGGATCTTACCGGCCGCTATCCCTCCTTAACACGGATTATAAGATCCTAGCATCTGCGCTGGCCCAGAGATTGGCACCTTTGGTCCCTACGGTAGTACACGCAGACCAGAACGGATTTGTTCCTACCCGCAGTACGTCTTACAATATTAGACAACTGTTTCGAGTGCAGAGTCAGGCTGTGTCCCGGTGGCCACGTTCGGGGTGTGTGATCCTCGATCTTGAAAAGGCATTCGACTCGGTAGAGTGGCCTTACCTAGCGCTAGTGCTGGAGAAGTTCGGATTGGGTGCGGCCTACCTCCGAATGGTGGAACTCCTCTACTCTGCTCCTGTGGTACGGGTTCGAACAAACAGGCTCTTCTCGGACCCGATTCATGTCCGCAGGGGCACGAGACAAGGGTGTCCTCTCTCCCCACTGATATTCGCGCTCGTGATGGAACCACTGGCGACACTGCTACGAGCCTCTGGCGAGACTTGGGGGATCCAGCTGATGGATGGGATGCACTCAGTATCGCTATATGCCGATGATCTGTTACTCTATGTCAGGGATCTGTCCTGCTTCCCGCGCGCACTAACAGACATATTCAGAACTTTTAGCGAAATGTCGGGGTTGCGCGTCAATTGGGCGAAGTCGGGAGTGTACTCTTTTGCTGCAGATGCCCCTGAGTGTGATGTCACGGTAATGGGCGAGCGGCTCCTATGGTACCCCACAGTATCCCGATATCTGGGGATTCGAGTATACCGCGAACCTGCGGACCTGCTGGATGGCAACCTCACGAGGGCGATTTCCTCGCTCACAGCGCAGGTTTCCTTCAGGAACACTCTTCCGCTGAACGTGCCCAGCCGTATAGCTCTGGCGAAGGCGATCGCCTTGCCTAGGCTACTGTATTACTATGCAAACCTACCGGTCTATGTCCCAGTTCGCACGTTGCGCGAGCTAGACACTTTGCACAGGCGATTGATTTGGAACAAAGGCCGTCCTAGAGTGGCGTTGAGAACCCTTTACGCTGCGACCGAGAGTGGTGGACTGTCGGTCCCGAACCACGAGCTGTATTATCTGGCTGCACAACTGCAGTGGGTGGCTTACTGGCTGAGCGGGCGTAATCTGAGTGACACGGCCACCACGGAGACTATTATGTCGGTCTCCCAGATCCATGCACTGTTTCATCCCTTGGCTCGGTCCCCTGTTCAGAACCAACTCCACCTTGAGGTGGCGCGGAAGTGCTTCGTCAGGAGTCTGAAACTTACTGCAGCGGTAAAGCCGTACGCACCCAACTTGCCCTTACTGGGTACGCCCTGAGGATCCGGGATACTCACGGCCCCTCTGCTGGAAAGCTGGGGAGCAGCTGATTTAGAAAGCTTAGGCGACCTCTTTGAGGAGGGTGCACTGCTTTCTTTCGAGACACTTGCAGGAAACACGGGGTTGCCGGCAGGGCAATTCCTGACTCACGCGAAACTAATGCACACATTGACGAGGTCTTGGGGACCACTGGCGGAGGAACCACCGATCCACCTGCTTATCCAATACTTACATGTGATGGGCAACGGCTCTCATCTCATACATTGGATTGCTCAAGCGTTACACACTCACACACAATTCTCTCCTCAACGTCTACGGGACAAATGGGCGACTGATAGAGGACGGGACTGGACTGACAAAGAGTGGGCGAGAGTGCTGGCAGGATCGCTGCATGTACCGCGCAATGCACGCTTCAAGATCATACAGTACTACGTGATCCACCGAGCATATCTGTCCCCGGACAAAATTAATCGATACTTTGGACTCACTGCGACGGCCTGCCCTAAATGTGGCCTTGTGGACGCTCAGTTTTTGCATGTCCTCTGGTCCTGCGCTTTGCTGCAGCCTTACTGGACTGCAGTGTCTACCGCCTTGGCGAAGGCGACAGGGGGCACCTTACCAAATACTTGGGAAGCTTGCCTGTTGGGGTTATTTAGAAGAATGAAACAGACAAAGGTGCAAGCGAGATTCTGGGATCTGGGGCTGATTACGGCAAACGCCTTATTACTAGACGATGGAAACATCAAGTGCCCCCCCCAAACGGTGCAGTGGCGGCGCTCGTTGGATAATTGGGCGAGGGCTGAGAGTGTGGCATTGCACCGAGAGGAAATGGCAGGGCTCCGACTGTATCCTATTGCGCTGGAATGGGATGCTATTCTGTCGTCCTATCACCAGGTGTGTTTGCAAAATGGGATTACGTGAGCATATTTCACATGTTCTCCAGTACCACGGCTAGAATTACTCTCACACCCGCCCCCACCCCCCTCCCTTACTGCCTCCCTCCCTGCCCGCCCCCCCCCTCTCGCCACAGCATTTCCCACATGCCCTACTGTACATAAGACGGCTACCAAGACCACCATGTTCCTGCGGACATGTCACCCCTAGTTGCACTCCATTCGGTATCACAAGCTCCACACGTACACACATGATCACAGTTAGGTACCGCCTGGTTTATGATTTCCTATATGTTTAGAATTGTTCTTTATGGTTTATAGTTTTCTAATGCAAATTGAGTGTGCAGTATCTTGGCAATGGGATCAACTGACCTGTTTCTCCGTTTATGGTATACCTTGAGTGCTGTATGGAATGAGACTGGACTATGCAGCCACTATACAGAGGTTCCTGGCATCAACGCTAGGCACTGTCACTACTGAACGTTAAAGTATCATGCATATGCTGAAGCTATATGAACCTGTCATGCTGTTTACCTGTACACCTGTTCAATTGCCCCTCTGCTGCCATACCTCCAAGGGGGGGTGGGGATCCGCGAAGCCTGGTATTCACTGTCATATGTAACAGCACCGTTTATCCAATATAACTGCATTTGTGTAATACTGTACATTGATAAAATGCAATAAACATATTCAAACAAAAAAATGAAACTGCCCATGCTGGTCTATGGGAAACAGATAGCCTTGCAGTAGTGAAAAATGAATATGGCTGTAATTCACTATTAGGACATGCCGCAAACACCAAGGCATGTCCTACCTTTTACCTACAATGCACCCTGCCCTTGGGCCTACCATAGGGGTGACTAATGTGCAGAAAAGGAAAGGTTTAGGGACTGGCAAGCGACTGCACTTGTCCAGTCAACATGGCAGTACCAGACTGCACACAGGCTCTGCGATGGCAGACCTGAGACACACTGTTACAGGCTGCTTCTGTGGGTGGCACAACCAGTGCTGCAAGCCCACCAGAAGCATTTGGTTTACAAGCCCTGGGCACACTCAGTGCACTGTACTGGGGTCTGATAAGTAAACCAAACCAACCAATCATGGAATCACTAATCCATACATCAATTTACCATATGGAGCACTCACATTGTGGCACTGGACAGCAGTGGCACAGTGCCCAAAGCATCTATAACCATCAAAAACACATGAGACAACAGCAATAAAATGGAAGGGAGACCCACGCCAAGGTGCCAGGTCTAACACTGATGTTCTCTAGAATGTCATTCTATCTGTTTAAGAGATAAGCCAAGTGTAAGAACTTCCTTATCTATAAGAAAAATAAACGCATATTCTGTGTTGTCATGCCCATTGCCTGGGGATTGGGCCTTCTTCGGACAACTAGGTAAACTTTAGGACATGTGCTCTCATTGTTCTTGCAACCACAGAAGCCAGGAACTACATGGAGCACAATGAATGCCCAGTATCTCCTCTTTAGTCTTTGTCGTTCAGTGAGCAAGAAAGTCCTAAAGTGGCGGGTGTTGTAGGATATAATGTCTAATTCAGGCAGCAGACCTGGTACTCGTAGTAAATAGGTCCAATCAGTTTTATTATTTTTACTAAAAGATATGGGATTTTTATTGTTGAGGTAATATAGTAACATACTTAGTAATTTTAACAAGCTTATGGCACTATAGTATTCTAGCATACATTACATGTCACCCTGTAACTCACTAGTGCTCTTTCTGTTGCAATTCTTTGCGGCCATAGCCAAGCACAACTCACTGTTCTTTGCGTATTTGTCAGATGCACAAGTATCTTACTGTTGATGTTCTCTCTCTTCTTATAGGGATTGCCACAGTCTGATATAAGTAAGTTTTTAGTCGATGTATGGTCTATTGGGAGGAAATGGGGGTTCTTAGAGTTCCTTTCGAGTTTTGGAGCAGTGTTGGAAGGGCCTTGCATTACCAGGCAGCCTTTGCCTGTGATGCAAATACTTCTCTTCTGCTCTTGCTGCTAAGAAATAGTTGGTTGTGCTCCACAAGACCAGACGGAGTTCACAGTGGCAACACAAAACTCAGATATCAGCCACCAAACCAAAATGCTGTGTGGAGTCACACACACCGGCCTCAGACCTGTAATTGTTCTTTATTAGGGAGAGCGACACAACGTGGTTTAGTAGTCTACTTTTATGGTTTCTCATTTAACACACACAAAAAGTTTGGTTCTAACAGAAACAAGTAAATGTAAATGTAGCCGTACTTGTAAAGCGCACTGATACTCCTGAGTGTCCTGGCGCTGTACTCATACCGCTAGGAAACCCTTCCTGGTTTTTCCCCGTGAAATGTCCACTCCTGGGCATCCCCAGGGTGCAACCAGGCATCCCTAGCACTGTAGGGGGCCGTTGTGGAGACTAAGCAAGCTATTGCCCAGAGTTGCAGCGTGGGACCCATGCTTAGAGTAGGCACCGAGGCGAGAAATCAGGTCCGAGGAATTATGAGCCCAAGATCCGCCGAGACCAGCCAAGGCAGGAATTGAACCCTGGTCCCAGGCCAGACCTCTGCATCAGGGTCTGCCGCTCTAACCATTGAGCCACACTTCTCCACTTTCCAACTCCAACCACTAAATGGTAGGATATGATCAAAGCATGTGAATCTAGAAGAGCTTCTAGATTGTAGCTGTAAAACTGTTGTTACAGTTAAGAAACTTGTTTCTTCTCAAACGTGCCGCTCAAGAGCTTCAGCTTCTTTGGATCAGGCCCAGAAGGCAAGCAAAGACTCCAGTTTGATTTAGCAATGTTGGAAACTAACAGTAGCACAAGATGCAGTTAGAACTAAGACTCTGAAAATTGAAAGGCATATCTTTAGCATGTCTCAGAATCATAGATCTCACTTTTAGGGAAATATGGGCACATGCATCAAAGTAGTCAATGGCGATTCTTTAATTACGATTTTGAAGGAATCGCAAATAAAGAATCGCATTGCTATGGGCCTATAGGAATTAATGGGAATTGCATGCGCAATTTGCGAGTACCCAATAGGTACTCGCCAATTGCGCATGCAATTTCAAGGGTGCAAGGATGCCAAAAGGACACCCTGTTGCACCCCTGAAATTTTTAAGTGAACACATGTTGTCACACATATACCCCAAGGGCATGTGTCTGTGTAACCTGGAACTTTCAAAAATGCACTTTAGTGCATTTTTCAAAGTTTTTGCAAATTACCGTCAAGTTTCATTTGACGGTAATTTGCATCCCCTAATAGCGAAATTGCTATTTTTAATGGCATTGGATTTGAGGCATCGCAAATTGCGAGTCCTTAAATGCAATGGTAATTTAAGTAATAGCAACTTTTGCAATTACTTACATTGCAATTGTTGCATTTAGGATGATGCATCCGAAATGCAGAAATACCAGTCGCAAAGGGGCAGTTTCTGAGAATTTGCCAGTTTGCTACCGGTTTTTCCTTTGATGCATGTGTCCAATAGTCCTTGCCCCTGAACAGGAGACAGACAAGGATTCTGACTCCGGTCCTTGCCTTAATTTAATACAGGTGTACAGAACTTTGTTAATGAAAAATGAACAATCGTGAACACAAAGATTCTGCTTACATCCAGTCCCGGACATGGGCAGTTGGCCTGGTTCCAATTGTCCACTAGGTTTCCACGCTAACCTCAAACATTAGTGGGAACTAGTTCTGGAAAAATTTAATTTTTTTCAAATGCCCACAGTGCCATAGAATGCGGCTAGCTCTCTTAATTTGTGTTTTGGCATCTAATACAGCCCTAGGCAATCAGATGCTGTTACTGTGATGTACAGGATGTTGTTGATGGTCATGTCCATCATCTTATCTGAATTCGTCGTGCCCTTGCCTTTTGACCTCTTCATTGATCAAGTGTTGTTCTTGCATGATAACAGACTGGTCTTTTGGAACTGTTTGGTCCAGGTCTATGGACAAAGGAAAGGTCCTTTCTGCTATATCAGTGGTTCCCAAACCTTTGACTCCTGAGGACCCCCATTGAGTTCCCACTGGAAGCTGGGGACCCCCAAGCAATTTGTATGATTTAAATTTCAAAACAAATACTCAAATTACTAAGGATTTTGGGGCCAGATGTACGACCATTTCATTTAGCGCCTCGCAATTGGCGACACATGGCGAGTGGCAAATTTTGAGTCGCTAAATGAAATGTACAACAGTGTGCTTAACACTGTTTGGGATTCCCAATGGGGTCGCAAATTGCGAGGCTCATTAATATTAATGAGCCTCTCACAATTTGCGGGCACATTGGGAATGCCAGCCCTCCCAGGGATGGTCGCCTGCTTGGCTCAGCAGTACACCATGTCTGGGACTACTTTTAAATAAAGCATTTTTTTTTAAATGTAGCCCATTTTCCATGCATTTAAAAAAAAGAAAATGAAACGTTTTTGTTTAATTTTTTGAGGGCAGGCAGTGGTCCGTGGGACCACTGCCTGCCCTTAAAAAATAACTTTGAAGTAGGTGGTACTTGTGAGTGTTTTGCTACGGCGATTGCGGTTGCAAAACATTTGTACATTGTTTTGAGACTCGCTATTTGGAAGGGAATGCCCTTTCCAAATAACAAGTTGCAAAACCTATTTAGCGAGTCGCAAAAAAATTGTGACTTGAGGAGTAGGCTATGTACATGGGCCAATAGGTTTTTGCATGCGCAAACGTATTCACAAACCCATTCGCGCATATAAAAACGGGTCTTACATATGGCCCTTAATATTTTATATTGCAGGAATTTACAAAAAACAAAAAAATTTAATGGGAAGGTTGGGGCTGCATCCCTGTGACTAACTTTTAAATTGTTGGTTTTATTTCGCAGTAAGAGGCTCCTGGTTCTGCCAGGGCCAGACTGGAAACCCAAAGCAGCCCAGTCAAATGTTTTCAGACCAGTCCCCACACGGTGCACCCAAGTGCTGGGAGTGAGCCTGATCACTACAAAGGGGGCTTTGGGAGGCTCTCCACCTCAAATTATTTAGGAAACATTTTTCATTATAAATTGAATTGTATTAACTTTTAAAGAATAGTAAATGAAGGCCTTACTATGCACCAGGATGCAACAATCTTTGTTGGGGTTCTTCGATGATTCCCTTATTATCACCCTCCAACAGTGCCTCTCATCTATCCATAGCCCCTCTGTCACATGTATTTCATTTGTTTTAAAGCATCTCTCATACCATTGTAGGATGTCAGAGCACTTTACATCACACACACATATAGAGACAATGAATCATACATGTTACAAAAGGTAAAGGGGAGTACAAGGTGTAGTATTCACATGTCATTCATACTGGCAGGCATTTTTAAAGAGTGCTTGGTCTTGAAAAGCACACACTCAGGATTCATAACATAACACAGTGGCTAGCACTGACTTTAACATTAAAAATGTATTTCCACCCAAATAAACCGTTTTAGCAGCCCCGGGATAATGAATGACTGGGAAAAAACATGTTACTAACTGGTACCATGCAGTTTGCAAGCAGCTCTTTGATGACAGTTTATAGGTCCCTCTGCTACATTACGATGGTCACTTATGAAGTACACAGGAACAAAAGAATCTCTGTGACAAAAGCAATAACCATGGACCTATGCACATAAAATACTGCTTTTTAAAATGCATGTTACACGTTCTTTTCAGGAGGAATATTAACCCTCTGTGCTACATTAGTTGAGTCAAAGCTTTCACTGAACAAAACTCTCATCTCTCTCCAGCAGGTACATTAATCAATGGCATTATCTTGACACATATTGTTGCTCGAACGCTGCATATTATACAAGAAACTTTGCTGTGCTTTTAAAACTGCTGCCTACTGCCCCCATGGGAATGTGTCACGGACCCCTGGGGGTCCGCGGACCCCAGTTTGGGAAACACTGTGCTATATCATTGGGTGCATGTCTGAACTTGGGCAGAAGTACTTGGCTTCACCATGAACTCTACAGAAAATGAGTGGGAATCAGAGGAGCAGCACATAGGGGGCATTTAGGCCGAAGGAGAGATAGCTGAACTGACTACCACAAAACCTCATCATGAACTGTACAATCTTAGGGCTTGCATAAATCCAAGGGGTGGGACTCCTACCCAGCTGTAACCTATCTCTAGGGTGGGACCCAACTCAAGGGTAGCCACAGCTCATTTATCCACCACCCATGCACACAAGCACTCTCATGCATACAGCCTACAGTGTGTGGGAACAAGGGGAAACATTAATAACCTACAACAGGATTTGTATGATGAAGCAGTTCAGGTTAAAAGGCGTGGACCTCAAAACTATTATCCGTGATCACCAAGTGTTACTGTCATTGCATGGTCATGGGGTAGGTAGCCGCCAGTGTCAAAAGGGGCACCACTTGGTGGTGATCCCCTATCATCCAAACAAGTCTAGCATTGTGATGGTGTATAATTTACAAAACCATTGTAGAGCACTTGCCAAGAGATTTGTGTCCGGACTCCCACGCACTTGAAAACATATTTTTCTGCCAGAGTGAGACCATAAGAAGCATGTGGCTGTATGAACACAGTGCCAGAGACTTTCATCCCCTCTTATGTGTGCTTGTATATTATTGTAGCGGGAATATCAGCACAAACTTTCAAGATCAGAAAAGAAACATTAATGTTTTGTAAGGGATTTCACTTCTATGTTTTCAGTTGTGAGTACGTTTTTTATAAAACACTTTGAGTTCCATCAGAACTGACAATAGGCAGTTTTCCAAGTGAACATACAAAGGCATTTACAATGACAATTATTCAAGATACGGCTTCTGCAAATCTACTGAGATAAATATGCTTAAGGATTCTCTTTCATCTTTGCTGCAGCAAATCTTGATAACATCAGATTGGGGCTATATCACACACAAATTCATTGAAATTCCCCTATACTGGCACCAATCTTTCCTGATTTTTTTATGTTTTTTTGCGCAACCCTTGCCTGGTAAATTGGTTTCTCAAGACTCGTACGACAATCCTGTCCCCTCTTCCATCCCTCTACCAGGGGTTGGTGGGGTCAGGACAAATTAGCCTCCTTCCAGTGTTTGGCAATGTCTCTTTTGTAACTGAGAAGTCCCAGCCACAATAAGGTAATTTTATATCTGTTTGAGTCCTGGTGAAGATTTACATGCAAGATAGTCACGACTGGACTGGCTGGACTGGGAACTAAAACCGGCCCTGGCAAACAGCTCGGCTGCAACTGGGCTTCGGGACAGGGGGTAGTCCAGTTGGAAGCACCACTCCCGTCTCACCGCTGCCGCTTTTGTTACAGGGGGCCGATATTGCAGCTGTGCTTCAAAATCGGCCCAAGGTAACAAAAACACTTCCCACAGGGGTCCAAAACTGGTCCCCCACCCTGGCGGACCAACGGGGAAATACCCGGTGCTCGCTATGGCCAATACGGCCCTGAAGATAGTAATCTTGGGGCCTGTGTGCGGTCCCCAACCATGTACCTTGTCCAAGACTGTACACACCCTCCTTCCAGAAGAGGCCAATTACATTGCAGCTGTGGGGGTCAGAATCATCAATTCTGATTTCACTCATGTAATCTTCATAGCAGTTCGTCGTGGCAGCCCAGTAGACATTTTTGTGTCAAACAGGCAGTGGCCTCTATTCTGTTATCGTACCGAAGGACCAATTTTGGAAGATTCTAATTCTTTAAAAGTCCAGTTATCTGATTGCATTGCAATCTGAGTCATATTTTGACAGTCATGATTTAATCTATGGATTTGTGTTATTAAACTATCTTGGATCTAAGAAAACAAATCTTAGGATAGCTTAATTTCTAAGATTTTGGAATCTGACTTGTCTACAGTTTTAAGAAAGGACTAGGTTGATCTCAGAACATATACTTAGTTAACATATGAAGTATTAATCTAACATAATTAGTGTCAAACTGTCATTTGTTTCTTGCACACTTTGTTTATTGTTTTTCCATTGTACATCAAAAGGATGACAAGAACTGAAAATGTGTGTGTGCCTATTGGATAGTGCCACTACTACGATCCCCAAAATAACCCTTTCTAGACTCTTCCCTACTTTAGTCCTTCTTGCATCATCTCCTACCTCTTTTACTATTCCAATCCCCCAAAACAAGCCTTTCTAAACCCTTCCCTCCGACTCTTCCCACTCCACCTCCCTTTTACTCATCCCAAGCCTCCGCCTACTGCTATGAGCTCCAAAACAGAAAAAGAAAATCCAAATTCTTCCCCCTTCCATAACCCACCTATTCTTTTCAATCTAAATAACAGGCTAACATCTCCACCGCTCAAATGACTTCATATTTCACAATACAAATTCACCACTAATCCTTTATGGTTCCGGAGTAGCATGCTACCCGAAAAGCGATTCAACACATCATCAGGGGTAGCAAGCGCTATATAAAAGCAAGCCTTTATCTCCTCTTCTATCTCTCCACTATCCTTCTCAATCCAAATAACAGACAAACATATCCACCGCTCAAATTACTTTCATATTTCACTATACTAATTCACCACTAATACTTTGTGGGTTCCGGAGTAGCGTGCTACTCGCTTACAAAGCACTTCAACACCCCAATAGGGTAGCAAGCGCTATGTAAATGTAAACCTTTTTCCCTCCTCTATCCCTCCACTATTCTTCTCAATCAAAATATCTGACTAACATATCCACCACTCAAATTACTATTATATTTCATTATACTAATTCACCACTAATCCTTTATGGGTTCCGGAGTAGCGTGCAACTCACTGAAAAAGCACTTCAACACCTCATCAGGGGTATCAAGTGCTAAAATAATGCAAAACATTTTCCCCCTTCTAGCCCTCCGCTATCCTTTGCTAAGTCACCACTAATACTTTATGGGTTTGCAGTAGCTTGCTACTCACCGAAAAAGCACTTTAACACCCCATCAGGGGTAACAAGTGCTATCTAAATGCAAACCTTTGTCCCTCTTCTATCCCTCCACTATCCTTCTCAATCCAACTAACTGATTAACATATCCACCACTCAAATTACTTTGATATTTAACTATACTAATTCACCGAAAAACCGATTTAACGCCTTATCAGCGGTAGTAAGCGTTATATAAATTCAATTACAATTACAATCATCAGTAACTTACAGTGATCTTAAAAAACAGTACTTTGCATTTGCTTACCATTGGTTGGCCTTACTGTCACTCTCATTTACTTGCTTCTTATTTAATGGCTTGCATTGTCCATCTTATCTTTTTCCCTCGACTGAAGTATATCCTCTTTACCTGTGTCCTCCTCTTTACCTGTGTCCTTCCACTGCTCACTTTTAGGGAACTACTTTTTTGTTTTTGCTTGACAGTGCATGTGTTTACAGCTGTCTTTCTTGTGTGCTTCTCTCCCTCTCATGTACTGTGTTGCTCTCTCTCATCCCTGTGCTCCACCCCTCTACACCCCATGTTGCTTTGTGTCACCTTTGTGTCTCGGATTGGTAAATAAAAATTAAGTTCACCAATGTTACTCCCATGCACGCACCCAGTGTTGGTATGAAGGGGATCTAGGCGGATCCCCATCCGGAGCTATTATTGAGCCTGATCAGGGATCATTCTGGCCCCAGTGAAATATGCTGAATTTGTCCCAGTGTAATTTGCCAACACCAGGACACAATTCAGCAGTAACCGCCACTGTCTGCTTTCTTTTTGGAGCAGCAATGTGCAGGTGGTGAGGGGGCTTTCTTATTTCAATTTCCAGCTCGGCCCAAAACAAAGGACGATATTAAAGGACCCTCAGCCATCCTTTTATTTGTGTATCATCCTGTCTGGGATCTATCTTCAGCCTAACACCAGATACCAAAGCAATAGAGGTCAAATAAATCACACGGCTTGTTATCACTTCACAGGTACTTAAGAGAAGCTACAATTTGGAGGCAAGCTTTTGACTTTGTTCAATACCTGCATATAATGTGCATATAATGGATTACATGTACTGTAAGAATGTCAGATTTATCGGCCTGTACATGCATTTACATAGATAACAATTTAAATAGCACTGAATGTTTTTTAAATTATTTTATTACACTACTCATCCCAATGTAGGGTGTCTGAGTGCTCTACATCCCACGCACACATTATACATTGATAAAAAATCATATGAGTATAAAATCAATGTACAGGATGTTACATAAGACATAGTGGGTTTGAAGGTGCATGAATCAAACATCGTCTTTACTGTTAGGGATTATATGTTGAGAGTGTATGACTGGAAGAAACACAAAGTCAGGTTTAAAACATAACTTAGCGCTTGATGTTGTCTGTACTTATAAGACTTTATTACTACCCAAAGAACACCTTTTTAGAAGCCCTATAATAACAACAGATTGAGAAAAGAATGCAATATGGTTCTAAACTCATGCCTTGCAGTTTGCATGCAGGTCCTTGATCAGTTGTAGCTGCCTCGGAACAGGAGTGGTGATGTTGTGAAAAAAAAAGAAAATAAACTTACCTGTAAACGCTGCCGCCGCCTCTTCTCCGTCCTCTTCTCTCGGCACTGGCAGCACAGAATCGAAGCACCCAGGCTCCTAGAATCTCCAAGCCAATCACAAAGCTGCTGTCACCATGTTCTTTACGTCATCATGACAGCAACGCCGTGTTTGGTCTGAGCGCCGTGGTTCGGTGCTCAGACAGGGGCTGAGGCTGTGTATGTTCTCCACCCAGGCTGCATTACAGCCCGGTGTAGAACATGCAAAGTGCGCATGATGGTTTGGCTGGCCAAACCGTCATGTGCACTTCTTGAGTGCAAACCGCTCCTCTCTCTGCTCTGGCCAGCTCAGCCATGCTCAGCCCTAACCTGGCTCTGCGTATGTACTGAAAATTAAAATGATAATAACATCACGTTATTTTCATTTTATTTTTATTGTTTTGCACTGCTCAAAGAGCAGCAGGGCGACACTCCTCTACCTTAGCGGGGGAGCCGCCACTGTCCTTGATGCTGGTTTATAGCTCGCTGTGCTATATTAGAAAGACTGCAATTTCTGAACTGCATGTAATAAAAGGACCTCTGTATTAAAAACAGTAACTCACCTAACTATGTACATAAAATATTAAAAATTCTTCTGCGTATTACAAGATTTGCTTTGCAGGAGACAGAATATTCCTCTATGCTACTTTATGAGTCAAAACTGAGAATTCCATGGCTCAGCTATGTAAAGGTCACCTTAGAAGCTCTGGGCTACAAGAACCTCTTTACTGATCCGGTAGCAATTGTACCCCAGCATAAAGTGATCGTAAAGAACGCCTTTTTAGCCCAGAAAACAACAGAGAGAGATGAGGCCGAAGGGTTAAAAAAGACTGTGAGGGCTCATACTCTTGTCAAGAGCACTGAGGGACTGGAGCCATATTTGTACCTCATGCATAACGCCCAGGATAGGTTTTTAATGTGTCGTTATAGGCTCAATTTTTTACCATATTTATTAGCATCACCAGTAGGGTTTTTAACTACAATTGAGCAGAAGGGAACCTGCGGCTGCGACAATAGGTCTTCGCAGGATTCCCTTCATTTTGTATTGTTGTGTCCTTTTTATTCAATGCCTAGGCGCAGATTCTTGGTAAACATTTTAAAACAAGCTAATATGAAACATGCTTGTGAGGCCTTAATCTATTTACAACAAGCATCTGACCCGTTGACACTGTGTTGCATTATGAATTTTATCAAAGTGGCGGTCCGATTAAGGGTATCCAGAGGGGAGGTATGATTGTTAAGATTGTTATTGTATTCTCTGAGATTCCCTTTCCCCTTTTATTTTTGTCTAATAGTATTACAAGCAGGATTCTGACAAAGATTTAATTGAATTTTAAACTGTTGTATGTATATATGTGCTTTTATGGTGATTTTTAATCATCGAATAAATAATTCTTGACTTGACTTAACTTGAGTCAAAACTGTGACTAGACAAAACACAGATCTCTCCATCAAGTGCACTAACCACCAGCGTTATCATACCTTTATTATTGTTCCCTCTGATTTACCGGACAAGGAAAGCTTACTGCCAAAGGTGCCTTATCCCATAAACTAAGATATTCTAAAATACAGCCTTTGTAACATTGCAACCAATTAAGACATAATAGATTTACTGTCACGTTTCTCCTTTTGCCAATTTCTTTGTGGCAGAGTTTAAAAAAAATAAATGAACAATTTTACCTTCAGACTGCTTTTCATGACTCCGCATCTTGCAACTCCACCCCCTTTATGTTGCCACACCTTGTCCCCCATTTTATGGGTTCCCTGAGTAAAGCACTGTGTGTGCCTACAAAACAACACAGCCACATCAGTGCACATTTCTTCCTTTTGTTCATGATGTGCAGCATCTGCATTTTTGCCTTTGCTGTATAGCGTACACAAAAGACATTGGGAGAGCCAGTAGGGCATAAAGGTAAAACCAATAGGCTTTGCCAATGATTGTAAAATCTGTTGGCATCTCTTTTAGATAAGGACCAGCACATAATTCATGGACGAGTCAATGCCTCATTCTGATATGGGCCAGTATCCCTCCCATTGGACCAGCACAATATTCAAAGACAAGCCAGCAGCTGACCTCCTGAATCAACACTTCATTGAAAACAGATCCAGTATCTCTTTCACTTAAGGATGGCAACCCTGAAACTAAGCCTCTTGGTTAAGTGTTGGCTAGTGTCATCTGGTGTGACCTGCAAGTTATGAGCTTGAATAACCGCAAATGGCAACTCATTATTTCATCTTTGCATGGTCCATTATCCAAATATCATTAATTGGATATGGTAAGAACAACACGCATTTTCATAGCCAATTGGTCAGGCTTTGGCAAGTCTAGAATTTGCTTTTTAATCTATTTCTTCTGCCATTAGCTAAGACCTTTTCATGTTACAAACATTATATATAACATACTTACACATAGGGGCTTTTAGCCAGCACTCGTCACCCATTGGCCTGTTGTTGTGTCATTCATGCTTTTCTTCTGGCCAATGCAGCATACAGCATGGGGCAATGAGTGAGCCAACTTAAGCAATTAGCTAATTTCACTTTGAGTGACAGTATTCTGCTCTTTCATAAGTAGCACATAGTCACATAAAGTAATTACCTTCATTGCCAGGGACTGCAATGGCAATGTGTGCTTTTTGAGACCTATAAAGATATTATTGTTTTTAGCAATGCTTTTTGTTTACATTGGTGATGGCCAGTTAGCTCCAATACAAATGGTGTTTTTCAAAAAGCATGTCAAAACAAAACAGAAGTAGAGAAAAGGCTAGCAGCCAAAGCAAGCCTTTTTGGCTTTGTCAACCCTTTTTTTGTAAACACATGTCCATAAGCACTAAAAGCGTTAAAGTAATCAAAAGTAAAAACACTACTGTCGAGAGGTGGCGTGAACATGCTTAAAAAAGTGACCCACTGAAAACATGATTTAAAAATTATGAAATCAAAGCATTGATAAAATCAGAAATTGGCAATACAGCCCTGGCGCTGAAGTGGACTATGTTTTATGAATTCAAAAAGCAAGGGGCCCCTTGCAACAAGATGACTTGCCCAAGGCAGGCATAATACAAATGAATTCCAAAAAGCAATCTCAGCCAAGTAATTATAAAATGGGGTAAAGGGCACAATGAAAGACACACAACAAAACAATCATGTTACTACAAAAATAGAAAATGAATTTTAATCCTATAAATAACAATGTCAACGTATCAGTAAGAATAATTATGGCTAGAAAAAATGTGTCAATTTAGGTGACATTGTGGTGGCAATAGGGGCTTGTACATGTGCCCCTTAATGTGGCTAGATTTAGCTTTGAAGATCTTTGATATGTAATTTCTTCTGACAGCCCTGAGAATAGTATGATTAGAAGAAGTGGGTGTTTGACTCCAGTTTTTAGGGCTCGACCTCTGCCAATGCGCTTGCGCATTGCAGATGTCGAGACATATTGGGGCTTATCCAGAACTTAACCAAACTGGCGATTTGATGCTGTGCCTGTGAAAAAAGCGCGTGCACGCATCAAAGCCACCAGCCTCCCTCCCACAAGCTTCCCCCAGCGTGCGCTCTGGCATTTCTCCTCTCCTAATTATTCACTGCCCACGGCCGGCCGGCACATCAAAGGCTTGGTACGTTTCATCTGTTTATTTATTAATTTTTTTTCATTCGTAGTGTTTATAACTTTCATCACGGGCCGCTTCAGCGTGCATGTTTAATTCGTTAATTACTGTTCCCTTTTGGCGCCGTCCGCTTCGCCCATGCCTATTATTTCTGCAATTTGTGGTGTTCGTGGCTGCAGTGTCCGTGTTGTCTGTTTTTCCGCCATCCATTGTTGCTCCCGGCACATCAAAGGCTTGGTACGTTTCATCTATTTACTTTTTTTTTTTCATTCGGAGCGTTTATAACTTTCATCACGGGCCGCTTCAGCGTGCATGTTTAATTCCTTAATTACTGTTCCCTTTTGGCAACGTCCGCTTCGCCCATGCTTGTTCTTTCTACAATTTGTGGTATTCGTGGCTGCAGTGTCCGTGTTGTCTGTTTTTCCGCCATCCATTGTTGCTCTGTTGTGTTCCTCTGCCTCTCGTGCCGCCATAGCCCCTTCTTATCACTGTGATCCTGGACAACTTCATCAGTAACGCTTATAAGGGAGAAAGGGAGAAGCCAAGGAGTTTGTCTTTGTGTCTAGCCTTACACTTTGGCTGTGCAGTTAAATGTGCAGCACACATCGATCGCTAATTCTGATCCTCTGTGACACAATAACATTTATGTTTGTGAAATTATAATAACATTATTATTTTCTTTAAGAAAAATAGTTGTATTATGGTACATGTGCAACTAGGGGCCACTTCTTTCACGCGCGCCGCCTCTGCTGCCAGGCTTCAAAACACCAGGCTGCACACCCCCTCACCCCCAGTCACTTCATCCGCGCCCACTTCACACACGCTCTGCAGGTCATAAACAGGACCATCTGCTCCACTCCCAGCGCTGCATGACCTTCTTCAAAGCCAGCTTGTAACACGAGCTGCCATCAGACGTTCCATTCTGAACTTTTTTAACTACACTGCTAAATAAATAAAATGTGGTGCGTCAACAACACATACATTGGGCACTCTTTTTAGGAGTTTCTAAGTTACCTGCATTGCTAAATAACATCTCCTGCCTCTAAACATGGACTTCTTAACTAAAAACACTTTTCTTCGACAATGTAACATTGTATAGCGTTACAGGGGAAACAGACATGAGGCGCCACTATGGCAAAGACAGAGGCATCCTGCCTGATTAATCGATTAGCATTTCTAATGTGTTAGCGAAAAAAATACCCCAGCCAAGAAGGAAACACCAACGCACATAGACACCACCTCTTTAATTGATGTTTCCTGTACCATTCCAACCCCCTACTGCAGTCTGCCTATTTTTGCCCATGTGGAGTAAGTTACACAACATAAAGTAGTTCTTGTGTTGGTTTTATTACACGCCATTTGTACAGCATTTGCTGTTTGCACAGTACACTACATGGTTGTCTCGCTTCCTTTTCTCAAGTTTGATTTGCCAAACATATTCCCACAAAACATTTATAAGTTCCCATATTATAACTTTTTTTGGGGGGGGGTTTAGATATCCACTCACACCTTTCTTTCATTGTGGAGCCAAATTTAATTTTTGGGTCCATTTCTCGTTGCATTGAGTCATTGTCTCACACTCTACACTTTTGGGGACACTCTTTATTTTATTGCACACTTTATTGTGCCTTCTTCTCCTCTGATTGTACTCGTTTTTCGTGCCTTCTGCTCCCCTGATTGTCTTGCCTTCTGCTCCCCTGATTGCCCTCGTTTTCTTGCCTTCTGCTTCCCGGATTGTACTCATTTTTTCATCCCCCCACTCCATCCATCCATCCATCCACCCCACTCCATCCATCCATCCATCCCACTCCATCCATCCATCTCCATCCATCCCACTCCATCCATCCATCCCCCCACTTCACCCATCCTTCCATCCCACTCCATCCATCCCACTGCATCCATCCATCCATCCCACTCCATCCATCCATCCATCCCACTCCATCCATCCAACTCCATCCATCCATCCATCCCCCCACTTCATCCATCCATCCCCCCACTCCATCCATCCATCCACCCCTCCACTCCATCCATCCATCAATCCCCCCCACTCCATCCATCCATCCCCCACTCCATCCATCCGTCCCCGCACTCCCTCCACCCATCCCCGCACTCCATCCTTCCATCCATCCCCCCACTCCATCCATCTCCCACTCCATCCATCCTTCCCCCTCACTCCATCAATCCATCCATCCCACTCCATCCATCCCCCCACTCCATCCATCCATCCCCCCCACTCCATCCATCCATCCCCCCACTCCATCCATCCATCCCCCGACTCCATCCATCCCTCCCCGCCCCACACTCCATCCCTCCCCCGCCCCACACTCCATCCCTCCCCCGCCCCACACTCCATCCCTCGCCCTCTTGCCCTGCCTCTATCTCTCACCCTGCCTCTATCTCTCGCCCTCCCTCTATCTATCTTTCGCCCTCCCTCTATCTATCTATCGCCCTCCCTATCCATCGCATCACCACAGCATCACTCAGGGGCACTACAACATCACTGTGCGCTACCACAGCATCACTGAGCGCTACAGCATCACTCGTCGCCGCCACAACATCATTCAGAGCCACCACAGCATCAATCTGTGCAACCATTCAACAACAACTGATTCAAATATGTTCTCTCAATGTTTCAAACTTTATTACAAATGTCACCCAAAATTTTTTAATATTTCACTTCTGTTCTTGTATTTTAATCACAATAAAATACACAAAACATAGTCTTCTAAAAAGTTATTTGCAAAAGTTTAAGCTATTGCCATTATAAATTTCAATAACCTTTATTTAAGTATTAAATATTGAAAAAAATACAACCCATTGTTATTTTTAATATTAATCCATCTAAGTCATGTAAGTAATACAACACATATTGCATTACAAATGCTATAGGTGTCACGTTTGCAAAAGTTAACACTATTGGCATTGTAAATGACAAAGTTATTAATTTCGCTATTTTCAAAACAAAAACATAAATAAAAAATTTGTCATTTACAATACTAATACCTCTAACTTTACTAATGCGAGCCCTATTGCATTGCAAATGCTTGTCCTCACCATGTCTTAGGTGTTTTCTTTCAGCATATCGGTCCTATGAGAACCAGGGGAGAGAAGGCTTAAGTCTTTGAATCTTGCCTTTTGGTGCAGCATATTTTTTAATCAGGTTTTCCCTGCATTTATTGTATTAATCCAAGCATTCCTCTACAAATGAGTTGTTTTCGCCTATCGAGTGGTATATAACATTTATTCTGAGATTCAAAATCTTGAGAGCAGAGATATCAAGAGACATTGGAGGAGCACAAGCTTTTAACTGGAAGTATTTTGCAGTTTAGCATGCTTCTCTGAATTACTGCTACCCCCCCGCCATGTCTAACTTTATGGTCACAACAAAGAATTGAAAAATATGAGGGATGGAGAGAAAAAGGTATAGGACATTGTTTGAAGCATTACTGAGCCACCTTCCTGTTCGAACTACATCTAAGTTGAGGTTCACAATCTTGTCTGAAAACTGCTCTCAGACACAGTTTAAATACAGATTGGCAATTATGTGGGAGACATTGCAGAGTTGAGCGGCTGGATTAGGAGACAGAACAATGAGGGCATTCGGGAATCTGAATAAGATTGATTAACTCCTGAGGAGGTCTGTGTCCAGGTGGTAGGGATGGTGAAGCTGCTTCGATTACAGACAGGTTCTTTAACTGCATTTAAGTTTTCATAAATTCTACAAGTTTCTTAAGATCAGCCTCATCCAATGTGGGGTTTGCTCTGGCAGGTCGAGGTTTGAGGTTACCCATAAACAGATTTCCACCCAAGGGGTTATCCTTCGTGGGACTACAAACTGGGTTGAGGATGGTGCGAGCAGTAGTTGAGTGTGGATGTTGAGAATGAAAGTTGTGAAACTGCTTGTGACAGGGGTGTGTCAATATTCTTAGCAAGAAGAGCCAGGGAGAATAGGAACGTAGGCGAGAGAGTCGGGGATGGTGTGGTGCGGAGTAGTTTGGAAAGACTCATCAGAATCGGGGTGAGGTCTAGAGGACTATTAACCACATATGGTCACGAAGAGCTTGATATTTTAGGAAATAGGTATGTGTTGGGAGGAGATCTGGTTGGAGATCTGTCTGAGGAGGGAGTTGGGGGAAATTGAGATGTGTGCTGAGGGAAGAAGGGAGAAGAGAAGGCTGGGAGGAGTTAGCTGAGGAAGTTTTTTCTTCTGTACTTGAAGGTAGAAGAACAAGATTAGCGGGTAAAGAACAGGCAGATGAGTTAGACCTGTGTGGAGAGGTGAGAGAGGATGGGGTGGACACCTTGGTAGGAGGAAGAATGGGAGTGGGTGAGTGTCGTATGTGACAGAGTGGTTACCAAAGGGCTGTTAGGGAGAGTAACAGATTAAATAGAGTGATTAGTGTGTGCATGCAGGATGGGAAGTTAAGACAAGATGAGTAGGGAATAGGGACGGGGAGGGTCAGGGTGAAATGAAAGAAGTCCTGCACCTGAGATTGAATGGGACGAGTGCAAAAAGGAAAAGGATGAAGGGACTGCCGTAGAAGAGTTGTTCAATGGAGAGCTGAAGGGACAATTTGACAGAAATGTTGAATTGGGGAATGAGTGAAATTATTGGAGTGCAAATGATGGAGTGGAGAAAAAGCAGAGACTAAGTTAGTGTAATCTAGTGTAGTGTAGCTGGGAGTGGTAGAGGGATTTGGTGATCCTTGAGGTAGTTGGCAGCTAATCAAGGTCATATTGCAATTGAGTATTCTCGGAGAAGGGAGGTTCAGATGATGGCAGCAGAAAGGGAGGACAGATTGGGTTGAGAGATTCAAAAAGGCAATCAGCATTGTTCAATTGAAAGATAATGTTTCTGCGTTTGAAAATGAAGATGGAAACATTACGATGGGGGATGTCAGCCGTTGAAGAGTAAGTAAGAAAGTTCATGTTATTGTTTAGTTAATTAAAACCTTAACAAATATGTGCACGATTACACATAGTATCAATCAATCAATCAATCAAAGCATTTATATAGCGCACTACTCACCCGGAGGGTCTCAAGGCGCTAGGGGAGGGGGGTCCGCTACTGCTCGAACAGCCAGGTCTTGAGTTGCTTCCTGAAGGCGAGGTGGTCCTGGGTCAGGCGGAGGTGGGTCGGGAGGGAGTTCCATGTCTTGGCGGCGAGGTAGGAGAAGGACCGTCCCTCTGTGGTGGCTCTTCGAATGCAGGGGACGGCAGCGAGGGCGTGGCCGGTCGATCGGAGCTGGCGTTTGGGAGCGTAGAAGTTGAGGCGACTGTTGAGGTACCCTGGGCCTTGGTTGTGTAGGACTTTGTGTGCGTGGGTGAGGAGACGGAAGGTGATTCTCTTGTTGACCGGGAGCCAGTGCAGGTCTCTCAGGTGTCCGGAGATGTGGCTGCGACGGGGGATGTCCAGGATGAGTCGTGCTGAGGCGTTCTGGATCCGCTGGAGTCTCTTCTGGAGTTTGGCGGTGGTTCCGGCGTAGAGGGAGTTGCCGTAGTCCAGGCGGCTGGTGACGAGGGCCTGGGTGACCGTCTTCCTGGTCTCGGTGGGGATCCTCCGGAAGATCTTACGTAGCATGCGCAGGATGTTGAAGCATGACGAGGAGACGGCGTTGACTTGTCTGGTCATGGAGAGGGAGGAGTCCAGGATGAATCCCAGGTTGCGTGCGTGGTCTGTTGGTTTGGGGGCGCTGCCCAGGGCGGGGGGCCACCAGGAGTCGTCCCAGGCGGAGGGTGAGGATCCCAGGATGAGGACTTCCGTCTTGTCCGAGTTCAGTTTCAGGCGACTGTTCTTCATCCATTCGGCTACCTCTTTCATCCCTTCGTGAAGGTTGGCTCTGGCGGTGGCGGGGTCGTTGGTGAGGGAGGGGATCAGCTGGGTGTCATCGGCGTAGGAGATGATGTTGAGGTTGTGCTGGCGTGCGATGGCTGCGAGGGGGCTCATGTAGACATTGAAGAGGGTAGGGCTGAGCGAGGAGCCTTGGGGAACGCTGCAGATGACTTCGGTGGCTTCAGATCTGAACGGTGGGAGGCGGACTCTCTGTGTCCTTCCGGCGAGGAAGGAGGTGATCCACTCCAGTGCCTTCTCCTGGATTCTGACGTTGCTGAGACGCTGTACTAGTGTATGGTGGCAGACAGTGTCGAAGGCCGCGGAGAGGTCTAGGAGGATGAGGGCTGCTGTTTCTCCGTTGTCGAGCAGTGCTCGGATGTCATCGGTGGCTGCGATCAGGGCGGTCTCGGTGCTGTGGTTGGCCCGGAAGCCAGACTGCGAGAGGTCGAGGGATCCGTTCGTCTCGAGGAAGGCGGCCAGCTGCTTGTTGACGGTCTTCTCGATGGCTTTTGCAGGGAACGGGAGCAGCAAGATGGGGCGGTAGTTCTTGAGGTCGGTGGGGTCGGCTGATGGCTTCTTGAGAAGAGCGCTGAGTTCGGCGTGCTTCCAGCTCTCCGGGAAGGTAGCGGTGTCGAAGGAGGTGTTGATGATGTCCCGCAGGTGGGGTGCGATGACAGCGTCGGCCTTGTTGAAGACGTGGTGGGGGCGGGGGTCGGTCGGAGATCCGGAGTGGATGGAGTTCATCGTGCGGACGGTGTCTTCGGTGCTGATCGGGGTCCAGGCGTGGAGGGTGGTGGTGGGGGGTGGTGGTTCGGTCATGGCGTGCGTTGGTTGAGTGCTGAAGCTGTTGTGTATGTCTTGTTGTGGAAGTAGGTGGCGAGGGAGTTGCAAAGGTCTTGCGAAGGGGTGATGTCGTTGTTTCCGGCGTTGGGGTTGGAGAGCTCTTTAACGATGTTGAAGAGTTCCTTGCTGTTGTGTGCATTGTAGTCCAGTCGTTCCTTGAAAGCAGGGTTCTTGGTGGCACGGATGAGTTGGTGGTGTTTTCGGGTGGCGAGCTTGAGGGCAGTCATGTAGTCCGGTGTTGGGTCTCTGCGCCAGGTTCTCTCGAGGTCTCGGCAGTTCTTCTTGGAGCTCTTGAGTTCGTCGGTGAACCATGGGGCTTTCTTGCTGCCGGGTCTGCTGGGCGGGGTCCTCAGGGGCGCGAGGTCGTCTGCGCAGTCGCTGATCCACTTGGTGAGGTTGGTGGCCGCTTGGCTGGGGTTCGTTGCGCTGGTGGGTGGGTTCTTGCTCAGGGAAGACGTGAGCTGGTCGGCTGTGATCTTGTTCCAGCTTCTGCGTGGGGCCTGTTGTTGTTGGTGGTGGATCGTGGTCCTTTTGAAGCTGAAGTGGACGCAGCTGTGGTCCGTCCAGTGTAGTCCGGTGGCGTGGCTGAAGGCGATGTCCTTGCTGGATGAGAAGACGGGGTCGAGTGTGTGTCCGGCGTAGTGGGTGGGGGTGGTCACCAGTTGCTTGAGTCCGAGGTTAGCGAGGTTGTCCAGCAGGGTGGTGGTGTTGCGGTCGTTGTTGTTCTCCAGGTGGAAGTTGAGGTCCCCGAGGAGGATGTAGTCAGCGGAGAGGAGGGCGTGTGGGCTGATGAAGTTGGCGATGTCCTCGCTGAATTGTGTGCGTGGTCCCGGGGGTCTGTAGATGAGGGTGCCTCTGAGGGTGGTCTTGGGGTTGATGTGGACCTGGAAGTGCAGGTGTTCGGCGGGTGCGAGGGAGTCGTCGGTGTTGGTCGTGATGCGGATCGTGTTCTTGTGGATGATGGCGATGCCTCCTCCGGTCTGGTTGATACGGTCCCTACGGATGATCTTGTTGCCGTCTGGGATGGCGATGGCGATGTCGGGCGCTGAAGAGGCGTTCATCCAGGCTTCCGTGAGGAAGGCGACGTCTGGGGCTGTGGTGTCGAGCAGGTTCCAGAGCTCGACGGCGTGTCTGTGGACGGAGCGGGTGTTGAGCAGGATGCATTTCAGGTGGCTGCTGCTGTTGCTCGTCTTGGTCTTGGTTGGTGCTGGAGAGGTGCAGGTCCGGATGCCGGTGAACTTGTAGGAGTGGCAGCAGAAGGGTCCGTGGGTGCGTCTCGGGGTGGCTCGGTAGCAGCCCGGGAATCTCCCGGCGTTGAGTGCGTAGAGTTCGGTGGCGTCGTAGGTCCGGCGGGTGGGCTGGTTTCTGCGGGGGCCAGGGGTCCTGGCGCTGGGCGCGGTCCAGGCGCGGACGGGCGCAGACGGGCTTACCTTTGGCACACCTTCGGCGCTCATTCGGTGCTCCCGCTGTGCACGTCCGCTACAATTAATACTTCATAACACCTCTGAATAAAACAACGTTTTAAAATCATTGCAAAACATAGTATATGTAGAGATTTCAAGGATTCTGTGTAGAAAATTAAAAAAGCGGCCCATGTTGTGAGTTAAAAGTAGAAGATCATTCTTGAGAGACCCCTTCCGAGCAGAGTGATATTGGTTGGCAATCAGAGTTTCCGGGAATTCTTTTAGAATCCCATGGTTGAAGTGACTCATGCCAACTTTTAATACATTTGGAGGAATATATGATTTTAAAAGCGTTGGTTCCTGTTTATCACAGCTGTTTTAGAGAGAGAGGGATTTTCTAAAGGCCATCTTTAAAGTTGTATTTAATTCCTAAGTGATCAGTCACTTTCTTGATTAACGCAGGTGCTCCCGAGGGAAGGGGTGGGAGTTGGGCTTGTTTGACAGTACACAAGATGTCACAGCTAATGGGCCATTGGCCACGGATCACTTTGTCTTGCAAAACTAATAAAGATATTTAAACTATAAAGCTTTATTGATAGCCAGTAGGCAAGGTAAAGAATGTAATGAAATCTCGAAGCAAATGGCAAATAACTGAACTTTAAAGAGTACAAAAAGATGGGGATGTCTAAATAGTAAGGCTTCTTTTTTTTTTTGTCCTCATACATGCCACCAGAAGATGTCTGCTCCAGATGGGATCTCTCTGAGCCTTTCGCACACACAAACTTAGATTACGCCCCTGGAATGTGTGCGCGGCCAACAGAATTCACCCAGAGGTAGGCTGTCTCCTTGTCCAACTCCCAACTCCCTCGGTACCAGGGAGGACCGGACCACAAACCTCTGGCATAATCATTGGACTTAAGTTATTTTTCTGACCAAACTTTTAACGCAGACCAGATCTTAATGGCACTCTCTCCACCACACAGCCTGTCTGACTGACTGATCATCATGATATTCCTTAAGCAGTCAGCGAATCTTGGGGGGCCTTAGACTTCCACTCTCTGCATATTTCTCTCCTAGCGATTACGATCACAAAAACAAAAACCGTGTTGCACTATTGTTCATCAGGTACCCCTGCGAGAGACCGAAAAAGAATAAGGCTTCTTCGCATCCCTGGATTAAACAAATGTATGTGTGATCCCAGCACCCAAGCTGAATCCAAAGGGCCCTAAGAAGCTGGATTAAACAAATCTCTAATTTAAGCAAATCAGTGATCAGTGAGTGATCACTTTGCCCAGACTGATCCAAAGGGCCTTAGAATCTGTCAGGCCCAAAGACCTAAATGTAATAGACCAGCTCTATCCTTAGTAAAGGACCTCTTCAAATAGTTGTGCAAGAAGGTGGAAGCATGACTGGAGTACGATTTAGGGGCATTATACAGTGGTCAAGAGTGGACTGGCAGGTCCAGGGTATTGCTAATACAGAGACTTATGTGTAGCACAGATCTAGTGGGTGGTTCTCATAAAGATTTTTTAAAATGTTTTTCAGCTGTAGAGTGTCGTAAAAATCAGCGTCAGAGAATCGACCACCAAAGACTCGATCTCTTGAACTAGGATTGAAGTTTAAAGATAAGGGTTGCCACGAAGGCATCGTTTATTTACATGAAGTGGGCATCAAGCAAAGGGTCTTGAGGGAGGCAGGGCACAATGATTAGCACGAGGCAGCTGGAGAGAGAGTATTCAAGGTCGTATACCTGCCGACACACCCGATTCAAGTGGGAGACTCCGGGCTCTTTTATTTCTATGCCAGAATCTCTCTGAAAGTAACTCCTGACTGCCATAAAGTACAAAACAGGAAGAATACAACCAATTGGTATTCTTTAAATAAACTTCCAGGTGTGCTGCGTTTTCTTGCGTAGCAATCACAACTATAAAGAAGTATTTTTAGAGAACGCACAGAAGAATCCTACTAATCGTTGTATTTACTGTAGTTTTATGTGTCACTTGTGCGTGATCTCACAGTCACTTCAAAGCCCTCTGCACTCAGATGTTGACTCTGCAAAGCACAGAGGGAATAAATAGAAAGGAGAGAGGGAAAATGAGGAGCAAAGAAACCTGGTCAATGTGCCAGTGTCAGCCAAACAAATCCTGCTCACCAGATGTGGAACCCCCAGCTATCTCCAGCTGCAGACAACAATCATGACTCATCTAGGGAGCGGATGTGACGTTATGGCCAGAGCTGCCAACCTGGAAACCGAGGAACCAGGGGCCTTATTTATGAAGGCCTTGCGCCGCCGGTGCGTCACTTTTAACATGGGAAAAAGTGACGCATCGGTGGCGCAAGGCTTTCATAAATAAGGCCCCAGGTTCGAGTCTTGACGATGGCCCAAAATCATGTGATTCCGCAAATCACTTGATGTGGGAAGATGTACGACCATTTATTTGCAGTCGCGAACAGGAATTCGGCCCGTATGCGACCGCAAAATTGGTCTGCCCCTTGCACAAACCATATTGTGCGAGTGGGTAACCTATTACCGACTCGCCAAATAAGGTTTCCGACTCACTATTAGGAAGGGGCATGCCAAGGGCGTCCCTTCCTAATAGTGAGTCTAACAGCAATGTATGATTGTTTTGCGATCGCATTTGGGATCGCAAAATTCACGCAGTGTACCACCTACTTCAAGTAGGTGGTAAACCACTCGCAGAAGGGAAGGAGTCCCCAAGGGACCCCTTCACTTTTGTGAATTAGTACGAAAATATTTTTTAAGAGCAAGCAGTTGTCTCAGGGACCACTGCCTGCCCTTTAAAAAATTAAACTGAAAAGTTTCATTTTTCTTTTTGTAAATGTAGCCCGTATTCCTTTAAGGAAAATGGGCTGCATTTTTTTAAAGAACTGCTTTATTCAAAAAGCAGTCACAGACATGGTGGTCTGCCGACCCCAGTAGGCCTGTTTTTGGAGACAAGGGAAACCCGAAGGAATAGCACTAGGGTCCTTGGGCGGTAATATGTTGTACAAGACAGGGGACCCTAGTTATTTAGGATCATTGGAAAGAATAGAGATATACTGAATAGTATATAGCCTCTGTCCAGCCGGACAGGAATTTATTAATTGGATTTTTTATAATAGTTCATTATTTCACATTAATACAAAAAGTGGGCACGACCTGTGACCCACAGAAAGCAAGACAAAACAAGTGACAAGAATTCATGTGGAATAGCTTTGTCCTGAAGATGATGCATGTATCTTTGAATTGCATCGAAACATCGTCGACTTTAAAGCACCATATGTTGTTATGAATTCACAATAATGTTGCCAACAATGGGTTGCTAGAAATGAATCTGAGTCTGTATTACTGAGTAATAGTGCAGACCGCCTTGTGCGCTTTCCACATGAATTCTTGTCACTTGTTTTGTCTTGCTTTCTGTGGGTCACAGGTCGTGCCCACTTTTTGTATTAATGTGAAATAATGAACTATTATAAAAAATCCAATTAATAAATTCCTGTCCGGCTGGACAGAGGCTATATACTATTCAGTATATCTCTATTCTTTCCAATGATCCTAAATAACTAGGGTCCCCTGTCTTGTACAACAGACCCCAGTAGGCCACCATCCCTGGGAGTGCTAGCCATTCCAAATAGGGGCGCATATTGCACCTGCCTCATGAATATTGAGGAATGCATTTTGCGACCACATTAGGAATCGCAAACAGTGTCTGAGACACTGTTGTACATGTCATTTTGCGAGTTGCAAATTGTGAGTCGCAATTCGACTCAATTTGCGACTTGCAAAATGGAATGGTCGTACATCTGACCCTCTATCTTCTCGTACATCAAAGAAAAAATAAATGAATGTGACCTTGTGTAATGTAGCTGGTGCTCATGGAGAGCGTTCTATTACCTTTAAGTAAAGGTCACACTATCTGACAAAATATAAATAAACAAATAACCACGCCAGGGGCCTAGCTTAATCAGTGATATTGGGGGGGGGTTAAGGGGGGGAAATTTCCCAACTAAAAAACATCATTCGGAAGGGTGGAGGAATGACCAAGGTTTGGGATACACTGACCGATCCCATGAGGAACACGTTCAATACTTCTGTGCTATAGGTGGGCCTCTAGATAAGATCCTTTAAAAAAAACATAAAAGCAGCTTAAAACCTTAGTCAAAGGAAGACTACGAGAAATAACAAAGCCATGGAAGATCTGACTCAGGGCCCCCAGACCCAACTCTTAAGCCAAACATGCATTTATTTGGGTGGTGGTGGGGAGGGGTCATACCCCAAACAGACACTCCTCCCCGAAGATATGCATCTTAACCATGTACATGTATGTCCACTTACCTTCTCCCGCCTTCTTTCAACAGACTTTCACGATTACTGAACCTGGTTTATAGATTTAAAATGCACCACGGTTCGCTAAATGATGATATTTTGGAATGTACCTTTAAAATTGCATTTTTTCGGACGCCATAGGATTAAATGGAGGTCTCTGTCTTGTATTAGAGCCACCACTAGGTTCTCAAAGGATGGTTAGCAGCTATTTACAAAAGCAAAATAAATAAAAAGTTGTCACATGCACTGGCTACTGCAATCGGCCTGCTATTGGGAATATAACATGTGATGCTGTAATTGGTGGTGTGAGTGTGTGCCTGTACGTTTCTTTATGCTTCAGAAGGTTTCCTTGCTGGTGACTGTGCAGTACCTTTTGTGTACACTGTATTTTAAAAAAGGATCATTTTATAATGAACTACTTTTTGGATTTCGACTTTTGATTTAACTTTGACACTCCGGCCAAGTAAAATATTTCCTCCAAATAAATGTGCACCAAATCACTCTCCAATATTGAAGAAAAGTAGTCCTTGGGCATAGGACAAGAATTGATGGGAGCACCTCTTTTGCACCGGTGCAGTACCACAAGCAGCCCCTTAATGTTAAGTATTCCACGGGGCCCAGCAGTAATCTCTGTGAGCTTCTTGTGATGAGATAGGCGCAGTGCTGAATTTGAGACGGTGGTCTCCGGTGCTGGACACAAGCACTTAATTGTCAACACCAGCGCTTATGACAGTCTGCCACATGGTGGCCCTGTCTGTCTAATTTGGAGATGAGCACAAAAACGCCTGTTAATAAATTCATCATACATTAAAAACTAATGAAAACATGCCACTTAAGCCATTCTTATAGCTTTAGGGGCGTGAAATAGTCTGATGGTCACACTTGTAGGAGTGTGATTGTTGGTAGTTGTGCTGGTACTGTCAGTGGCAGTGCTAGCAGGGGACATGGATGGAGCACGCTGCAGTGATCTCCTGACGAGGGCCCTGGCACTAATTTTGTCACAAATTAAGCACTGGCTAGGTGCAGACAGTGAGGAGGAATTGCAGTATAGTTCTACTGCCTACAGGAAGGGAATATTTGAGAACAAAACATGTGGTGTACCTGTGGCCGGTAGAGAACTCCCCAGTTAAAGAGGACTGGAATATGGAACAAGGATGTGGAAGAATGGAAGTGTGAGTGTATATTCTGTGTGTCACAGTTACTTCCAGGTGAAGTCTGTAGTTATGAAACATAGAATGTCTGCACCAGGTGGGACATTACGTACCATAGTATTTGTATCCTGTAACTAAGAATTAACAAGCACTTTTTTGTTCTTCTGCTTGTCGTTTACTGTGTTATATGTCGTTTTTAGGTTGAAGCCCACCAGAAAGCACAGTTGTTTGGTTGTGAAAGGACTTCTTGGGGGCATTCTGAAAGCTTTCCTGGAAATGCATTTCACACATTACTTACCATTAGCTTAGTGGTTTGTAACTCACATTTTCTTGCTTTCTATTTGCTGAATGTATTTGCTTTGCTTTGCTCTGTTCTCTCTTAGCTCCATATAGAGATTTATATATTGATGGGCACGCCTAAGAAACTCATGGGTGGCATTTGATTTCAAGGAGCCAGCTTATCAAGAGCTATTTTTCAATTGATACTACATCATTTTTGCTGGTGGGTCTATCTCCATAACTGCTATTAACAGATGGGGGATTAATAAAGATTAGAAAGATTTATGGTTTAATCCGAGGATGTTTGTTGTGATTGTTGAGAAGTGCATGTGTTGCTACAATTTGGTTTGACTCCAATATCACCAAGGTTTTTTCCCCCCTAAAGAATTATTAAACAAAAAGACTTTTCAATTAGTCTTACTTGCTTTTTAACAATGTATTAACATAGTATACTAGCCAGTGCAAACGTTCACATCGGTTTGTTTAGAATTAGTGTATTTGAACATGGGTGCACAAAATGATTTTTTATGCATGTTCACCGTTTGTTCAAAAAACAGTAAATGTATATTTGTAATTTTACTAAGAGATTTTGAGATCTCATTAATTCTGAAAATTGAGTTTTATATAATGTTTTTATGATAGATTTGAAGTTGTGGAAAACATCAAGTATTTTCCTGAAGAAAGTCGTTGGATCACTTAAACCCACCAAAACACATCAATGCTGGTTTAATAAAGCACTAAATCAACTCAATCTTGGCTAAACAAGAGACTGTTCTCAATAGAGGTTTGACCAATGAATTCTTGTTCGATTGGTGTGTAGAAATGGCAATAAATTAGCGTCTATGATATTCTCCCATTGTAACAATATGTATGTATACTGTGATTTTTTGTAATGATTTGCATGATCTTGTGAATATTCCTGGTGTGGCTCTCTGTATCTGTATAGAGAGCAATTTGTTTTGCTCATATCTATTGTTATATTGAATGCTTTTTATATATGACATTTTAAACCGTTTTTTATAGAATAAATTACATAGGATTTTGCAACTAATTGAAATTCTTTGGTGTTATTAGTTGTGTTTGGGATGAATGGTGTATGACTTGACATCGGGCTTTTTTAACATATTCGAAGGGAATTGTTTATTCTGACTAGCGGTTTATTTGCTTTAGGCCGTCCTTCCTTTGGAGCATAGCATGTTCCCCATCACTACTTGTATTCTTTCACGAGTGCTCGCTTTCTTTAAACAGGCTTTTAAATTGTGTTCTTATCTCGTGACATTTGCTGTAAGGTCAAACACAGAGGTCAAATGTTAGGCACTGTCTTCCAAGGGAGCTTTGTGTTTACCTTTCTTTTTCTAACTCTAACTTAGAGGATGTATGTGACAATCATGCTTGGTGCTGGAAAAGGTGTTTTTTTGTTTTACACAACAAAATTAAAATGTCTGTAAATGAACTGTGCAAATATTTCAGAACTTATCAGAATTAGGAAAGCACAAATGAAGCACTTTTTTGTAATTCTGAAGTGTGGTGGAAACAATTACTGTAATACGCTATTTCCACTCAATATCGTTTGTGAGCTGTATAGTTTTATCAGTAAAACTGTATGTTCAAATGTAATGGTCTTTTCAATTGAAAATGTGTGGTCTTTAATAGCATTGCACTAACACACCATGCACCATCCATTCTATGCCAATCCACTCTAAGCCACTCCACTCTACTGCATGCCACTCCACTCTGCGACACTCTACAACATTCTACTCCACTCTACTATATGACACAACACTCCACCACGCTGGACTCCACTCTATACCAGTTCACTCTATGCCACTCTACTACACTCCACAACACTCCACTCTATGACACTCCATGGCACTGTATGTCACTCTGCTCTACTCTATGATATTCCATGCCACCTTACTCCACTCTACACCACTCCACACTCTGCCACTTCACTCTATGACACGTTACTCCACTGTACGCTAAGCTACTCAACTCTACACCTGTCTACCCCACTCTACGGCACTCCATGCTACGCTACTCCACTCTTTGACCCTCCACTTTGCACCCCTCTTTGACCCTCCACTATGCACCCCTCTACTCTATGACACTTGACTCCACTCTACTCTCTGACAATCTGCTTCACTCTAAAACACTCTACTCCACTCTATTACATTACACTCTACAACACTCTACTGCAGTCTATCCCACTCTACGAAACTTCACTATATACCACTTCACTGTAGGCCCCTCTACTCCACTCTATGCCACTCCATTCTATGCCACTCTACTCTACCACTCTACTCCAGTCAACACCACTCCAGTCAACACCACTCCTCTCTATGACTCTACTCCACTCTACGCCTCTCCACAACACTCTACTCTACACCACTCTATGACACTCCACTCTATGCCCTCCACTCTATTTGCCTACACTCTATGCCCTCTACTCTAAGCAGTTCCACTTTATGCCCCTCCACTCTACACCTCTCCACTTTATGCTCATCCACTCTATTCCCCTCGACAACACTCCACTCTACGACACTCCACATTCGCATTTTACCACCTACATCAAGTAGATGGTAACCCATTCGTAAATGGCAAGAGGTCCCCAAGAGACCCCTTCTCCTCTGTGAATGTTTGTAAAAACATTTTTAAGAGCAGGGATTGGTCCCACAGACCACTGCCTACTCTTAAAAAATGAAAAGAAAACTTTAAATTTTTCTTTTTGAAATGCATCCTATTGTCCTTTAAAAAAACTGTCTGCTTCTCAAAAAACCCTTGCTTTATTGAAAAGTAATCAGACATGGTGGTCTGCTGACCCCAGCAGGCCACCATCCCTGTGATTTTTGCGATTCCCAATGGGTCATAAACCGAAACCTACCTCATGAATATTACATTGGCTCATTAACTCCAACCAGCAGCCTTCATCGAATACGTGGTACAGCAGATTACTCGCATGAGCCGTTCAATGAAAACACCGGTGGAAACCAAGTCAACTAATTGCTGATTCTTTTGGTGGCTCTCCTTCCGGTGAAATCTTGTCACCAGTGAAAAGATCCGCCGGAGACTGATCATGTGGGTAAGAGATTTATTTCAGCATGAGTGAAGCGGAACCCAACTATCACTCTCTCGGTTGGCGTCTTTTCCTGGTAACATTCTTGCGCATGAGAGCACCACTCATGGCATTCTAAGGCCCGAGAATACCACAGGAGCCAATAGTAAACTATGTGAGATGAGGTGCAGAACGAGTAGGCATACAGATAATTGATTAATGATTACACCCATGTCATCTCGCTTCCCGCAGAATCACATGTTGTATATGAAGGATATGAGGGGGCGCCTGCCATTGTTACAACAGGAACAAGAAAAGATTAGTGAGGCATCAGGCTTGGTCAACAGGGCCAGGTTTTGCCTATTCCCACCAAATTAAATGGGTGCTTGTAATATAGATCTGACTGCTACAAGACTTGTAGCTAGAAAGACAACTGTTCACGTTCTTAGGGGAGAGAATAGAATTTACATGGATCTGAATGATGTAACACTCTGGAATCTGGCCCATGCACTGACTACGACCAGGTCACCAGTAGTATTTGGTGTAAGTTACCGGTCTGAGTGAAAGGAAGGTGCACTCTTTCCAAAATGGCGCAAGCGCCGAGTGCTGTATTTTTTGCAAACATTCTGCTAAAACTCAAGAGGCCTCTTTTTAGGAGTTGTCCAGGATGAGGACAGAGCTGATATGGACAGTGGAAATGAGAAAGCTGTACTTGTCTGTCGATGAGGGACGTTTGGGAGTTAGGCCCCTGCTTTGGGTGATACTACCTGGCAGTGCGGCTGCAGTGCTTAATTTGACCCACTGGTTTCCGGTGTTCAGCGCCAGCACTTAATTACTTATGACATCCGACACATGGTGGCGTTGTTCGTCTAATTTTGTGAAACAGAACAATAGTTGTTCAATAATTCAATACATATTAAAAATGACAAATACGTGCCAACCAAAGCTATAGGAATGGTTTGGACGACCGGCATTAGTAATTGTAAATAGATATTAAAAGCCCAAATTGTCACATTTGTAGGAGTGTGATGGTTAGTAAGGCTTGAAACTTTATTGTTTGATTAATAAAAACATTACAATGGTAAACATGCATCAATAATAATAAAAACGAGTATCGATATTGCTAAAATATTTACACATGGTGCAAGAGACACATGTTTTATCTCTGTACTGTGTTTTAGATTACAAAAAATATATATATATATTTTTTCTTTTTTAAGAATCTTCCCAGAAGCGTCCAATTAGTCCGTTTGTATCATCACAATGAATTGAAAAATAAAGTTCATCTATAAATAATTAAAAAGGACCTAAAAATATATGTTTGTTGATATAATAAAATATTAAATTCATCTAGACAATACAACTTCATAGGGGACAATTAAAAAACGGTTAGGAGCCGTGGTTGGCCCTTCTGGTTTAACGTCTTTTAAGGCCACAGAACAAGACCCTGGACGTTAGGAGTTGGTGATTAATACCACTGGCAGTGATGGTTTGAATGTTCCTGGGGCGCACAAGAGGGCGGGAAGTGATCCGTGTAAAGAAGGCCATGGTCAACTGCTGTTTAGTGGAGCAGAGTACTTAATCCTCCCTTTTATGGTTGACCATTGTTTGCTTGCTGGCTCTCTCTGATTATAAATCTTCTTGCTACTCTTGTCATAAACTTAGTGAACGGGATGTTGAGCAGTGAATTGTCCGGGTTCATTGATGCAAGGATAGCTTGACGGCATGTGCAAATGCCAAGTTTATTCCATTCGCTCTTTAACAAGATCTTTCGGTCGCCGAGTGACAGAGACATGCCACATGCTCCATTTTTTCCTTGCTACTCCCACACCCCCTGCACATTATATTGGTGTTTATGCGTTGCCAGCTCGGCAAAATGGTATAAGAATGGCCATTTGCCCATTCTGAGGGCCATGAACCTTTTTTTCCACAGCACAGAGAAAGTACATGACAAGTATTGGGCCATAATCCCTGGCTTGAACCATAATACAATTGTCCAGGCGTGCTTACGTTGGGCCAGTTGGGATGTATCCAAATGGAAGGACCACAGGCGGACATTCCTTTTGATGTGAATTTTGAGTGCCTGCTGCGGTGGATTCAAGTTCCAGATTTTTTCTGAATTCATGAGTTTTAAAGAGTCTTGTAAATAACGCCAGTATGATCTACCAAGTTGACCGGCTGAAATTTCTTGCCACAGGAGGGCCTCCAGGCTTCCTTTTCTGGAGGTGCGGAACTTCTTACACAGCCTGATGAATGCTCTGGCCCCTACTGCTTGATGGTCTTGGAGGCCAAACTCGAGATGTATTTGAGCAGGGGATGAAGATTTCCGAAGGCTCAACACTTGTTTGAATATTCTTGTTGTTATAATATTCACAAGGCTGTTGTCCTTCCCTTGCATGATCTCCTGGCTGTAGGTGATGGTTAGTACTTTGTTGGCACTGCCATTAGCATCGCTAGCAGTGGCAATGGAGGCAATGAGTGGTGCAAGCTGCAGTGGTCTCCTGACAAGTGGCCATTTTTTTACAAATTAAGCACTGTACGGCTGCATTACTTGCCAGAGTGATTTGACCCTGGAACTTCCCCAGAGTAAGCTTATGTGTGAAAAGAGATACCTCCGACAGATGCCATGAAGCACATCTTAAATATCCATGTCTGCATACGACCAAATTCAATTCTCATGCAGGCTGCAAAATAAAATTGGAACTGAAACACGATAAAGAGAGAGCAGCAGGGATCCCCTACATTCGTCATTTACCACTGTAGGCATTACACAGATTCAAAGAGAAAGCTGTAGCAGGGAAATCTACATGGTCTAGAGCTGATACAACTTCACTTGGCATGTTGTATGACTCTGGAACCCTTATGGCATTTGAGCAGGTGAAAGTTGCAAACAGTGTCCCCTTGGGGCAGGTTCTTGTACGGGGAGCACTGTGCAAAGCAATAAAGCAGACCAGCAGCAATGAGGATGCGGAACCGGAAGTGGATGTCATGACACAGATTCTGTCACATGGGGACAAGACGCGTCATTTAAGGGCCACAGAGGGTGCACAAAGAAAGAGTTTACATGCCCTAAGAGCTAAGCGGAATAGGGCATTAGGAGAGGTTCTAATGGGCGCTGAATGGGCACACGCACTTCAATTCATATGCATGATTTCCAAACATGCTTAGCTAAAACGTCTGCTGTTCAGTTATGCAAACGCTTGACCTCATTATAATTACAGGTTACGTTTCTGAACACTTTACATACTTGTCCTGGATGTAATTAGGGGGATGCCACCTTCAGCCAAATGGTGTGGTTCAGCGTCATAATCAGATATTGGGTGACTGAGATTGCACAGCAAATCACTGATTGGACTGGCAAGCGTAACATAGATGATAACCTCAAGGTGTGTCCGTTAGGGCTTATGTCACGACTGAGAGTGGACAAGTTCAACACCGAGTTTATAGACCTGGCACTTATCCTGGTGAAGAGGTCAGTTTTAATGAATTAGAGATACCCACTGCCGCCAAACCATAGCAGATGGAGACATGACCCCCTCCTCTCCCACCCTTTAATTGGATCCCAGTAGTGTCCTGAGTGGGTGTCAGGAGTCAAAGACAGCACAGCTGGACCCCTATCCTGGAAGCAAGTCTCAATAGGGGAAACAGAAACACTCTGCCTGGTCACTTCAGAAGCTGGTCAATAGGTTAGAGGTCAGAAGGGAGCTTCAAAAGCTGGCCAAGGGAGAAGTATTCTTCTCTTAAGGTCCATTAATCAGAAAAAAAGGAATACAGACAAGGTGAAAATAAGTGTATAATGATATGAATAGAAAAAGCCATTCTGTCTTTGCTATATATGCAGAAAAGAATATGTGCTGTCAATAATACCATGTGTTATGTATTGCACTGAATTGTAATTCAATTTATATAGTGCTTAAAACCATGACAAGTAGTTGCAGTGCTTTATGGTGGGTTATATGCTACCCTGTAGCCCAAAGTGTGTGGTTAATCCAGTGCTTATTCATTATTGCTGTAGATTTGGTGCATATGTGGTTACTCTTGTGCTCTGAGGAAACTAAAGATATTCCTCCATTTTTTTAGAGCTGAGGTATTACATGAATATGAGTTATATGTAATTATTAGGATGAGTTAATGTAAGTGGAGATTAAATATTGTGAAATAGCAAAGAGTGGATACACAGAATGAGAAATTGTCATTTATGGAAGTGGAAAGTGTAAGGAGGTTAGATGGGTTCTGGTGTAGCAGGAAAGGTTACTCCGAAGGAATGTTTATGCTTTGTAAGGAGGAGTATGGTTATTTTACTGAGATTTAAAAGACAGGAAGGCGGCAGGCATGTGCAAGGAAAGGGTATACTCGGAGGCACTAAGGTATGTAGAGGATGGAGTGTAACAAGAGTGTCATTCAAATACGAAGGCAAAAGGAGAGAATAACCCCCAGCTATAAATCAGGTTATTCTCAAGCCCTTTGTTGTCATTTGACATTTTGAAGTAGGGTGGCACCTGAGGAAGTAGAAAGAGTTGAAAGAAAGGATGAATGTTGATCACCTGTAGGCAAGTGATATACGCTGTTTCATCTTACGCACTAACACTGTGCGTTCTTTTCAATGTAGATAGTTAACATCACTGAATCTGTCATAGTTTGTATATTATGTTGTATTAGTATTTTAAAGTATTTATCGAACTACAAACATGTCCTAATAAAGTGCCCTTTATGCTATGGACAAGTTTGAGGTATAGTGGTTACTGAACGAAGCCATTCAGGTGGTTACATTTTCTCAGTAGCTGGGCTCTGTCTCTGCTGGGGAGGGCGTCTTGCTGAGGAGTTTCTCCCCTCTGGAGATGTGTCCTCTTTCTGTAAAGGTCTTGCTTGGGGTTGGCAACTGGGGTGGGGAGGGGTTCTGAGTGTGTACAGTAAGCACGATCAACTCAGCTGCGAGACTCATTACAGGCTCCAAGAGAAACGCCCACATTTCCCCAGACCTGAGAGCTCTCAACTGGCTACCATTTGAAGCCAGAATTCATTTAAAAATCGCTTGTATGACACATAAGGCTGTCTACCACAACACCCCACAATACCTAGCGCAGAAACTGGTGCTCTCAGCGGGCAGCAGAGCTTCCAGGAGTGCCAAGACTCTTCTCCTACAACCTCAACGATTTGCCAAGAAAAAAACCTATAACCGGTCCTTCTCCGGTATGGCTCCAAGGATATGGAACGCTCTGCCCAGTGAAACTAGAATGAACCCTTCCTCTGCTTCCTTCAAAAGAGAAGTAAAAGCTATCCTCATGGCTCAATCCACGTGAACTCTTTGTTCTATTCGCTGTACTTTATTACTTGCTTTTCCTCGCTTATATTCGTCCTTCGGTTATATCTTTGCCATTTTGCACTAGCATCGCACCCGCCTTGTCTTGTTCTAGATGTATCTAGTATTTAATTATTGCGTGACTCTTTATATCGTAATATATTCTGTATATATTTCTCATGTAAAGCACTCTGATACTCGCAAGAGTCTGGTTCGCGCTATATAAACCTTCAAAATAAATAAATAAATAAACAAGTCGTGTGTACTGCTGACGGTAGGCATATTGCATGGGGTAGGGCAGTGGGGGTCTTCCTCGTTAGGGAGAGTTTTTGTATGGGCAGTAGTGAGGTAGAAAGCGGTCCCTGAGGGTGTACTCTGCTGCAGATGCTGCTCTGCACATCAGGCACGCACCGCACGTCCATATCCACATCTGGAACAGGGGACAAGTGGGGAGGGAGGGGGAAATCCAGCCTCTCTCGCGAGAGCAGACGGAGGGGGCGGGGCTTGTGCGTGGCACACTGAAGAGGAAGACCCTCCACCGCAGTGGCAGGCACGAAGGCAGCAGAGCTCCTACAGGTGGACGGCAGCCGGCTCGGGACCCCTGCTACCCGGTGTTTCCAGCCCGAGGAGTCCCATCGAGAAGGCCCCTTACAATCAACCTCTGTCTACAGCCGCAATTCGAAGCCCCCCGTCCCATGGCGCTCCTGCCGCTGCTGCTCCCGGTCCTGGCGTTGCTGCAGCTGGGGGCCTGCGGGGCCGACAGTCCGAGTAAGAGGCAGTGGGGTTGGGTGAGGTGACGCGGGTCAGGGTGGGCATGCTTCGACGCGGCGCATAACTTGTTTGCAATAACTCAAGCACTTTTATAGCGCGGCTCTCTGGAGTGGATAGCTTCAAGGCGCTTCCTTAATGGGAATTCGAGGGTGCGCAGAAAAGATGAGCTGAAAGTTGTTGCCTGTTAGTGCGCGGTTGTTGGCTTTGGCTTGGATGAGCAGTGCGGATGGGCTCCCAGCCGTGGACTCGGACTCCACGGCGCCTGCGACGTTGAAATTATTGCAGCTTCAACGCGCTCATTCCACTGGACTGGATGGATACAGTGTCATTCGCTTGAAGGCTCCTTTACCCCTGTGCACAGGGATGAGAGGCATGCAGGGCTGCAGGAGTTAGTGATGTCAGCGTTCGTGGTATGTCGGGCAGACTAGGAATGCAGGGTAGTGGGAAGGTGGGCATGTTTAATATGCATTTCTGATTTGGCTGGCGGTATGCAGGATTAGGGGCATTACATATGATGCACGGGGCAGTGATGCAGAACACCTGAGTCTGTGCTGATGAGGGTGGGAAACATGATCATAAGTGGAGGGTATGCAGGGCTGGGAGGGAATGCACACTGCACAGTGGGCATACTGGGTGGTGGATGCTTGTGGTGATGTACTTTAGAGAGAGTGAAAACTCTGGATAGAGGCTAGGGATGTTGAAGTGAGGACTGAGGATAGGACAAATGCTCTTGTAAACAGCAGACGACCGATATCAGCGATTAACTCTCTTGAAAGCGAATGTTTTATGCCTTCTCCAGTTAAAATTTATAGCCGAACACTATAACTTCTACCACACCTGTTGGAGGTCTTGTGACGTCAGAAGAGAGTGCACTTTTCTCCGACCTGTGAGTTAAGACCTCAGTGGGGTCTGCAGACAGGTGTGGTGGTGGGATCCCTGTCCCCTTACGGAGTCGGATCATTCCATTTTAGGCTGTAACTAACTTGTAAATCTGCAGAATTTGGGACTCGACACAAACTTTAATTACAAAAGGAACATTTGAGTTTGTCAATGAAAAGGTTGACACACCATCATAGGTGGAACAAATGCATTTTTATAATTTTTTGGGACTTTGGAAATGCAATCCATGGCACAGAGCATGTCATGCAGTAGAAATGGCCACCATTTGTATGCAATAGGATGTTGGGGGCGGTTGCTCAAATTTCCTGTGGGGCATAGGGTTAGATCTAATGTAGACCCTAGATCTGTGGCAACTCACTTTTGTGAAAGGGGCAAAACACCTTAACATTGAAGTAGGACTAGATTTAAGCCAGTTGCAGTATTTGTGCTGGTAGAGATGAGTTCCTGTTGGTTACTCCTCAGCCAGCATCCCTGCAAAGTATAGTCTTCTTTGAATTTGCACTGCAGACTAGAGGAGATATTAACCCAGAGTGGGCTGCCATGACTAATAGCCCTATGCTGCAGAGCCGGCAACCAGCTTCCAGTCTGATGTGGGATGAAAAGTGGTTTCTTGTTGAGGGACATCATCTGGAAATTATATGATTCTTTGGCATCCCGAATCTCATGGGATAGGAGCTGTTTGGAGGTGGACCCTGGTGAATGTGTTCATGGTGTGGCCCCTTTACTTTGGGTTCACTCACTTTTGGGCACTTAACGTTTAATCTCTTGGATTGTTTTCTGCATATCTTTAGTTTTGGAGTCACTGCTTTGCCACCATCTTGTGTAGATTTCTGTTTTGCTAACCTACTCTTACTTACTCGCATTACTTCACCTACTGAGTGCTCTGAGATGATAGAATGTTGTTTTAGTACTTCCATATAATATGACGCCCCCAAACTCCAGTGCACAGCCCAGTGAGTGGGTGATTTCAGTTCCAATTACAGCAGTTCTGTCCAGGCCCCATTCCATTCCAGCTTTCTCCCATGCACGCCTAGAGATCTTGGGAGCATTCGTCTGTGGGTAAGGTGAGATCTTCACTGTATGTCATCACAGGGATTGATTCAGTCCTAGTCTTTAAGCTCACAAATCATTGCTGTTTTGAGTTAGTCTAATTAACTCAACAGAAGTAAAGTACGACCACAACACATAGAAGGTTTTAGGTTGGCACATTACAGCGCAGGACTGGAAACAGCGTCTGTGATGACATGGAGTGAAATGGCTAGCTTCTCGGAGACTGGCTTTCATGGTTTGTTTTTTTCTGGAATAATTGGATTGCATCAGGTGGATATGTAGGATTCCCCTGAGATCTGGGTGTTATGCTAGTGCGGATATGATGGTCCTTGCAGCCATCCTTACAGTGCTTTTGAAAGTTTTGGTGAGGAGAAGAGGCATTGCATTGGCTCTGCTCTTTACTGCTGGATGTGTCTGGATGAATTCAGCATTACAGAATGACCCGAGGACCAGAGCTGGCCTACACCTTTACAGGATAACCACGGTTACAGTAGGAGCAGGGTGGTTCTATTTACATCTACAATTCTGAGGTCTTCGGCCCAGGGATGGGACTCCTGGCTCTCCCCTGGGGACCGGACTCTTGGCTCGCTTCCTGCCAGAGGCAGTTCTCTTGGGTCGCCCCTGGACTGGGACTAGTTATCGTCCCTCTCTGTCACAGCACTAATTCCGCACCAGTCTAACACCCCTGGGGCAGAACTAATTGCAGTCCCTGTAAGAGCGAGTTTTAAGAGGAAGAGCTGAGAGAAAAGTGATGTTTTCTAATTTTCTTTTTGCTGCAGAGAATTTGCTGGTTCTGACAGTTGCCACGAAGGAGACGGAAGGATTCAGACGGTTTCAGAGGTCAGCAAAGGTGTTCAACTATGATGTCCAGGTAATGGGGGTCATCTACCTGGGGTCTGACTCTTTCCAGCCCGTTCTGTGAGTGGAAACTCCTCAGAAGTCTGTCTTTAGTGGATGCATCTGGCGGGCTGATGGGGATGTTCAGGCAGGGCCTCCTGCTTCATTTAAAGTCCTAGTTGTGTCGCGTGGCCCTCTTCTTGTACCTCAGTTGTGCTGACCGTGTAGGATACTGAGTAGCTGCAGGTACTCTTCACTCATAGGGTCCTTTTCTGTTTCTTTGCATTTGTGTCAGTGCAGGAAGTCCAGTGGCTGAATGTATAAGATGACCCAAGTGTGCAGTGCCCAAGGTTGTCCTTCCTTCCTTTCCGTTCCTCACAGTCCCACTGTCTCCCCTGACAGCGGGACTCGGTGTTTGTTTATGTGAACGCATCAATGCTCGTCTCTCTCTCCTAGTATGGATGTCTCCATGTCTCTTTCAGGGTGCAGGTCTAGTCAATGTCCCAGTGCATGTGGTCAGTGTGAATGTTCACGTGCACCAGTGCATCCGTATTCACTGTTTCCCTGCCAGTGTGCACCTGGCTCTTGTGCTTGCGAGTGTCTGTCCGTCCTTGTGTCAGTCTTTCTGGTCCCAAGATAATGGTTTTCCTGTCTGTTTGTTCCCTGACCTAAATTGTGCTTTTCTCACATTGGCATCTATTCACTATAATTTTAAGGATATCAGAACTGACATTCAACACCTCTTGACCCCAATACGGCGCTGTTTGCTATCTGTTCTTTGTGCTGCATGTTTGATCTCCAAGACCAGCAGGTACCCGTGGGTACTCCTAGTAGACGTTCATTCTGTCGCGGATGTGTTTTCCACTGACCCACTTCTGTAAGGCTACTTGGCACAAAGGCAAGTTTCTGATCTCACTGTCTCCATTGTTCCAGAGTGCTTGTTGTTATTCCCCAGTCCCATGTGGGTGTAGCATAAGTTAAGCTGGCATTGATCAGAATACTCTTTTCTTTGTCTTATTGTAAGATACTCTCTTCCTGGTCTTGCTGCCAGATGCTCGCTTCCTGGTCATGTAGGATGCTCACCTATTGGTCGTAATGTAAGTGGCTCGCTTCATGGTCTAGTGTAAAATACTCTCCTCTTGATCTCGGTGTGCTCTGCTCCTGGCCTCAGTGTAGGATGTTTGCTTCTTGGTCTCGGTGTAAGATGCTCACTTCCTGGTGACAGTTTGAGTCTCTCTTCCTGGGCTCAGTGTATGATGCTCTCTTTCTGGTCTCACTGCTGGATGCATACGTCCTGGTCTTGGTGCAAAATGCTCCCTTCCTGGTCTCAGTGTGAAACGTTCTAGCATGCTCCAGTGTAGGATGCTCCCTTCCTGTTCTCAGTGTGAGATGCTCTCTATCTGGTATCCCTACCGGATGCATACGTCCTGGTCCAGTGTAGGATTCCCCCTTCCTAGTCTCAGTGTGAGATACCCCCTTCCTGGTTCAATGTAGGATGCTCTCTTCCTGGTCTCAATGTGAGATACCCCGTTCCTGATCGAGTGTAGGATGCTCCCTTCCTGGTCTCAGTGTGAGATGCTCCCTTCCTGGCCTCAGTGTGAGATGTTCTCTTCCTGGTCCAGTGTAGGATGCTCCCTTCCTGGCCTCAGTGTGAAATGCTCTAAACTTGGTCTCAATGTGAGATGCCCCTTCCTGGTCGCAGTGTGTGATGCTCTCTTCATTCTTTCAATGTAGGATGCTCTCTTCCTGGTCTCAAAGTAGAACACTCTCTTCTTGTGTCCGTGTAGGATGCGCTCTTCCTGGTCTCAGTGTGAGATGCTCTCTATCTGGTCTGACTGCAGGATGAATACATCCTGGTCCAGTGTAGGATGCTTCCTTCCTGGTCTTAGTGTAGGATGCTGTGTATCTGGTCTCACCATTGGGTCCATATTTTGTGGATTTGGTGTAGGATGCTCCCTTCCTGGTCTCAGTGTAAAGTGCTCTCTATCTGGTCTCACCGTTGGATGATTTTATGTTCTCAGTGTGAGACGTTTTCTTCCTGGTCCAATGTAGGATGTTCTCTTCCTGGTCTCAGTGTAGGATACTCTCTATCTGGTATCACTGCCGGATGCGCTCTTCCTGGTCTAGTGTAGGATGCTCCCTTCCTGGTCTCAGTGTAAAGTGCTCTCTATCTGGTCTCACCGTTGGATGATTTTATGTTCTCATTGTGAGACGTTTTCTTCCTGGTCCAATGTAGGATGTTCTCTTCCTGGTCCAGTGTAGGATGCTCTCTATCTGGTATCACTGCCGAAATGCGCTCTTCCTGGTCCAGTGTAGGATACTCTCTTCCTGGTCTCAGTGTGAGCTGCTCTGTTCTCGATGTGAGCTGTCCCTTCCTGGCCTCAATGTAGAACACTCTCTTCTTGATCTCCGTGTAGGATGTTTCTTTCTGGTCCTAGTGTGGCTGCCCCAGTTTTTTCTCTTACTTCACCTGCAGGTCCTGGGTCTGGGAGAGGAGTGGCACGGAGATGACGAGTCGACAGCAGCAGGAGGGGGGCAAAAAGTCCGGCTGCTGAAATCTGCTCTGGAGCCCCTGCCAGACAAGGAGAATGTAATAGTTCTTTTCACGGAGAGGTAACTGCTGCTTGTGCTCTGTGTGGCTAGTTTACAGCAGAAAGGCAAGGCTTGTCTATCCTTGTAGCAAAGCACGCCTCTTGGCCATTACACTCTGCTGAAAGTTTTCCTGTTTCTAGCTCCACTGCTCATTTTTTCCCTCAGTGTTTGTACTTGACTATTACGTCTGTCTACGTATGGTATTTATCTCTTATCCATGAATGTCTGTCTTCCCTCTTATTCTACCGCCACCTTTCCCTACATCCCTCTGTTTCTCCCTCTCTTCTCTCATGTGTCTTTTTTCTTGCTCTGTGTTCTTGGGTGCATCTTCTTTCCTTCACTCATTCTTCCTCTGTCCGGCATCCTTCAAGAGCGTGTGCTTTCCTCAGTGCTCTTTTTCCATGTGTAGTCTTTCTCGCATACTCCCTCAGTCCCATTGAGTCTTTTCCTTCTCATCTTCTTGTAGCTATGACGTCATATTTGCTTCTGGCCCAGCAGAACTCCTTAAGAAGTTCAAGCAGGCCAAGTGTCGGGTGTTGTTCTCAGCAGAGACGCTGGTCTATCCTGACCGCAAACTGGACGCCAAGTACCCGCAAGTTGTGACTGGCAAGCGATACCTGGGGTCAGGAGGTGAGGCCGGAGGCTTTATATTACATTTGAAGTTCACTTTAACCTCTTTCTGCCCTCTTGCCTTTCTTTTGTCTCTCTATACTGCCTAAATGTATTTCCTTTCTGACCTAACCAGCCATTCTGCTTTCTCCTGCCCCCCTCCAACCTGCTTGATTCTCGCCTGTTTCCACAGCAACCGATCTTCCCCATCTCTTCTGTATCCCTCATTCCTTGCTGTTCTTCTCTTGGCATTCCTCATTCCTTGCTGTTTCTCTCTTGGTATTCCTCATTCCTTGCTGTACCTCTTTGTATTCCTCATTCCTTGCTGTACCTCTTTGTATTCCGCGTCCCTTGCTGTTTTTCTCTTCTGTATTCCTCGTTCCTTGCTGTTCCTCTCTTTGTATTCCTCATTCCTTGCTGTTCCTCTCTTGGTATTCCTCATTCCTTGCTGTACCTCTTTGTATTCCTCATTCCTCGCTGTACCTCTCTTTTGTATTCTTCATTCCTTGCCGTTCATCTCTTTGTATTCCTCATGCCTCGCTGTACCTCTCTTCTGTATTCCTCATTCCTTGCTGTTCCTCTTTGTATTTCTCGTTCCTTGCTGTTTCTCTGTTCTGTATTCCTCGTTCCTTGCTGTTCCTCTCTTTGTATTCATCGTTCCTTGCTGTTCCTCTCTTTGTATTCCTCATTCCTTTATGTTCCTCTCTTCTGTATTCCTCGTTCCTTGCTGTACCTCTTTGTATTCCTCATTCCTCGCTGTACCTCTCTTAGTATTCTTCATTCCTTGCTGTTCCTCTCTTAGTATTCCTCATTCCTCGCTGTACCCCTCTTTGTATTCCTCATTCCTTGCTGTTCCTCTCTTCTGTATTCCTCATTCCTTGCTGTACCTGTCTTCTGTATTCTTCATTCCTTGCTGTTCATCTCTTTGTATTCCTCATTCCTCGCTGTTCCTCTCTTCTGTATTCCTTGTTCCTTGCTGTACCTCTCTTTGTATTCCTCATTCCTTGCTGTTCTTCTCTTTGTATTCCTCATTCCTCGCTGTACCGCTCTTCTGTATTCTTCATTCCTTGCTGTTCCTCTCTTTGTATTCCTCATTCCTCGCTGTACCTCTCTTTGTATTCCTCATTCCTCGCTGTTCCTCTCTTCTGTATTCCTCATTCCTTGCTGTACCTCTCTTCTGTATTCTTCATTCCTTGCTGTTCATCTCTTTGTATTCCTCATTCCTTGCTGTACCTCTCTTTGTATTCCTCATTCCTTGCTGTTCATCTCTTTGTATTCCTCATTCCTTGCTGTTCATCTCTTTGTATTCCTCATTCCTTGCTGTACCTCTCTTCTGTATTCCTCATTCCTCGCTGTACCTCTTTGTATTCCTCATTCCTCGCTGTTCCTCTCTTCTGTATTCCTCATTCCTTGCTGTTCCTCTCCTCTGTATTCTTCATTCCTTGCTGTTCATCTCTTTGTATTCCTCGTTCCTTGCTGTTCCTCTCCTCTGTATTCTTCGTTCCGTGCTGTACCTCTCTTTGTATTCCCCGTTCCTTGCTGTACCTCTCTTTGTATTCCTCGTTCCTTGCTGTACCTCTCTTTGTATTCCTCATTCTTTGCTGTTCCTCTCTTTGTAATCCTCATTCCTTGCTGTTCCTCTCCTCTGTATTCTTCATTCCTTGCTGTTCATCTCTTTGTATTCCTCGTTCCTTGCTGTTCCTCTCCTCTGTATTCTTCGTTCCGTGCTGTACCTCTCTTTGTATTCCTCGTTCCTTGCTGTACCTCTCTTTGTATTCCTCATTCTTTGCTGTTCCTCTCTTTGTAATCCTCGTTCCTTGCTGTTCCTCTCCTCTGTATTCCCCGTTCCTTGCTGTACCTCTCTCTGTATTCCTCGTTCCTTGCTGTTCCTCTCTTAGTATTCCTCATTCCTTGCTGTACCTCTCTTTGTATTCCTCATTCTTTGCTGTTCCTCTCTTTGTAATCCTCGTTCCTTGCTGTTCCTCTCCTCTGTATTCCCCGTTCCTTGCTGTACCTCTCTCTGTATTCCTCGTTCCTTGCTGTTCCTCTCTTAGTATTCCTCATTCCTTGCTGTACCTCTCTTTGTATTCCTCATTCCTTGCTGTACCTCTCTTTGTATTCCTCATTCTTTGCTGTTCCTGTTCCTCTCTTTGTATTCCTCATTCCTTGCTGTTGCTTTTTTTGTTGAACTCCTTCTGCATTCACTCTCTTCTCACTGACTTGTGCTGCCCATGTCTGATCCTCACCCCTCCTCTCTTCTAGCACATGCATTTCTCTCTCCTGGCTTTTTTCATTTTTGTCTATTCTTTACATCCAAACCTTTTCGCTTGATTGCCCCCGCTGTGTGTGTTTCCTGCTCCATCTTCCCTCTCTTTGTTTCACCTCACCCATTTCACCTCTAGTCTGCCAGGTGCCTGTCTTCTTGCCCTGCAGTGATCCGATTGCTCCATTGGGTCTCTTCTTCCTGCCCCTCGTTTCTGCTCACTCTCAAGCCCTGCTCCCTTGTAGTTGTTGGTGATAGTGCCTTTTACTGCCCTCCATGAGTAAACCTCGTTTGTGTCCCCAGGATTCATGGGCTACGCAGACCACCTTTGGAAGCTCGTGGCTGACTGGGATGGACGTGACCACGACAGCGACCAGCTGTTTTACTCCAAGGCCTTCCTGGATCCGGAAAAGCGGGTATGACAGCTAGAGAGGCTTATTCACACAGTAGAGCGCATAGGGACATTGGTCTCCAGGAAGCTAAACACGGGCAGTGCTCAGTGCATGATGGGAGGGCTGTGCCTGGCCAGGAAGGGGCTTCCGGCTATTAAAAAGATGCATTTAGATAGAATGGACAGCAGTGAGTGAAGTATGTTTGTTAGAAATGGGGGTCTCTAGTTGGCAGAGGTTGGTACATTTGTCCAAATAGGGACCCTTGCTTTTAGTCAGGGTAAGGGGGATACACACTTTAGATAACCCCTGCTCATCCCCTTGGTAGCTTGGCACGAGCAGACAGGCTTATCCCAAAGGCAATGTGTAAAGTATTTGTACCAACACTCAGAGTAACACAGTGATAACACCACAAATCAAATAGACACAGCACCGGTTTATAAAAGTAAAATATCTTTATCTAAACTTAACAAGACTAAAAATCCAACATACAAGTATTAAGAACAAGCATTTGCAAAGCCAATAGGTCTCGCCTTTTGGCTTTGCCAGTGCTAACTTACTGACTATGCCAGTGCTTTCTGACAACACTGTTCAGCACTGGCAAAAATAAAAAATGCAATTATGTATTTGCATGCCTGTGTCATGAAGCTACAGGAGCCCCAGCATGATGACATGTAAGTGTGCATTTGTTGCCATGTGGCGACCATTTTGTTTTAGTGAATTATTCTAGGATATCAAAGCCCTTGGTTCTAAAGAAAAAAACAAATGATAAAAGTTACTTAAAAGTGTGCTTTCAGAAAGGAGTGGCCTGTTAAGAAGTTGTAGCTGTCGGTCCTCCTGAAAACGTTTTTTTTACAAATGTGACAGACTGTAGAGAGGCATAGAGAAGCTGGAAGTTGGAGCGGAGCTAGTAAATGCCATTGATGTGTGCAGTGTTGAGTTGGGAACCAATCTCGTTTTTTATTATAAAAAAAAACACGAAGGGGTGGGAGAGTAACCTCGAAAGCACATGGGGATGGGAGCTTTAAGTGGGAAGCAGCATCTGAAAAGTCAATAGGTGACATCATCTAATAAAATATGCACCAGGCTAGGGAAAACGGTTGGCCTGTGTTTAATCAACAGGGTTGTATGCCAGCTGCTCTGTGTTTGTTTAAATGTGCTGTCAGCCACAGCCAGGGATTGCAACCCCCACTGGGTTCTGCAACTGTCTGCAGCAGGTATGGAAACATGCATAACGGAATGTGGGGAGATGGCGCCCCTACCCAAGAGGTATCCTGCAACTGCCTCGCTGCTCAGTAGTGTCCACGTCTTTAGTCAGACAATCATTTCTGGTGCACCCACCCGATCCGGAAGAAGGGGGTTGGCAAGGGAAAGAAAGACAATAGGAATACAGCCCCGGTAAGAGGTACAGCCAGGGGCGAGGGGGGCAGGGCATGAATCTGAAACAGACAAGAAAAGAAGAGTCAAACTTTATTAAACTACAGGCAGAGTTGTTAAGAGAGGACAGTCGGAGATTGCAAGCCAGCCATCCAAGGGATAATTGTTTGCTGGGGTGGAGGGAATGAAGTAAGTTTTGCGAGCCGGCCTGAAAAAAAGAAAGGCAGGCCGTTATTGTTGCTGACTAAGAGCGAGCCATGGTGCTTAGTAAAAAAAGTAACACAGTTAGAGCCGCTATCGGAAATTAATGTTTACTCCATGCGATTTCTTCCTTAAATGCATGCGTTTACAATATTGGTCCTCAATCGGAAATTGTTTACTCCATGCGATTTCTTCATTAAACGCGTGCGTTTACAAAATATACACAAGCGCGCTCGTGAAAACAACCGCGCTGTCTTTTATTAGTAACATGATCCGAGGGAGGAATGCAGCTGCCACAATGCACGCCGCTGCCCGCTCCCGACACCAAAACGCTATGGGAGGGAACATTTAGACAAAAGGTGGGACAAACACCCCCCTTTGCCCTTTTTCTTGCTTTAATTTTTGAAAGCCACGCACAATGACCAATGAAATGTGTGGGAGTTAACAAAATCGCACAGAGAAGTTTAGGTGAAGTTTGGAGTGCTCATATGAAGCCTCCCATAGAGAAGCGCATGCGCGCTGCACTAGGCTCGACCTATAAATGACTTTCAAAAGGTTTTAACAACTGAGTCCATAGAAAACTATGGATGCATGATTTCTTGAAAAGTACCTGTCGTTGCGACAAAATTCACCAAGCCACAGCAATGGGAAGCATTGAAAAACAAAGAGATGCATCGATTCCTGAGACCTTCGTAGATGCGATGCGCCAGTTCTGCTGGACACAGGGGAGTAGTGTGTCGGCTCCGGGGGTGTAGGGGGAAGCGATACGTCGATTTTGAGACGACTCCGATCCGGGGGTGATGTGTCGGGGCAAACTTGCCGCACAAGGACAAGGCGTGGAAATCCAGGATGCATCGGCAAACGATGCGACATAGTCGAGCGGAATTGCATCGACTTCTTCAGCCACGATCCCTGGAGGCACCAGTTCTTGCAGCGGCGAAAGTTGCTGCATTGGTTTAAGCAGAGGCGCGGCAGTGCAGGGAGATTCTTCTCGCACTAGGGCGCTGCGTCAGAAAAACTGTTGCAAGGAGAGCGATGCGTTGATTTTCTTGTTGCGTTGCTTTCCAGCTCCCAGTAGAGAAACAACATCCAGAGGCCACACTCAGCCACAGACACACCTGGCAGGTCAGAACTCCCAGCAAGGAAGTTCAGGGAAGCTGGGGGTGAAGTCTTTGTGTTCCTGAGACTTCAAAACAGGAGGCAAACTCTACTCAAGCCCTTGGAGACTTTCCTTAAGCAGGGGATACAGCACACAGCAAAAGTCTTTCTCCTTTCCTTGGCAGAAACAGCAACTTCAGACCAACCCCAGACACACAGCAAAGGCAGTACTTCTCCTCAGTTTCTCCAGCTCTTCTCCTTGGCAAATGTTCCTCTTGATTCCAGAAATAGTTTAAAGTTCAGAGGTTTTAGGTCTAATACTTATACCCCAAAATGTCTTTGTTCTCTTTGTGCCGAGAAGCCCCGTGCCCAGTCAAAACCAGTTCTGGGGGGCACTTTGCAAGTGCACACCAACCTCCATTGTCAGTGTGAGCCTTGGCTCCAGAAAACACCACAGGGGGGCGAAGCCAGAATTGTGGAAGGCAGGCACAGCCCTATTCAGGTACAGGTGCTACTCTTCCCATCAGTCCAAATGCAGATCAGGCCTATTCAGCCTAGTGCTGACTCATCCAGACTCCGAGAGCCACTGCACCTCCCCAGCCCCTGTCACGCCAAAGCCAGACAGTCAATCCACAACCAGGCAGAGGCACACAGGAACGTTGAATAGGAAAATAGCCACTTTCTAAAAAGAGGATTGTAATTGTTGATGTGCTTTTGGGTAGAGTAGTTATCACTCCATGTGTGTGTGCGATAGTTGTTGTAACTGAATATACATTATAACTGTGTGAAAATATGTTTGTGTTTTGTTTTATCAAAGGAGAAACTCAACATGACTTTAGACCACAGAAGTCGTGTGTTCCAGAATCTATACGGTGGTGTAGGTGAGTTGTGGCACGCTGGGAGTGTTTGTTATTGTCTTAGTCTGTGCTAAATGAACAACAATACAGTGAAATCTTGCTAAATTATGTTTTGGTGTTGAGCACACATTATGATGATGTGTGTTCAAACCCCTAATTGTCTTCCTGTTTTACTCCAAGAATGTGTATCTTTTTTAGGGACAATGGGCCTGGTTACCAATCAAGTGAAAACATTTATTATAGTATGCAAGCCCAGAAACCATAAGATACGATCAACCTGCTGCCCAGACCATGGAGTTCTCGTATTTGGGGTTAGTCATGAATGCTAGGAATTTCTGGGGCCTTGTGTAGGTAAGGCGAGGCAAACATTTTTAAGTTCAGTGAGCTACATCCTCAGTTTGGCCTAATGTGTTGGGGGAAAAACTTGTAGCCTCTTTATTGGAAGTCTACAAGAGAAAGTTCCTGCAGATCCTTACCTATGGCGTTGGAATCTGGGGATACTCGAAGACTAGTCCCCTTCAAGTGGACCATAACAGGGAAGCTTAGGTGACTCTTGGGCGTTCCACCAGCATGTTCCACCTTGTATAGTTCATCAGAAGCTTGTGACGGAGTATGCCGAGGATAGCATCAAGTTGGCTCCCTTGCTTCTGTGGTGTTCTATATTGGCTAACTTACACGCCTCGTCCGAAAGAGATTATTAACGACTGCCTCACTTGTGAGAGAGGCATGAAAACCCCTTGGTTTGATGATATAAGCTGAGTAAGCCGCCCCTTTTCACCCACCCCACCACTATGCGAAAAACAGATGTAATGTGTCTTTATAGCTAGGTCGAGAGCCCTGACAGAGGACCATGAATTCAGTAAATGGTCCTTCAGAGAGTATGCAGAGATTTCCCTTCCCCCTTCCATTGAGCCTCACCTTGAGTGGATCGATGCCTCTTGGAATAGGTTACTGCTTACCAGGTTTCGGTTAGGATTTGTGAGGTAGTACCTCGGCTTTCCCCTTGGCCAATTTGAGTCCTCAAAAGTCTTGTTATGTCCATGTAACGAATCCTCCATGCAAAGTCTTTTGCATTTTATTTATTTCTGCAAATTTTTATTGGCCTCTCAAGAGTTCTTAATTCCGATTATATGAAAGCGGGGGATTAGTAGCTCAAGATTAGCTCTTGTGTAAGTACAACAACTAGATTACCCATCTTATTGCATAAATATTTGCTCTTTTTTTTCTTTAAATGTGCAGACAGTAGAAAGAAACCATTAATGTAGCTGGATGGTTTAATTTCTGGACGAAAGCCATATGCACTTTAAAGAACTCACTTTGTGATCCTGGCACTATGCAACGCACTTTATTTGTATACATCGGATTTGCAAGATATCATCCTGTGTGTAATTTACTGCCCGTAATGAGATTCATTTTTGTATTTGTGGAGTATTGTCTGCCGCTGGTTTTTATCTTAATTGTTTTTGTTTAACGTCTGTTTTTATTTTACCCCCAAAAGGGAGTACACAGGAGAAAGGGTGACAGTTACACAGCGATAAGCCTACAACCCCAAAGGGGCCGGCCGCGTCACAGAAAAATCTTGCAATAACATACTGTGTGTACATGGTTAGTAAGCACTTCAGTCTCATACACAGCGTTCCGCCGAAATCCCAAGGGGGCCGGCCGCTTTAAAGAATAGTGTGTGCCGTCCGTCATGCCTAAATGTCACCACGCACAGGGTCAGGCCCGTAAGACCGGGCAATAACCAGGGGACAAACCAAAACAACTATCGGACCATAGCGATCCAACACACAACCAGGAGCCTAGAGGAAGGCAACAGAATAATAAGGATAGTGCCAAGAGAGAATAGCGGGAAGGACAGAAAAGATAGTCGGGAAGGGGGCAGTGAGAGGGCCCGGAGAGGAACAGTCGTCATGGCTCACATCAGGAAGCACAACTCAGTCGCTATAGCCATCACCTCATGGGACTACGTGAAGTAAAGGGGATCACAGCGTCATCTACTAACCGCAGCGCCCTCAGCCTAGGAGGCATACACCTCGCATGTTCAGTTTTGCACAAATAGGTCACCAAGGGCTGCCACACTTTCTCAAAACGTGTAGAGCGAGATTGTAGTCTCGCGGAGAGCAGTTCCATTGCGATGACCTGCCAAAGTCTCCCAAACCATGCAGCAATGGGGGGGGGCCTCCACCTTCTTCCAATACAGGGCAATAAGTTGTCTGGCAGCACCCAGCATTTGTAATGATACCGTCCATTCACTTCGGGTCAAGGCAAACAGAGCAGCAGGCTTGATTCCCAACAACACTGTACTAGCGGCATCAGGCAAAGGAAACCCCAGGACCCCTCTTATGTGGCTCAAGACCTCCTTCCAAAAGAGAACGATCAGGGGGCAGGTCCACCATATGTGTAGGAAATCCCCAGGCACGTGATGGCACCTCCAGCAGCCGGGAGAGGAGGAGGGAAACATTTTATGCAAGCGCTGAGGCGTGTAATACCATTGCGTCATTACCTTGTACGCGTTTTCCTGTTGCGGTATGCTGCGATACACTTTGGGGATATCTCTCCATAAGCGGGTCCACTGCGCCGGTGTGACATCGACTCCCAGCGTCGTGTGCCATCGTTGTTGGTACGGGTGCGGGGACGGAGTCTGTGGGTGTTGCAATATCTGATAAATCTGGGAAACTAGGCCCTTCGGGTCAGTGCAGGAGCGGGCCAGGCGCTCGAACGGAGTAAAGTCCCGGGTAGCCCCAGGATATATCGCGTCCGTCAAGGCCCAAAGGCGCAGCTGAAGATATTGCAACTCCGCTTCAGGTGGAAGCCGAAACTCCTCCTCTTAATTGTTTTTTAACTCTTTTGTTTGTACATATGTATTTTCAAAAGTGATGGATTGCGATGTTTATCTTGTGTACTTTTATCTTTCACATGTGTGCCTGAAATAAAGTGAACTTGGTTTGATTTGAAATAAGTACCATTTTCCAAGGTGCTTACTACAAATTGCCATAGGACAGTTCAGCCTGTTGAGCGCAACACTCTAATGTCTAACATAAAATAAGAAGTCTGTGGTAGTGTCACCAAAAATGTTTCTGTCAAGAAAAGAAATAATGTATGTGCTTTGCTGGTTCCAAAGACTTATGTGGTACTTTGCCACTAGTGTAAAGGATATAGTGCAAGGAGGCAAGTTCTATTATAATCTTATTTTGATGCTGTAACAGACTTGAATCTCCAGCAGTGCAGTGCATTATTGATTCATACAGGAACCCATACTTGGGCTGGCATCTAACTAGGCTCTACTGATCTTTCTAGATGACATAGTTCTGAAGTTTGAAAATGGAAAAGTGCGAGCCAGGAACGTCATTCATGACACGCTTCCCGTGGTAATTCATGGAAATGGCCCAACAAAGGTAAGCTGTGTCCCCTTTGTCAAGTTCCTGTTCAAATGTTATGAGGCATTGAGCACAGACCCACCAGTACTAACAGATTGCTGGCAGATTATTTCATAATAGTTCTGAGAATCGAGAACTGCCCCTTGATTGTGTATCTTTCCCTTGATTGAGACAGCATGATTTAAGTAAAGGAGGCCACAGCACTTAGACTGCAGAGCATCCATCGCTGTGGTTCTTCTATTGAAATCCTTGCCGGACTATGTAGATCGCAAATTGTTTTCCTAATCTTAAGTGTCCATTTTGTCTCCTGTGACCCCCCCCCCCACACCCTTTAGTTGAGGGATTTGTACATGTATCCATAGAACATAATGTATATGATAGAACAATTGCCAAAAACTGTAAGTTTCTCTCAAACTGACGATTTAGACATTTTATTACAGTTGCAACTGAACTACCTTGGAAACTATGTCCCACGAGTATGGACATTTGAGACGGGCTGCACTGTATGTGATGAGGGGCTGCGAAAGCTCTCCGGACTGAAGGTAGGAAGGAGTGAGTTTAATATCCCTTCATGATGCTGTGTCTGCCATTGAGGGTCTGGCCTTGAGGTAGGGAAGGTAGGATCCCCATTGGTAGGCTTTTACAGTTTTGTGAGCTAAGAGTGTCTTGGCTGTTATTATTCCTCTCTCTAGTTTGTCCTTTGCTTTAGCCTGGATACAGATGTTCTTCTTGGTTGTATGTTCCATACTTGCTTCTCACGCCGTTCCATGCTCTATGATGAATATTTATTGTTCTTCCTTTGAATAGCAACTCTACCACTTCTCTTCGGTCCTTAACAGTGTCATTTTTCTCACTTCTGTGAATTTCAGGATGATGCCTTTCCTCTGGTTTTGATTGGCATTTTCATTGAACAGCCAACTCCCTTCATCTCTCAATTCTTTAACCGGTTGCTGAACCTGCAATATCCAAAGGAACGAATCCAGTTGTTTATCCACAACCATGTAAGTCAACATCTGTGATGAGTTTTCGACACTCGCGGGTCGCTTTTGAGGGTAGGCATGTACCTAAGCATTGGGCACAGATTTTCAGGGAGGTATTTGGAGTTGGCTGAAGCCAGATGGAACTTTAGTAAAGTACTTCCCCCTTTGTTTCCTCCTGATGTTTGGTTAGACCTTTAAACTCAAACTCCTCTTTGCTTTGCAGTATCGTCGGTCAACCAGTTGGCCAATCATTGTAGAACCAGTACGTGGTTCTATTCAGGAAGGAAGTGGAAGAAACCTAAATCTAATCAGTTAATTTCATATAGGCAAACTGCTGGAGATATTATCTTAGAATAAACTTTCTGTAACAAAAGTGCAAGTGTCGTGCTCTTAAAGCAGTGTGTCTATAACTGGATTGCTAGTCCAAGACCAACATCATGCAAATATATTTAACATTCACAGAGGTTAGCCCTGTTCCCTCTTACGTGTTATTGTTAAAAGACAAACCCCTAACCTTGTGTGTGAGACTTCTGTGTTTCTCAAAATGCAGCTGCAAATCGGAATTGAGGACGGGTGTAAGTTATTTTTACCATTGTTCTGGATGCTGTGAACAGTAACTAGTAACACTTCTCTTACAGTAAAGGATTTCAGTATGTTCCATTTTTTTATATTAACAAGCAATGCCTCACATAAAGACAGTGGTTAGTTCAAGACAAAAGCAAGCTGAATGCTTATACTTATTGGGGATTGCATGTGTTCATAGGTAATTAAATATTCAGTAAGCATTTCACGTGAAGAATGATTGTGGCATATTTAAAAATGATTGTTACTTTAATAGGTGTATTGAATTATATTGTAGTATTTGTATAGCCCTTTTCTATCCCTAGAAGGGCCTAAAAACACTTTCTAGGTAATAATTTACAACACAGCTATGTCAGCCCTACAGTTTGTGTTGATGCTTTCCCCAAAACAATATCCAGCTGTTAAATAGATTACTGCCACGTGTGCAGAAGTTACAAATATTCCACGTTGGGCGAGGTGGTCACTCATGTATGTGTGCAATCCAAGCTCAGTAGTCGTTATGTCTTCCAAAACTCTTCCTTATTTATTTATCTTGAATCTTCAAAAACAATCAACTTGTTTCATTCTCAAATAACGTCTTCGGGGCTGTAAATAATATGAATATATAACGATCCTAATTCATAAAATAATTTTGATGAACTCAAAGATAACAAACCTATATACAATAAAATATTAGGGCCAGTTTACCCAATATTTGGTGCAACAGTAGGTTGCAACCTAAATATGTAGGAACCACAATTGTGATAAATATAATAATCCATGTTAATTTAAGGGAAAAAAGTCAGCATCTAGAACAGGGTCTCCAACATTTTTTTGCAGTGAACTAGTTCGGATCAGTGACAATCATTGTGAGCTACTGAAGGAAAAGCAACTCGTACATTGTTACTAGACACTCCCACGCCCGGTTTCACTGACTTTAAGCCTAATGCCCATAAAGCCAGATACTATGGATTGAACAAAATACATGGGATAGGGGCACTATGGCAGGGCTGCCATGTGTGCCAGTGAGACCATGATCTCACTGTGATGTGTGAAAATGTGTGTGTATGAATGGGATACATATGTATGGGTGACTAAGAACCTGTGTCTTATATACTTGTGGCACAGGACATGCCTTTCGCCATAAGTGGCACTATTACATGTATAACACAAACATGCAATCTTTTTGTTAAATGGGAGTAATTTAAAGTGTAAAATAATGTCTACAAACATATTCATAAAATGGAACATTCTTCTGCACTTAAAATTTCTCTCACTTAAACTAATGTCTGTATTTTTTAGATATAAATATGGCACTGCGTCTACCAGCCACTGGGAGGAAAATGCCTGCTGTTTGTAAAGGCAACAATTTGAAATGGGAGAAAATGAAACTGAAGATTAAACTTTATATTTATTTAGCTTCTATCAAACTCATCATTTAAATGTTTTCCCATTTCAAAGTGTCACATTTACAAACACCAGAAATCTTGCTCCGAGTGGCCTGTAGACACAGTGCCATATTTATAACAGAAAAACACAGCCAATTGTTTAAATGGGAGGAATTTTAAGTGAAGAAACATGCTTCATAAACTGTTAATGTGTAATTGGTTTAATTAAAAGTGGAGAAAGACATTAAGACTTAATGTTTCATAGAAAGATTTTTCTTCACGTTTTACATTTCTGCCAATTAAAAATGACTGTATTTTTCAGTTATAAATATATCAGTGTCTATCGGCCACTGGGAGCAAAAGGCCTGCTTGTGGTAAATGTGTAAATGCAACATTAAGAAATAGGAGAAAATAGGGGTGGACAGGAGGCAAGATGGCCGCTGTAGCGCTGTAGGTGCAAGTCGCATCTAGACCCCTCTCTGACCCATGGAGATAACAGGATCCTGATCGGCTGCTAAAAGAAGCATGCAGTGGTGGTTACGCCGACAGATGCGGGAAGGGAATAGCGGTGTATTTCATTACCTTAAAAAAAGGTTACTGCAATGGAAATCACTCTTTAAGGAGTTCCGAAAGGCCTGCCCTCCTAAAATGGCAAATCGGGCGAAAGACAAACAAACAGTGGCTCTAAGTATCGGACCGGCAGAAGAGATAGCCCTGAAGGATCCGGGAAGGACTGGTACGATACCGAAGACCAAGAGGCCCCCACCCAGCAAACGCTCCACACCTACGATCTCGACGGCGGCCAAGGCACAGCAGCGCAAAATAGAGAAGGCTGCCGAGAAAGACAGAGGCAAGAATCTGATTCTAAATGATGACACGCGCAGCGGTAGTCACAGCGTGCAGCCTGGCCAAGCGGGAAAACTCACCACGGAGAGAAAGAAGGGCGATCCCTCCTTCCGTCAGCCCTCAGTAATCGAGATCTTCAGTAGCAAGGTACCCCCGCCAGCCCTAACGGAGGATGCAGAGACAGCCTTGGGTACGGAGAACTCTCTGGCAGGCGGACCTGGAGGCAGCGTCCTCGTGGACGCAAGCATAGGCGTTGCTAGGCAACCGACGCGAGCGGAGCAGGCGGAGCTCACGCTTACTGCGGAACAAGCTGCAAAGGAGTCAGCTACTGCCGGAGAGGAGGCTGGGCGGACGACCAGGGAAAAAGAGGTGAGAGTGTCAAAAGAGGTGATTGAAATTAAATCGTTAACCACAGACCCGCTATTAGAAGCGCTTCAAGAGGTGGAGGCAGGATTACTGCAAGGGCAAAAGGAGCAGCTGGGTGGTGGATATACGGAGAGCACAGAAAGCACAGAGGGAGCAGAGGGGGACAGAGAATTCTTCTCTGTTCCTGAAGGTTCAGACTCCATTATCACCAGCAGTGAAGAGGAGGGTGAAACGGGAGACTCATTCTCCAGCACTGATGATACAGGGGGCTCCAAAGAAAAAGACACACAGAAAAAACGCAGACCGACTAGTAGGAGAACAGGATCCCCCACAATAACGCACAAGAGTTCTCATAAAAAATTGATGTGGGACTATTCTGCTACTTCAAATCTCTACAAAGAGGATGGGCAAGACCCCCAGAGTGAGGATGGGAAACTAGACTTAATATTTACAACTTTAAAACAAATCCAAATGGAAGCCAGAGCAGAGAGTAGAAGAGCCAGGCATGATACGAAAAAAATTCAAGCCTCCATTAGGAGAATAAATAAAAAATATGAGGAAGTGAGCGAAAGAGTTACCGAAGTGGAAGAAAGAACTGGCAGGATTGAGGAGGAAGTGACGGACTGGCAGACTAACAGAGAAGAGCAATCAAAGGTGATGGAGGATCTGCAATGGAAGGTAGAGGATTTGGAGAATCGCCAGAGGCGAAATAACGCACGCCTTCTTGGAATAGAAGAAGGGACAGAGGGACAAGACCCCAGAGGCTTTGTGATAAAGTTGCTAAAAGGGGCCTTCCCGGAGACCCCATGGCAATGGGAACAAGAGGTGCAAAGAGCACATAGGTTTCCGCTCACGACAAAGGGGAAAAAAAGAGGGGATGGCTCACTTCCAAGAGCGATGTTAGTGTTCTTCGGGAACTTTCTGGCGAGACAAGAACTGATGGATAAGGCCAGACCTGACTCTAAAAAGACGGTGGATGGAACTACATTTTTTGCAAGACCGGACTTTTGCCACGTCACAGTGGAAAGGAGGTGGAGACTTAGGCAAATGATTGCAGCATTTCAGAGTCAAGGCGCTGAAGCCTATCTAATGTTTCCGGCAAAACTAAAAGTCATTGTTGGGGGCAGAGTCAGGATGTTCTTTTCAGAGATTAAGGCTGGAGAATATCTAGAAGAATTGAAAGAGATGAAGGGTAAAGGTGGAGCTAGTAGATAGTATTACCAAGTAGACATATGAGAATAGGGTGGGGTAGAGGGGTGAAAAGGTAAAAAAAAAAAAAGGAAAAGAAAAGCAGAGGAAATGAAACTAGGGAGGAAACAGTATTGCCTAAATAAAAACGGGTAAATTGGAAAACAATATAAAGACTAGGGAGAATAGGAGTTGTTTTGGGATTGGATTTTTCTTTGCCGGTGGGGTAGGGGAGGAGAGGGGGCGACGCTACAACGCACAGTGGGCACGCATAGGTCAGCTCTGACCTATTTGCCTGTCACAGGGGGGGGGGGTGCTGCAGGGGAGGGGGGGTACAGAAGGGGAGGGTGGTGGGGGGGCACGTTTTGTGTTTGGAATAAAAATACAGTACAGATTAATAAAAGTCATTACGCTTTCAAGAGGGAAATGCGGAAGTAATGAGAGTGGAAAGCTGGGAGAAAGGAAGGGGGGGGAAAAAAATATGGTAGATGGAGACTAAGATAATTACGCTGAATATATGTGGTCTGAACAACAGAGAAAAAAGACAAAAATTGGGAGCTCTACTGCGATTCTGGAAAATTGACATTGTCTGTCTGCAAGAAACACACATAGCCGTTAATGAGATTTATTTGTTGGAGCAAATGGGGTATGATGTTTTAGCTTATACAGGCCAGATAGAAAGGTGTAGGGGGGTTGCAGTGCTGGCAAGGAAAGGCTGCACAATAGTCAAAAGGAAAAAGGAGGACAGCGAAGGGAGGTGGGTGATGATTGAACTGGAAACAAATACATCTCGATTTACAATTATCTCTGTGTACGGCTCAAACGAGGACGATCCGGATGTTTTTGAATTTGCAGATAGAGAACTAGCAATATGGCCAGAGCCTGTGATATGCTGTGGTGATTTTAACATCAACGGGCTAAATGGTTTGTTTGAGCATGGGGAGAGTTACACGGGGAGGAAGAAAAAGGTATACAGATCATTACAAAATCTTGCTAGACACAATGCACTAAGTGATATGTGGGCGGAAAAAAACCCAATGGGGTCAGGTAGCACATTCTATTCTGCACCACATAAGTCGATAGCTAGACTGGATTATTTTCTTATTTCTAGCTCTCTTGTCGGTATCTCCAGTATAGATCGACTCCCTAGGATTGTGTCGGATCACAACCCCCTGGTTTTAAGTATAAGAACTGCTCAAGTTAAAGAGAGATTAAACTCTACCTGGACGTTTGAAAGAGGGCTATTAAAGGAGGAGGAATACATTATAAGCATGAAAGCTTGGATAAGGAATTTTTGGGACATTAATAGATACTCCACATCGGCAGATGTAGTATGGGATAGCTTCAAGGCAGGTATAAGGGGGGAGACACTAAGCTACACAATCGCTAGAAATAGAAGGGAGAAGGAGAAAACAGAGGAAGAGATTAGAATCCTTGCAACAATTGAAGAGGCTTTGGTAGAGGCAATTAGTAAGAGGGAACCTTTTGAATCAATATTACTTGAACTGGAAATTCAAAAAGCAGAAACAGGGGTCTCGCTAGCGCAGAAGCTAGCTAGGAATTACTTAGCAAAAAAAGAGTTGTGTTATGAATACAATGAAAGAGTAGGGCACCTCCTGGCAATAAGAACAAGACAAACGATGGCAGCAGGGGAAATAAAAGAAATCAGGGATAACACTGGGGCAATCGTGAATAAGGTTGAGGAGGTACAGGAGGTATTTAGGAGGTACTATGAGGTATTATACGAGAAAGATGAAAATACGAGCGAGTCTGAGTGTGAGGAAGAAAGTATGGCCTATTTAACTCCAAGACCACAGACAGAATTTAGTATAGAGCAGAGAGATAAATTAGACGAGGTGTTAACTCTTCAGGAAATCGGGGACGCTGTCTCCGACCTTCCAGCAGGTAAAGCAACAGGACAGGATCAGATACCCGTCGAGTTTTATAAGATCTTCTGGGACGTCATAGGTATAGATTTGTGGGCGATATGCTGTCTGGCACAGGGTGGTAGGATTGTTCCAAAGTCATGGTCGGGTGCAGACATCATTGTGTTATTAAAAAAGGATAAACCACCAACAGAGCCAGGGTCATATAGACCAATCACTCTACTTAATGCCGATGTGAAAATATACGCTAAGGCCCTCGCTAATAGATTGAGTAAGATCATTGAGAAAATGGTGTCCCCGGAACAACATGGGTTCATACCTGGTAAAGGGACTACCCAACATACCAGACAAATGATCACTGTCCTGGATGCAGCAGAGGCCTTGGGAGACCCAGTTGCAGCAATCTTTTTAGATGCCGAGAAGGCATTTGACAGGGTCTCCTGGGCCTACCTATGGAAAGCGATGGAGTGGGCGGGAATAGGTAAAGGATTTATGGCAGCAATCCAGGCTCTATACAGACAACCTACAGCTAGAATAAGAATAAATAAATCATTTTCGAAAACGGTACAGATTGGGAGGGGGACAAGACAGGGGTGTCCAGCTTCTCCGTTGCTGTTTGCCATCTATTTGGACCCCTATTTGAGAAGGTTAACAGCGAATTGTAGGATTAGACCTGTTACACTGCATGGGGAAGATTATAAATTATTTGCCTACGCAGACGATGTAGCGATTGTCACTCCAGAGCCAGCGCAAGCACTGATCGAAATTGAAGATGAGGCAAGGAAATTTGGTATATTCTCAGGATACCTAATAAACAAAGGGAAAACACAGATAGTGCAGAATAAGTATACCACCTTTAGTGATAGTAGAGTAGTTCAAGAAGCTACATACTTGGGAGTTAAGGTGACGGCCGATCTAGGGAAGCTGGTGGAAATAAACATGGGGCCATTATTAGGGAAAGTTAGGAGAAATTTGGAGAGGGTCAATAATCTACATCTGACTTTAATGGGGCGCATTAACTTTATTAAAATGGTCACATTCCCCAAATTTCTATATTTCTTTAGGGCGATTCCTTTACTGTTTGATGGTATATGGTTCAATAAAATAGAAGCAACACTGAATAGGTTAATATGGGCACAAGGCAAGACACGAAGAGCATACAGATTTCTGACACTACCACGGGAAAAGGGAGGTTGGGGGGCACCAGATTTCAGATTTTATTATTGGGCTGCAGTACTGCAGTACTCTAAAGCGCTACTGGGTGGTGGATCTTTTCACGAGGAAGGGATAGGTATAGAGAATACTTATAAAGCACTATTAGGAGAAAGGGCTGAGAATGCCTTGGTTAATACAGTAGAGTTTACATATTTTAAGCATACTAGATTTAAAACCCTGGAGGCAGTATATAAAATTTGGAGGGTTATTATGAAAAGAGTAGGGCTAGGCAGATTTAACAGATATCTGAGGCTATACCTAAATGCTGATTTACCAACAGAAATTTTTTGGGATAACACAATGAAAACCTGGAATGACAAAGGGGTTAAGAAAATAGGCGATTTGATGGATGGGGAAGGGGATTTTTTGTTATTTCAAGATATCCAACATAGATTTGAAATACCTGGAAATAATTTCTTTAAATACCTACAAATAAGAAGCTACTTCCATCTAAAAAAGGGGGGACCAGCAGGTATGTCAAGTTGTAGGATTATGGAATACCTAGGGAGTGGTCTACGGGGTTCAATCAGACAATTGTACATAGAATTACAGGAATATAAAGCCGATGACAGGGAGAAATTTAGTAAGAAATGGATTGAGCAAGTTGGGGCTCACCCGGAAGCTTTGCAAGCCTCCTTAGACTTTGGAAGAACTATACTTTGTTCTGCTACACTGCAAACACAACATTATAAAACTATTTTTTCGTTATATCACACACCAGCCAGAATAGCACAATGGGGGGGCAACACTGGTATAACTTGTCCACGGTGTGACGCAACGAATGCTAATATTACGCATATGTTCTGCCAGTGCCCTCAGTTATGCACACTAAAAATTGCAATAGAGGAGTTCTTGGTGAAATCTTTAAGCTTGAAGGTAAAACTCACAGACGAGCTGATAATATTAGGAATTAGCATAGGCGATAATAACAACTATCCCGAATTCGTATTTTTGGCCACAGCAGTGTACAGATTAATTATTGCGAAAGCCTGGAAAGATAAATCTGCACCACTATTTCATATCTGGATGGCTAGGCTACTGCATATATACAATCTGGAGAAAGCCATTTATGATAGGAAAGGCAAAAGGGCAAGAATACTGGGGGGGAAGATATGGCGCCCCATAGAAGAGTGGAAGAATAGCAAGACGTGAATTGGGTTTCTGTGCTCATTTTTTCAGGAACACTCTTTGTTTGGAATTATTGTGTTGTACTTCTTTAGGTCTCGTTTTTTTTCTTTTTTCATGGCTTTGATTGTATGACTGTATAATTGTAAGAAAATTCTGTACTGTATATACTGTAATGTAATTTACGGAAAAAATGGGGGAGAAAAAAAAAAAATTAAAAAAAAAAATTTAAAAAAAAAAAAAAAAGAAATAGGAGAAAATAAAAATGAAGAGGTCATCTTTAAAGTAACTTTTTATTTTTTATTTTCTCTCATTTTAAGTATTCAGAAACATCATTATGTTCTCAAACTCCAATATTGAGTTGACAAGGACTATTAGTTAAGAGTTCAATATCTCAGCGTTTCAGTTCTTCACTTATGTGCCCAGCCTGGGTCATAAATCTGACTGAGCACTGCTAATTTTCAGTCCATGCTATCTGCAGCCTGATGATAATATTGTAAAGTAAACACACCCTTCCCTTAACTTTAAAAGAAAAATGTGACCCTGTGTTTTATTTCAAAAATAACGTAACGCTGCGAGCTACTTTGAAGGTGTCTGGGAGCTGCCAGTAATATCACGATGGACGGATTGGAGACCGCTGATCTAGAATGACTAAAAGTCTGTGTGTAGTAATATGATACAATAAAAGAAACTGGAAGATAATGCACATTGATTCCACTGATGTAGTTTGGAACAACAATTTCATCTAAAACCCAACGCTCAGCACATGCCAATGATCTACTTTCAAACTGTTCTCTGGAGCCAGGTGCGTAACACAGGCCCCGCATCCCCGACAGTGCGGGGGGTCGCGCGGGCTGCAGGGGGCCCCCTCAGCACAGTACTTATGTCTGAGAGCTCCGGATTAAATCCGGAGCGGGGGCCCCTCTATATGCCTTACAGGGGGGCACCCTCAACTTTCGTTACGCCACTGTCTGGAGCAATGCATTAAGCAATTCTAGACATTCAAGATAAGGTTCAGTAAATAAGGTGCATAGGTTTTGAACACAAATTGTGTGTCATTTAGCATAAACAGTAAATAGTTCCTAAAAAAGTGAATGGTCCAAACATAAACTATATTTTGTTCAATTCTATTGTCTGAACTATATACATGACTCTGCTCTGTACATAGGATTGGGGTTCCAACTTCCATTGACACATTTCTGTTGAATGTTTTGAGGCTGTGTTTAATTTAGACCCTTGGGGTTCCTCTCGGTTCAGGGACGCCTTCCTGCCATGACTATATTTCATCTCCATGTGTTCATGACGCCTATCCTGGTTTGTTTCAGGAGTCCCTTCACCAGCCAAAGGTAGACGCATTTCTGACTGTACATGGCAGCAAGTACAACGCAGTCAAAGTGCTGGGAGCAGAAGATAATGCAGAGAATGCTGAAGCTCGCAACATGGCGGTGTAAGTGTGGAAGTGACACTGCGTGCTGGAGTCTAAGGGAGGGTCTTCAAGCACTAGGATCTGAAGGATGAAGTGGTGGGGTATTGTGCGTGAAGAGTGGGTGAAAAGAAACTGGCTGAACAAGTACCAATGGCAGGGACTGTGTATACCCATGGCAAAGGTATGGTACATTTATTGATCTAAGAAGGAAGGAGTATGCACCTTGGTGTAAAGGTAGGAAATGAGCACAAAAGGGTCAAGGAATGATTTGGAAGTTTTGAAGTCAAGCTGAGGGTATGGACAAAGGTACATCATTGTAGTAGGGGTGTAGAGATAATCTGTGCTTGCAGGCAGAGAAGGAATGATCTTAGCATATTGAAGTTCAGGGTAGGATCTGCACATACAAAAGTCTATGGCAGGGTCTTTGTATGCTGGGGTACAAGCGAGGGCCCGGGAGTCTATGGCAGGGTCACACAGGGCTCAGAGTCAGGTTTATGCAGGTTGGGGTTTTAATGAAAGTTAAGGCCCCTCTGTTCAGGATCTGACCCATGCACGTCAGCGGCAATGGCAGAATCTGGACACACTGGTGTCCAGTGCAGTGTTTGGGTATGCTTTGTTCATGTTGTGTAGTTAGTAATTTAGTAATTGCATTTTGTGCATGAAAGAAGACTGATGTCCATTCTCCTCTGTTCTTGTCTCTTCCCATGGTCTGTATTTTCCCACCTGCTCCCTTCTGCCCTAAATTCATTTTTCCAGTATCCCGTCTTCTCCCTTTCACCCATTTCTGCCTCCTTCCTCTTCTGTCTCACCCCTGGAGCCTTCCCTTTTTCGGCTCATTCTTGCCATGGTTTCTAATCTCACTCCTTGCCATTGTTTCCTCTCCTCACTCACTCTCACCTTCTCTAACATATTTCTTTCCCGCAGGGACATGTGCCGGCAGTCCCCAGACTGTGATTACTACTGGAGTCTTGACGCAGCTGTGGCGCTGAAGAACCCGAACACTCTCAAGAGCCTTGTGGAACAAAATAAGTGAGTTCTTTGAACCCTCCTCCCTCCCCACTCCCACTCATAAGCTGCTCTCCCTTCTAAGTTGAGAGATCACTTAACTCATGGAAGTGCCACTGAATGAAGACAGTGGTAAACAAAGTGATCATGTTTGAAGGACAGGTGAGTTTGACCACAATATTAGCATCCAGGTGCAGTTGGACTGCTTTGTGCCTCTCCCATAAACAGGCGGGACTGTATATATTCTGGAAACATGTCGATATACTGAGCTGAGGTTCGGGAGACCATAAACCACGTGATTTTCCCTTCTACTGGCACATTCCTCTCCTCTCTGTGGATACCCTTCCATCAGCCTTTTGGGAAAATCTCAAACCATTGATTTTTGATTCCAGACTGGAGTTAATTCTCCTTTGTTAGTGTCTTCTACTGTGTGCACCTGATAAACTGAATCGTTTGTTTGCTGACCTCTACCAACACCATATCACGTTGATCCTTGCGGTAGGGATGAATGGAACACACTGTTGCAACGCTATTTACACCAGGCTGACAGCCAAAATATGTGCAAACTACAAAGAGAATAGAGCAAGCCAGTTTTGAAAGGCGTGTTTTGTTCACCAAGGCAGTAAACCAAGGCAGAGCAAGCGGGTTATGAAGCTCTACCTTGATGGGAAAGTATCCCAATTTTAACCTAACATTCCTACAATTTTACTAGGCATCCTGGCAAAAAAGACTAATTTGCCATTGGATGCAGTCATTTTGTGTGATTCATGGACAGGTGAAAAGAACTGGTGAGTTGTGTTGCCCCAGGGCACAGTGTGGTGCAGCTTCATCTGATAGATATATGTTGGCAGCTATGTACATTGGGTAAATATTGTGTGTTAGTAAATCATGCCTGTGCAGTTTGGTGTACATGGCAGTATTACCTGCCCAGGTGTTATGCAGACACCCGATCTGCATAACAGTACCCAGGGGGCTTGTCGAGTCACTGGCATGGCTTATGGCGGGGGCTTCTCGGATCTTTGAAAGCAGCTTTGAAAGTGAAGGCACGCATGGCGTGCTGAATGTAAGGAAAGCACGTCGTGCCTGCAGTAGGGCAAAACCCAATGAAGAAAATAGTGCTTACAGACCAATTCAAACATACACTGTTGCAACAGAAGCAAAAGGGCCAGTCGCCATTAGAGATTTCAAATGAAGACATGGTCTTACTAAGGAGGGTCTAACAAGGAGATACAGGAATCACAAGTCAGCATTTACAAAGGACAACGATAGAAGCCAATGAAAAATACGGGCGGAGAGTGGGCGGGGCTTCACATTCCTATCTCAATATAGGATGGCTCGCAGAGCACTGCATGGACTGCCCAGACTCGACCTAAAAATGGGTTCATATTGACTCACAACATGACAATAAATCTCTGCAAAACTCACACAACGGGTTAGCTAAGCATATAGAGCATGTCACAAACTGTGAGTGAGAGCTTTTTTTGCAACCATCCGTTGTGACTTCAACATTCGTTAATAACAAGCCTCACCTTGGAGATAAGTGGAAGAGAAACTTTATTTCACCAACAATTTACACCAGTATAAAGCGGCTATCTTGGAGGCTAATAGAGCCTTCTTTACTAATAGGGTACACAACTCCGACAATGGCTCAAAAGAAATCTTTAAGATAGTAAAAGAACTCTCTAACCCTAGCCGCGTGACCCCATCCTTTGTGCCTAGCCAGGAACTTTTCAACGATCTAAACTCCTTTTTTTAAAGAAAAAATAAAACAAAATTCAAAACTCTATCGCCCCCACCATCTGTGGTTCCATAGACAACAGGGACCACCCCAATTTATGCTCTCTCAACTTTCTTCCCTTGATGGATAAGAAATGATTCTTAGACCTCGTAGTAAAGGTCAGATCAGGCTTCCCTAAGGAGGACTGTCCCATCAATGTTTCAAAAGCAATTTATCGGTCCTTCCCAGACATTTTTCTTACATTCCTGAACCTCTCACTGTCCCTTGGTATTGTACCGCTTGCTTTCAAAGAAGCAGTGGTCATCCCACTTCAAAAAAGCAAGGCGTAGATCCCAATAAACTGGAGCACTATGGACCTATTTCTCTTCTCCCATACCGGTGAAAGTGTTGGATACCCATGTGGCCACTTGTCTCAGCTCTTTTTTGGAGACGACTAAGCTCCTGGAGAACCATCAGGCAGGCTTCTGTCCTGCGCACTCCACCGAAGCAGTGATTCTATCGGTACTGGACGATCTCAAGGGACAGGCCGATGTGGATCACACTCGGGCCCTGATCCTCCTTGACCTGTCTGCGGCATTTGACACCATGAACCACAAAATTTTGTTGAATCACATTGCCGCAGCAGGTCTCGGGGGCTCAGCATTTGACTGGTTCGGATCACTGACATAATATCGACGACACAAATATCGAGATACACAAATATCGAGTCAAAAATATCGATTGACAAAATATCGACTCCCTATCTTCAAACAGGTAAGTACCAAAATATCGACTCCAAAATATCGACTTACAAAAATATAGACTGTCAAAATATCGATTTTTTAAAATGTCTTAAAATTAAGTTAAAACTAATATAGTAATACATATATTTAATATAAACTTAGAAATAATTATTAAAAAAATATAATTTTAATAAATAATTTATATAATTAAAAAAATTATATCACCAAAAATTACACACACACATATATATATATATATATATATATATATATATATATATATATATATTTAAACATATTATTAAATAAACATATATAACATTTTAGAAAATGTTTAAAATTTATTGTTACAACTATAGTGAGTTCAACATTAGCAAAAGTGTTGGATAGCGTAGAGGTAAAATTTACTACTCCCACTCCAGTGGGTGCAACAGTAGGGAAAGCGCTGGATAGCGTAGAGGTTAAAATTACTATTCCCACTCCAGGGATGTATGACGTTACAACGCATACTTTTACAACGCCTACCATTACAACAAAACTTTTACAACGCAAAAACTTTTACAACGCATACATTTACAACGCAAGATTTTACAACGCATATACCTTTACAACGCATACCATTACAACATAAGTATTGGTAAGTATATAATAATTTTTTGAATATAAATTAATAAAAAATATTATAATATAATTTAATATAATTTAATTTTATTAAATAAATGTAATTTAAATGTAATTTTACTTTATTTTTACAAAGTACCCCTGTACCCCAAAAACCCAAAACTGACCCTGAACCCTAAAAATACCCCTTTACCCATAAACTGAAAACTGACCCTGAACCCTAAAAATACCCCTTTACCCGAAAACTGAAAACTGACCCTGAACCCTAAAAATACCCCTTTACCCAAAAACTGAAAACTGACCCTGAACCCTAAAAATACCCCTTTACCTACAAACTGAAAACTGACCCTGAACCCTAAAAATACCCCTTTACCCCAAAAACTGAAAACTGACCCTGAACCCTAAAAATACCCCTTTACCCAAAAACTGAAAACTGACCCTGAACCCTAAAAATACCCCTTTACCTACAAACTGAAAACTGACCCTGAACCCTAAAAATACCCCTTTACCCCAAAAACTGAAAACTGACCCTGAACCCTAAAAATACCCCTTTACCCAAAAACTGAAAACTGACCCTGAACCCTAAAAATACCCCTTTACCCAAAAACTGAAAACTGACCCTGAACCCTAAAAATACCCCTTTACCTACAAACTGAAAACTGACCCTGAACCCTAAAAATACCCCTTTACCCCAAAAACTGAAAACTGACCCTGAACCCTAAAAATACCACTTTACCCAAAAACTGAAAACTGACCCTGAACCCTAAAAATACCCCTTTACCCAAAAACTGAAAACTGACCCTGAACCCTAAAATTAAAATATTTATCAATTAATCAATTATAATTAATTACCAATTATATTTTAATTAATTACCAATTAATAATTATTTAACAATTAATTTTTAAAAAATATCAATAAATAAATTAACATATTTAATTAATTATAATTAAATTACTTCCCACCCTATTCCCCTATAAACCCACAACCCGCTACAGAAAATAAATTACTAAAATTAAAATATTTATCAATTAATCAATTATAATTAATTACCAATTATATTTTAATTAATTACCAATTAATAATTAATTAACAATTAATTCTAAATATATATCAATAAATAAATTAACATATTTAATTAATTAGAATTAAATTACTTCCCACCCTATTCCCCTATAAACCCACAACCCGCTACAGACTTATATTACACAAAAAATAAAAATTATTATTAACTTACCTTAAATTCGATATTTTTGTTGTCTATATTATGTCTAGTCGATATTATGTCCATTCTATATTTTTGATTCGATATTATGTCCATTCTATTCGATATTAATTTTCTCTAGTCGATATTTTTGTTGTCTATATTATGTCTAGTCGATATTATGTTATTTATCAAAGAGGAAACAGACACTTGTAACACTCAGGCCATGGGTTATATAAGTTTAGAGTAACCTCAAGAACCCAATGCAAATGTGGTAGGTGCGGTATATTTGATTCGTCCGCCCCGCATATGGGTAGTTGGCCGTTATCATTGGTTACTCCAAGTTAGTGATGTTGCCAGCCTCAACCCGAGGCACCTCTGGCCTGTTGTGCAGTGTCCAGAGAAAGAAAAAAGGAGTGTGTCAAATTAGAATCTCAAAAAAAGGAAAGAAGGTTTAAAAACTGAAAAATCACCTTGATTGATTTTATTTATTAATGTGATTTTCAGATTGTTAAAAATAATCTGATACTACTCAATTGATCGAGTTACTAGATCAAAGTAGTTAGAAACACTTATTACACAAACGTCGACATGTTTCTGCTCTGTCGGCCCACAGGGGTCTATAGAGCATTCGTCAGGACTCACAACAAAACAAAAATTGAACGAAAATTGTACGTATTACTCACACCTTTTGTGCTGTATTATGTTAATAACCTGTGAAATTTTCAAGGATATTGACTCCTCCGGTTTCTGAAAGGAAATAGCGAGAGGACAAGAGAAAAACACACTCGTTGCAAACATCCTATTTTAGGCTAATGCATTGGGTAGAATAATAATTATTATTCATTCATTCCAGAATATCAATACTGGGAAGGGGGGTACTACGTACCAGGGTAGAGTTTAACGCTATAGACATAGTTATGGAGACTATCATTGAAGGGGACTGTAAAACGCACACTAAGCGGGGGTAAGTATTTACTGTTACGCGCTGGCTTTTCTGGGTGCACGCGTAAACAAACCTCCGAAGAAAGGTGTTTTTCTCTTGTCCTCTCGCTATTTCCTTTCAGAAACCGGAGGAGTCAACAATCTGAAAATCACATTAATAAATAAAATCAATCAAGGTGATTTTTCAGTTTTTAAACCTTCTTTCCTTTTTTTGAGATTCTAATTTGACACACTCCTTTTTTCTTTCTCTGGACACTGCACAACAGGCCAGAGGTGCCTCGGGTTGAGGCTGGCAACATCACTAACTTGGAGTAACCAATGATAACGGCCAACTACCCATATGCGGGGCGGACGAATCAAATATACCGCACCTACCACATTTGCATTGGGTTCTTGAGGTTACTCTAAACTTATATAACCCATGGCCTGAGTGTTACAAGTGTCTGTTTCCTCTTTGATAAATAACCTACTTACCCTGGGGAATGAAACAGACCTTCCAATCCCTAGTCCCTCCCTATTGATTAACTAGTCGATATTATGTCCATTCTATATTTTTTACTCGATATTCTGTCCAGTCGAAATAATTGACTCGATATTATGACTGTACACCGACTGGTTCAGCTCCTTTTTGGAGGACCGTAAACAGTCAGTGTGGTGATCGCCCTTTAAGTCCAGAACGGTAGCTCTGAGCTGTAGCATTCCTCATGGCTCCTTCCTTTTGCCAATTCTGTTCAACATCTATATACGTCCTCTGATCTTGGGTCCACGACAGATGGGAGTAAAGATCTTCAACTATGCTGAAGACATCCAGCTTATCTTCACCCTTGATAACTCCACGGAATCTAAAGACTTCATTAGGTCTATGCTGCACGTCAAAACGCGGATGAACGAAAACCAATTAAAGTTAAATTCTAAAAAGACCGAGATCATTGTTCCCCGCATTAAACTTGTTTATTGGACTCCCTCCTATTGGCCCCCTCAACTAGGTGTGGCACCCACTCCAAAACCAGCTTTAACCCCTTCGACGCTCATGACGAGCTGGGCTCGTCATGAGGTAGCCTCCTCGCACGCTCATGACGAGCCCAGCTCGTCATGTAAAGTGCGTTTTTTAAAACATGAGCACAGGAGCGGAATTTCGCTAGCGCTCATGTGGTTAAAGAGTCTGGGCCTTCACATTGATGTGTATCTTGCCATGGACACTCAAATCGACTCGATGACATCGGCATGCTTTGTCCAATTGCACAAACTGCGCAAGATCAGACGCTTTTTTCTGCAAGGAGGCCATCACCCAAATTGCCAAAGCCCTAATTCTCCAAAATCGATTATGGGAATGTCCTCTACATTGGACTCCCACAATTCCAGAGACATTGTCTGCAGATGATCCAAAATCAAGCAGCAAGAATCATCTATCTCCAGGATAGATGCTGCCAAATCACCCCACCCCTGCTTAAAGACCTCCACTGACTCCCCCATCTCCTGTCCTGTTTTTCCCTAGATTCGTAGGCCATTTATCAAAAGGCTATGACTGTTGGGTAACCTTCCCTACCCATGTTACCTATGCCCTCTGTGCTGCTCTTATGCACAGGTCTATCTTTCCTCCTTGTAGTGCTCTGAAGTGGGAGCAATTTAAGCAGGTTGCAAAATAGAAGATGGTTGTGGTTTCAGGTGATGCTGAATTTTTTTGTTTTCAGTTGGTACATTACATGTGGGTTCTTTTGGCTTTTAGGTCCTTGTTTTTTTGTTTTAATATTTTTATTGGCATTTTCAATGTTTGTTTTGCTTTCCTATACGAACTGTATTACAGTCTTAAAATCAAATGCAGCAAAAGTACAGTACTGAAATACATCTTTCAGAGTCCCAGTAAAGGATCAAACAGATGAATCTGATTAACAATATACATGACGTTGGACCCAGGGGGGTGCTGCATAGCCAGTATTCTAACAGAGGGCTGTCCCCTCCAGATTTAGACCAGAGTCCTCAGTACATGCTTCACAATATTTTGTTCGCAATAATACACATGTGAGAGTACCCACCATCGGGTCAAAATACTAGTATAACATCTGTGATTTACATAATGCTACTTCATTTGTCTGAAAGCAATTATAACAAAATGAAAAATAAAAGAACGATTAACCCAACCTAAATAAATAAATGAACAGAAGGCTCTTAGGTCCTTGTTGTTTCAGCATCTGCTTCTTCTTCCTCCCTAGGTCTATCATCGCCCCTCTGGTGGGTCTTCTTGGGAAGCTGTGGTCGAATTTTTGGGGCGCCCTGAGTTCAGATGGCTTCTACGCCCGATCCGAAGATTATGTGGACATAGTTCAGGGGCAGAGAGTGTAAGTGTCTGATTCAAAATGAGCATTTTCAAAATATTGGGGGCATTGCACAGCTGCAACGGTGTGATCAGTTGGAAAATAAATAATATAGCTTTGAGCATTTCATTGTATGCTGCTTCTCTGCAATCCTTTAAGCAGAGTGGGCGTCTGAGCTGTCCAGTTACCTAAACTAACGTGCGTGAATCAGCCCTTCTTTTCTCCACCGAAGGTTTGAGGTGTATAGTGGATGATGGTGAGACAGCAGCGTTGGTTTTATTAGATCTTAGTGCAGCTTTTGACACCGTGCTGCACTCAACGCTGCTGTCTCGGCTGGCGGACATCGGAGTGAAGGGACGAGCCTTGGCTTGGGTAGAGTCTTTCTTGACTAACCGGAGTTTCCAAATGCACTGCCCCCCCTTTAAATCCTCACGCAGAAATGTAGGCCATGGGGTTCCACAGGGCTCGAGCCTGAGCCCTACTTTGTTTAACATTTATATGGCACCCCTGGCCCGCATAGTTGAGAGTTTTGGGGTGGGCATTGTCAGCTACGCCGACGACACTCAACTGCTGCTCAAACTCACACCAGAGTGCAGAGAAGATGCCATCAACTTCTCGAGTTGTCTTACATCGGTAGCAGCTTGGATGGACTACAATTGTCTTCGCCTTAATGGCGAAAAAACCGAGCTGCTGGTAGTAGGGAAATCAGCTTCTGTATGGTCACACTTGTGGTGGCCTAAGGAACTGGGCAGCCCCCCTTGCCCGGTGGAATCGGTACGCAATCTGGGCATCATTTTAGATTCTGATCTCTCCTATAAAACCCATGTGAACAAAGTCACAACCAAGTGCTTCGGTATACTGAAGGTTCTCCGTAAGATTCTGGACCTCCTACCCATAGACTCGAGAAAGACCATTGTCCACGCCTTGGTAACCCCCCACTTTGACTTCGGAAATGCTTTGCTTCTAGGGTTGAGCCAAAAAGGATTACACCAACTTCAATGTGCGCAGAATGCCGCTGCTCGCCTAGTACTTAAACTTCCCCGCAAAGCATCAGGTAAATCTGCTCTATCCAAACTACACTGGCTACCGATAAGAGAGCGTATCAAATTTAAGTCCCTTTGTTTCGCTCATCGTATAGCTCAAGGCAAAGGCCCAGCCTATCTTCAAAATCTTCTGACAATACACCGTCCCACCAGAGATCTTAGATCAGCTAGCAGGATGATTTTTAAACTTCCGAAAATTAACAAAGCCTGGATGGGCGGACGCTCGTTCAGATTTCTAGCGGCTAAATGTTGGAACGAGCTCCCGCTGGGTCTCCGGATGGAGCCCTCCGAGAGTATGTTTCGAAGAAAGCTTAAAACCTTTCTCTTCCCTCAGGCCTAACCTTTGTGCCTCTTCTGTTCCTCTTTTGTTTCCCTCAGCCCTGTCTTCTTAGCTTTTTGTGCAGTGCTCAGCGCGGGGACACACTGTTTTGGGTAACCAGGCGCTTAATAAATGGTTTTAATAATAATAATAATAATGAATATGTTCTGCAGTGCACTGTGTTCTGTCAGCTACATAATACTCTCTCTGGTGCTCAGCCTCTTCACCTCTTGTGCCCTTCCAGATGCTCTCCCTCTCTGATCTTCCAGGCACTGTGCATTATGTGGCCCCAGTACTCTAGTTAAGTGCTCCCCATGCACATGAAGCATCCGGGGGACCAGAGTACATTCGGTACTTCATGGCAGTACTAACATGATTTCCAGTGCAGATATGTTGGTGATCGGAGCGACTAGCTTCAATACATTTCTTTTCAAAGTATTTGAAGGATGATTTTTTGGAAATATGTAGTCTTTTGGGGGAAGTTGGATTTTTGGGGACATTTTTTAAAGGAGTTTTGGGAGACCAACGTAGTGGAAATTTTAAAGGTTATTTTAGTCTCTGTGCATGGACTATTTTCGTCTGCCCTAATTTAATCTTACCACTGGATACCTTACCTTTCTCCTTATGTTCGATCATTCCAAATTTAAATTCCTCTTTTCCCATTGCAGTGGAGTTTGGAATGTTCCATATATATCAAGTGTTTACCTGATGAAAGGTAGCACACTGCGGTCTGAGCTCAAGGCACAAGATTTGTACCGCAGTGACAGGCTGGACCCTGACATGGCCTTTTGTCACAACGTGCGGGAACGGGTGAGTATAGCGGGGTGTCTCCAGAGAGGCAGAGGGGGGACCAGCCTTGGGGTCTGCACGGGAAAGGACCTGTCCTGTGGTCTGCAAAGGAAATACAGCCCTTGGGGAGTACAGATCAGAGGCAGGTTTGAGGTCTGCTGAAGCGAGGCAGAGTTTAGGTCTGCAGAGGGGAGGTTGATTCTGGCCTGTGGAGGAGACTCAGGATTGGGGCCTGCAGAGTGGTGACAGCCATTAAGTTATGAAGACGTGTGTTGAATCTTGGTGCCTGCAGAGCAGACATGGGCCTTAGGGTCTGCAATGGGGAGACGGACATTGGAATCTGCACAAGAGAGACATACCTTGAGAACGGTGGTCCGCTAAGAAGGGATGTGTCTTGTAGTAGACTAAGGGGGTTGTTCCCTGGAGTGCACTTATGAGGAGTGTGACTTGGACTGAGTGATGGACGTGTCTTGGTATGCACTGCAGAGGCACATATCTTGTTGTCTGCTAAGGAGGAGCATGCCTAGGGATGCATTCCCTGAGGAGGGATGTGCTTTCCCATGCCCTGCGGACAGACGTGCCTTGGCATATTGTTGAGTAGCGGCCTGCCTTTATGTCTACTGAGGATGGATTTGTCTTAGTTTCCACTGTGTGGGAGATGTGTTTTAGTGTCCCCTTGAAGATGCAGACCTTTGTGTCACTTGGGAATCATGGGGAAAAGATTGGTAGGAAGAAAAGAGAGATGTAGATTCAGTCACTGTAGGATATAGTTGACAAAGTACACATTTTGTGAGCAGGTAAAATGGCTAATTGTGCTCTCTATCTGGAGAGTGACTTTAATCACTTATTTTGCTTTAAGGGCAAAACGCCCTAAATTAAAGCTGTAAATTATAAAAAACATTCATGAGTGAAAGGGGAAAATGCCATGCAGAAAAAGTAAGTCTTGCAGCTAAATTGAAATATTGAGTGGTCGGGTTCTTGTCGCCTGGTGTGAAGGATGTGCATGCTTCTGGAGATGTGTGTAAACTTGGGTTTGCTCCGTGTCTGGTGAAGATCCCTCATTCTGGTTAGCTGCACCCCCTCTGTACCTAAGCCTGTAATTACCAGTCCTGTACTTATTTTGAGGGTCTTTTTTTGCAGAGATCCTCTAATGTCTTTGATTGAATAAACCATGAAGTTCCCCCTCGTGGAGGTGCATCAGCTGGTATTTTGCTTCCACTCTTGGGTTCCTCTTAGGATATTAATGCAACTACTCTCCCTTCTTGCAGGGTGTCTTCATGTTTGTGACGAACAGAGAAAACTTTGGTCACATTCTCTCTTTGGAAAATTATCAGACAAATCACTTGCACAACGACCTATGGCAGATCTTCAGCAATCCGGAGGTAAGGCACACAGAACTTGCATAGCGAACCCTGCATTTGGGCCAAAGCATTTCTTTACACGTTTCACAGTGGCTGGTAATATTAAAGGAAAATAATTGTTTGTCTAAAGTTTTTGGACTTTGTCCAGAATTGTCCACACTATTGTTTCAGTAATAGTTGAATTCTTACCTACCTGCAAACAATGACATTCTGTGGTGTGGTTTGTCCAAAACAGAATTGAAAGCCAAGATTGCACTAAAGTTACCTTATCTCAAGAGGCCATGCTATTTCGCTAATGCCTTTTTCTGTTCCAACTTATTGCATTATATGTTTGAGCTTTATGAAAATAGTTAACTATGTTTCGCTAAAAATTTCCATCGAACGCATAAATGCATTTAGAGACTGCAGGTTTATTTTTCAATACACTGGTGGCATTTGTGTTATGTGTAGGTCTTGACGTATAGTGTTATATTAGGGTGTGTTTATACAGCACAGCATGCACTGTTTTTGCTCTTTGGAGTTCATAACCCAGCAAATGGGGAGTTGGCCTCGAGGCTGTGTGTGCTCATACAGCTATTTCCATTGTGCTTTCTGAGTTGTTTAGTGATTGTCGCTATATGTTCGTACTTAATGTCACTCTCCTTTCGATTAAGGCTTTGTTAGTGGCTGTAGGATCTCGCTATCCTTTCCCTTTGGCCCATTTCTGTGACTCCTAAATTCTAGTTGTGACCTAATTCATCAGCATCTCTGGGCCTGTTTTTGGGGGTGGGGATTCTTGTAACTTAACGCTGCTAGTCTGTGCACATGTGCCAAGACGGAGACTACTTGGATTGTCATTGGGATGTGGTGTACTTATCGGTGTCTTCAAATTTCATGATGGTTGTCTCAACAGTCTTGCAAGGTGTTGCTTTTGAGTGTGAGTGTCCTCTTCTGTTGACTGGCAGGGTAGTACTTGTGCTTCCAAAGGCTGGTCTAGTGATGTATTCCACTCCACGTCTCAGGCATTGCAGTGAGACATGTCCGTTATGCTTATTATCTTTTCACCTACACTGTGACCTTACCCTCCCCGGATCTCATTGACTAAATGATCAATCAATGTGACCTTGAAGCACACAGGTTTGTGTACCTATGCGCTACCTGTTGTCTGGAATTGCGCAGTCTCTCTAGGGGTAAATGGTACTTGTTAATCAAATGTGCCCGCTAATGATTAATGCCCAAAACAGCTAATGTGTAAGTTTTCTGCAGAGGAATTGAATGACATCTCATTGGTATTGTGGCAGGATGCAGTGCAGTGCAACATGGTTGGAGGCAGACTGTGAAGTGCTACCGTGTTTTATATGGTGACTAGTATGATTTGTGATGCGTTCGTTTTAGATTATGTTGCTGTGTAAAATAGGGTGGGATGGAGATCTGAGGGGATGTGGAGTGGCTGGATATGATATTCTGTGGAATCCTTTGATGTGGATCAGATTTGTGTAGGGCTTTCACTTAAATGGTCCAACAAAAAAAAGTGCATGTATCCAAATGTTTTCCTGGGAGGCTGCTGCAGACACCCTCCCTCTCCTGTTGCCGCCTGGATAGACAGTGTCAGAAACTGAATTGCAGCCAGCAACTCAGCGAGCTCACCTTTCTTGAAGATTGGTGCTGAGGGAGTCATCCCGTTCATTGCATTGTCCAGTTCCCACTTAAACTTGTTTACTTGCAGATTACACAGATCTGCAAGAGAATTGAAAGGATACTCTGAAGACTGATCTAAGACCATACCACCAGTAATCGGAGGCTATAGCTCGATGCAGAGACATGTATTCACGGTAGAGAAACCCTGGAGAGCAGTAGAGAATGGGGTTGAGATTATTAAACAGGAGACTGCTCTAGGCGATATCCTAACCAATTCCTTAAATGTTTTCAAACAAGTTATATGGCAATGTGAAGAGTCAGTAAAATGTGATGCATAAGGGCTTGTTTACCCAGCAGAAAAAAAGACAGTTGTGCTAGCCCTTTATGAAATGCTGACGAGTCTTCTCGTAGACTACTGTGGATGCCTTGTCTCCAAAATTGTAAGTTTTGAGTCTTGAGGGAGGGTCTTCAAGAATGTAACATGAACATGTCAGGTAGAGGATTATATCTTCTTTATTTACATGTTACACCCTTGGGTACAGCATCAGGTACGTGGCTATAGTCAGGATTTCATCCTCTCAGCACCTGTAACTATCTAGAGGTTTCCACTCAAACCACACCCCCATTCCATCATCATTCACTCTCAGCATCCCAGGCACCCCCTCAAACATACAGAGAATGGAGACTTGACATGATACTGCAGCAAGAGAGATATATGTAAATATGGGAGTGCTACCAAGGTAGTGCAAGGTCTGATTCATAAATCTAATGATCAAATGCACAAAAACCTCAGTCTGCACCTATAAAAATAGTGGCGAGATATAATGGAAACATGTTGCATGTACAGTAGAGAAGCTCAGACACTTCTGGTGATCAAGGGCCAAATCCAGTTGTGTATTCAAGATTTCCATAATGAATATTCATGAGTAGGTACTACTCTGTCCTTGCCCTATCCCAGTGTTCTCTTGAGGGTATTTTGAGAGTGACAGGACCAAAAACTGCTTTTGTATGCACTTAAAAATCAGCGTCTTCATGCCAGAATCACGTTCATGAGCAGCATTGGAATCTCAAAATGACCATCATTCATTCTAACACAATTTCCAAAACTCCTCGTTTTTATTAATGAATTCTCCTTAATGGCATTTGCCTAATTCTGTGACTGTCCCAGTTCTCAATGACATTGCATATTCTTCCACTTCATTACTCATCCCTGATTGGAGTTTGCAAATGTTTACTAGCAAACAAAGAGCATTTAATCTAAAACTAATGGGAAACTGCTGCTCACATTTAATCATTTTATTTTATTAGTTTTTCTGTTCAGTTTATCACTCCTGTGATCTGAGAACAGTTCCTGTCACTTAAGCAACATCATTTTGTGCCACCGTTCTCAAGTGACCCTGGCCTGAAAGAATGAATACACATAGCAAGAACACAATAAATCAGGATTTTGGCAATTATCCTTTCAGTCCTAGGTCATGAAAGAGTCCAACAGGTAAAAGCCCTTTCCCAGGATGCACAAGGAATGCTTGTGCAAACAAGAAATCCCAATTCAGGCCAAATTCTGTTCCTGCAAATGCTATTGAGACTGCCACAATACTGTAATGAGAAAAACAAGACAGGCTTCGTTCCACATGGTGTCTCTTCAGTGAGGCAAAAATGTTAAACCTGTTCCGATAAAGATACTCTCCATTCTTACCTGTTTATTTCATCTCCGCGAGTTCTGTGCAGTTCTGTTTTTACTGCAATGTTGCTATCCTGTGTTTGTTTTGTTACTCCCAGTTCAGCTTACATCCTTGTTGTTAACTGGTTCCATTTCATGAGGGTGACATTTATCTGGTCCTGTGGTTTTAGCTAACAGCACCAGGCATGCTGGGGCCTTTAGATTGTCTTTTGCCATTATAAATACAGCCGAGCAAGTCCCAGCATGATTAGATGTTAGCCACAAACGTAAGAGGCAAGGTAACCCTCATGGCATGGGGCCAGTTGCCATGCTAAGTAGGGCAAACAAGAAGGTGCAGTGACACGAGGCCCAGAAAACAGAAGTAATACACTGCACCCACATGCCCACAGACACATCCTCAGGTGGCTGCAGCCTTGCAGAGTGTCACGCAAGAGAGCTGTAACTTGCAGGTGCTGCCGGGGTAATGGTGCACAAACAATATGCACATAGAAAGAGTAGACTGAACTGGTTTCAGAATAACCACAAGTCAGTCCAGCTTCAGTGCATTTGTGGCTTGGCTGATAATAAGCTGAGCCAACTTGCCCGAGACTGCACAGAATCCTGACCAACATCTCCAGGCATCTGCGGAGTGTGTTGCATCTCTTATACTTCACTTCCATGGGCCTTAAACTCCCCGAAGAGCTGAGAGTATAGTCAAGCCATCTTCTCAGTGCAAGACTGCTTGTGAGAGGTGTTAGGTTGTGGAAGATGGAGTGAAGGGAGCTGGTTCAGGGGAGGTTAAGGCAAAGGGGAATTCATGTGTGGCGAAGGGGCTAGTACCTTTGCTTGCGTTAATGGCATGTGTAGTCACCGATGTTAATAAGGATATTTACAGCCATCTAATTATGTATAGATAAAAACAACTTTTGATTGCCACTCACAGTTCTGTTTGCGGCCATGCTCTTTACAGAAAGATCGTGTCGCCTGCCTACTTGATGCTCGTTTATCCAAACCCATCATCAGAGTGCAGTGCCTCTCCCAATTCTGAGTATTAGATGTTTCTTTCTTTAAGCTCCTGGTGCAGGTGAACATGGTTGCAAAGATCTCAATGTCATAGAGGTGATCATGGTAAATTAATGTTACTTTACTCTAGTTGGAGGGCTATATTTAGACTTGTGTGTCTAGTGTTTGGCCAGTGGGACTGGGTGGGGCAGATCCAGTGCTCTCAGTCTCAAACTTCTAAGGTTCATCAGTGATGGTCCGAGTCAGAAAGGGGCAGCCGGGTGTTGAGTTTGGGTGGCGGGAGGCATTTGGGTGACTGAGAAATGCTAGTGGTAGGCTGTCAGCCACTGAAAGGGCTCCATGGCATGCGTTGTACTGAAGCTGCAGTTCGCATGGTCCTCAACCTGACCCAGATGAGCCATCCCAGCAGCAGCTGAACTAACCAGTGTGATGTTGGCTGAGATGAGGGATGGATGGATGGATATTGTGGTCCACAATAGTATTTGCCTGACTGAAAGAAATGGGAAGGCGTCATTGGGCCAATTAGTTGTCACTCCTGTGATGAATGAGGTCACCACTATGTCACCAGCAGTCCCTGGTGCAAGGACTTTGCGTCTAACTGTGAATGCCTGGGCTGTTAGCTGGGACATGCAGCCACAAGGGGTTCTGGAAAGTTTTCTTCTGTGTACACAGGTGAGACTAAAAGAGTTCTGGGTCTCTAAAATAAGTGCCATGCCCAGAATAACTTGACTGCTCTGTAGGGCTATTTCCTAAAGTGTCCACCTCTTGCCATACATGAGGACTGCTCCTCGAGGCAAATCTTTATAGAATGTGCTGGTAGAGTCTCCTCATGATCACCCTGGAGGCATTGTCAGCCTCAGAAGAAATAGATTATTTGTTACTTGACAGTCACATTCTCTAGTAATTATTGAGTTACTGCAAGTCAGATCATTCATCAGCAAATAAGTACACACCTCTTTCTCTCGCTCTAATTACAATGTAATTGACTAAAATGCTCCGAGGAATCACATATAGAACCACTTGAGGGATTTATATCTAATCATTACAAGCTCACTCTTTCTCGTCTGGGAACCCATTTCTGCCCAAGCGTCCATCTTATATAAGCTGACACATATGTGAAGCATGGTGAGACCCAGTCAACTTCTCTGCATAAACGCAGGTGGCTCACAAGGTGCGAGGATGTAGCCTAACGGCTAGAGCGGACAACTTCTCTCGGCAGGTGATGCTCAACATCCTGTGATTCTGGGCAAATCACTTAATCTCCCTGTGCCTAACAAAATTAATGTGTTAGTTTGTAATGCAATTGGTGCTGATGTAAAGAGATCTGATACCTTCTGGCCAAGTTTGCGCTATGTAAAACTCTGACCCCAAAAAAATAGTGGTGTCTAAAAACCCAACAAAACAGGCATGTCTTCCTACAAACCAAAGGGCCTGATTTAGAGTTTGGCATTAGGATGGGCACTCCTTCACAAACTTGCTGGATACCCCACCCTTGTGCCAACTGCCGTAGGATACAGTGCACATGTGGTATGGCGAAAGGATATGCGTCCCGCGTGTGACTGACTAACCAGTCCACCCAACTCTAACTCGGGCACAAAGTCTGTTCCCATAGTACACTGACTCTTTATCATGCAGAGATAGCCTAAATATAGTAACCCATACAAGGGCCAGGCTTAGCCATATTATATTACGATGGGGGGGGGGGGAAGGGGGGGGGGGGTGTTCACTGTGATGAAATTAAGCAAAAACAAATATACTTTAACCCATTTTGTGTATATATATTGGGTTCTCTTGCTCACCGAGATATCACGTTGGTTCTTTTACCGGCACAAAATCCCTTGTCCTTTTATTAGTTGCGATTTTTACATGATTTTAAAAGTCTGCAGTGATCCATCTCTGTTTACTAAAGTGATGAAGGCCTTCGGATGCTATATAAAACTGGGGGAGGAGAGCTGGGTGCAGCATTCATTAGGGGTGAGCGTGTCCTCTGAAGAACTACATGCATGTTGCAGTAAGACCAGAATGTGTGTATAGGTGTGTGGTGGGCACGACAAGAGAGCAGTCAGCAGGTTTATATAAAGATAGATGCTTCTGAAGGACCATGGGCCTTCAGGTATATGTGGCATGTCACAGAGTCTCCCTCAGCCCCAGTGTATTTCTGCCTAACAAGTGTGCTGAGAAATCTGATAACTGTGTATTTCTGTGTATGTTTTTGTAGGAAAATTCTTGGGAGGAGTTGTAAATAATATTGTATTACATATAGCATTTATACAGACTATCTTTCACCTGATGTTCGCCGAACACGCTGAATTGATCGTAGCGGTGCTATATAAAAATCAAATAGATTAAAATTATGACAGTTGTTGTCTATAACTGAATAATCTGAGGGACTTGAGCCATCTGATGTGGCATCCTAGGAAGAGGGTGTGGATCCAGTTATTATTACTAGAAAAGTTATAAGTTGAGGTACGTTTAACAAACCCCCGTTATAGGTACTGACTGTATTTATGTTATATGTTCCCTTTCTCTAAATGTAGGACTGGAAAGAGAAATATATCCATGAAAACTATACCGCAGCCTTGACTGGGAAGCTTCTGGAAATGGTAAGTTTACTGCATAACATACATTTACTCTTTTTTGTACTTGTACTTTGTATAAAAAAAAATGCAGTTATCGGATCCAAAATGGCATCAAATGCTCCACCACCAGTGTCTAGCCCTAAGTAGAGGAAATGTGCTTTCATGTTGTACTTTTCAAGAACTGCCATCCATTTGGAGTCATAGTAAGCTGCAGAAACCAAACCTAAGCAGTGCCTAAAAGGCAGGGGTGGCACATTTCTGGTGCCTCCTCTAGACAGTCTTCGTACCCAGATCATACACAGAAGGAGGTACTGTTTCCTGATTCCAGTCCTTGCTCTTCTCACCTACATTGGGAGTGGAAAGAAAAGACTGGGTTTGGAGTTATCCCACAGAAACCTTTGCAGTGCTGTGTCTCCCCTGCCAGATGTGGTCCATCTCGAAGCATCCTCTAGTTAAAACTATCTGTTAACTAGGTTATCCTCATGGGGGCCTGGCTCTGCCTGTGTGTTTGCTTGCATTTCACTGCCGATGCCATCAAATAGGGGACCTCTGTGGCCCTGGTCAGACTTCGATCCACACATGGGGGACAGTCAGGAGAGTAAAACTGAAGAACATGGTTACAGCCTCACAATGAGATTGGGTCTAATTTTACTGTCATGTGGTACCTAATTGTCTGGAGCCACTGCTTCCTGGGGCTTTGACCTGTGAACATCTGTCCACCATGAGTCAAAACATAAACATTGCTGGTATAGAATTGCAAGTTTAATTGAGCTTAAAATAATTCTGTAAAAAAAAATGAGGACATCATAGTGAGGCTCCATTTCCCCTTCTTCAGTTGATGCCCAAAAGAATAAAAAAGGCAACATAGTGGCAATTTCCATACCTAACCTCTATTTGACAGAATAAGGCACATCAGTTGAATCCCGAAGAGCTTCATGCTGCAAAACAGTGAAATGTCAGTGAAATACATGTTCTACAGATGGCTGTCCTGAACTCCTTTCCACTCCTTAACAACTTTCCTCCCATGTGATTAAACATCTATTTCCTGACTCTATACCTTATCTGAAATATTAATTTGTTGTACGCAGTCGGCTCAAATCATGAGACTCCATGACAAGATTAAGTATGGGCAAGTATGCCTAAAAGGTGTAACCATGTCAGGCACAGTGGAACCAGAGATAGAAAAAGCACCAGCATACAGGGAACTCTCATATAGAAATGTTGAATTGATCCCACCAAAGGCCACAGTTTTGGACATGTTTACGCGGGCATCTCCTTGCTCGATAGACCGCCTCCTCCAATAATGTGCATCTATCCATTCAACTCAACCATTCCTGCAGAGGTGGGCCAGTAGCAGACCACCATTACCTAGTAATATCTCTCCTGGCAAGTAGATACCTCACACTAGTTAGGGAGCAAACACATCCAATGTAATCCCATCAATGGCCAATAGAGTGAGTTTGGTGGACAGTTCAACCTGCATACCTTTTCTTGTGCCCTTTCCCAGCTCGTTTGCGCTTTGATCACTTATCTTCCTCCCTTCCTGATAGACGCTGTCTTCCTTTTCATTTTCACTCCATATATGTTCCTCCCTTCCCTGATATTCTATACTTTGCATCCTCCCCCATGCTCTCCTTGAAGGACTCTTTTTTATCCTTCTCTCATCCTTGATGGACTTTCTTCCTTTTCTAGCCTTGTCCAGATGTGTACTGGTTTCCTATCTTCAATGAGGTTGCCTGTGATGAGATAGTGGAAGAAATGGAACATTTTGGCCAATGGTCCAGTGGCACCAACACGGTAAGGAGACTTATGCTTAGTATTTGATCTATAACACCCTCTTGCCATTGTATCCTCACATTCCCCAGTGTTTCTTGTAATTCCCCACCTAATAGCCTCAGAATGACTGAAACAAGGATTGGAAATGTAGTTGATGTAAATAATGGATGAAAGATATTGCCATTGAATATATGTAAAACACATGTACTCTATAAAGTCTGTGGTGACCCAATGAAGCAGAACAGTGTTGGCTACAGTGTTGTTTTGCATTGCCATATGCTGTGACCTTTCCTTTACTTGCTCTTCCCTCGACCTCTCCACTGCAGCAGTGCACAGCAAAGAACATTAAGGGTTTGCTCTCTTAATGTTAAACCAATCATTGTCTTTTGAGGATATGGCCTTTCTATTTAAACAAGCACCGAAAAATGTATATTTTGCCTAACTTCTCTAACATACCGCGTGGATATGGCAGTGGCAAAACTGTTTGCTTCAATAACACACACCCCACGCATCGACTAAACTAGTGACTGTACATGTGCTAGCAATGAATAATCCCTTGAACAAACAACAAGCCAAGTATGTGCAGCAGCAGTGTAAGCTTCCCTCATGTACACAAAACAATTTGGGAAAAGGCAGCAGTATTGCAGTCTTCACATGCACTTGAACATCTGTGAATTCTCATATTCCATGATTTAAGAGTGGTTAACAATATGACATGGTCGTGGGGGAGTTCCAGAAATATTATGGTGCAGAGGGAGAGTTATATTGCCAGTAGTAAAGGAGTTTTTACAACGGGAATGGTTTCTAGTTCTCAACAGAACAGCTGGAGTATTGCTTCATATGACCTGACTCCACTTATGGATGGCCCATCTTGTGTATAGCATCATGGTCCTGAAGCGACATCTTCAGTACAGTGTCTGGTTCGCAAAGCCACACCTGGAGCATTGGTATTACCTTTATATTACACCTCTTGCTGAATGTGTCTCATCCCGGAGACCACCTCTGATGCATTGTGCTTTGAAGGTCATATTTGGAGTCATGTGTCCACTCATGTACACCAGCTCTGGGGAATTGTTTTAGCTCTGGAAATTTTATGTGCAGTGTTCTGTTGAGGCCTTTTCTTCCAGTCTCTAATTACTGGGCAGTATCCTGTGTCAGTACTGTTATTTACCTTTGCTGTCCCAGCATCAATAACACTACTGTGCTCAAACTACATCACCCTTTGAGCTTGACTCATCGCGTGTACCAAATTCAAGCAGCCAAGGAAGGCTCTAGAAGGGTGCAGTAGCTAGAAAAGAATGACATAAAATTGGCACTAAACTAAATGTCCAGACAATGCTGCATCTTCCAAGAAGATAACTTTTACTAACCGGTGAAAAGCAGCAACAGTTAAAACCTACAGGTGGTAGCACCTTCCAGAGCGGAGATACAACAGCAAATATTTTTATATTGTTTAGGTTTTAGTTGAGTCTCCCCCTACAACCAATGTTTTCCTGATAGGCCATGTTCGAGTGAACTCCGAAGACCTTGTAGCTTATTGTATTTGTAGCTTATTGGGCTTATTGCTTTGTTTATCAACAAAATCCTAGTGATTGTGAAAGAGCTGACAGAGTAAAGACATACAATGTAACAGCTTTCCAGTGATAGGTCTGGCCCTCTGTATCACTGATGTTTGGGAGAAACGATTGTCAACTAGGAGGGTTGATTTCCTGCTAAGTTTCCACCCAAAAAAGGTAACAGTCAGTCAAAAACCCACCGGCAAACAATTGTTATCCCCAATCTAATTTAATGGCAAAGTCTTAGGGTGCCAGGAGCCTTATTCAAATGGGGCGAGAAGTGGGGTGGCACACTGTATCCAGTTGTGGTGTCCAGGACGGGCAGCCTGTACCAACCAAAGTTCTAATTTATTCGGTAATAAAGTCCAATCAGGGAACAGTGCAGTTGGGTTTTTTTTTATTGAAATTTTTACAGGATTCTGGTGGAAGGCATTTATGTTCTGACAAGTTTGAAATGATCCTGGTAGTGATAGGATTGGGCTTCAGAGAAATTCCCACAGAAGCCAACCACTTCTAAGTGGTAGTTAGCAACACAGTAAAAGTTAGGCAATTTGGGTTTTACTTTCGCAGGTAAAGCCTACTGTGAACAAAGTAAAGGGGCGACGGCCTCAGGGCCGTCATTATCCCCCACTTTAGAGGCTTGAGCAGGGTGCCACTTGGCAGTGTGTGGGGCATAAAACCTTTAAAATGACCGAACACAAGGATGGATGGAGGGTTGTAGCGCTAAAGGGATGGCTAGATTAATCTAAGGACGGATGATGGAGTGAAGTAGAGAATGGATGGAAGTAGAGAAGGAAAAACGAAGAAAGGATGGATGGAGAAAGGGGGTTCAGTGGATTGATGGATGGAAAAAGAATGATGGATGAAAGGATGAAAGGAAGGATGGGTAGATGAAGAAAGGAGAGCCAGAGAGAAGGAAGGATGGATGATGATCAATTGTGAAGGTGTAAAAGGCACAATTTGGACACATTGTTTTCAGGATTTCCTAAGGCAAGCAACAAATAAGTGCAGGGCTTGCTTGTCTCACTCAAGCAAAGTCATTGGGGATGTGATTCAAGGGGGGGGGGGTAGTTTATTTTCCCGGTTACTCCCATATACATGCTAAACACAGACCTTGAAGGGACTAGACAGTGAGCCTCTCCCAAGCAGAATATAGAACTCACCAAACGAGAAGGACAAATAAAGGGGTGGGGAAACAGTTGACATCATAGAGACCTGGGACTATAGGAAATAAAGACAGTAAGGGAGGAAAAACCTACTGGAAACCCCATAGGGTTATTAAAATGGCCTCACCCAGTTAATGGTGGCATGCTTCATCATAGGGCCGCTTCCAAACGCCCTTATGGGTCACTGGCCTTCTTCAGGATACAGATCCTGTCATAGGAGGGTGCAGAGTGGCATGGAAGGAGACGCTGTACCTTGACGAAAATGTGACTATAGGTCGACATTCCTACTCTGGCCCTGAGTTTAGAGCAGTAATAATGATACTCGGGTACGCATCCTGAGTGTGTGTACTAAAGGCAAGTATTGCCATATACTTATCCCTACCATTTAGTCAAGTAAATTAGGAGGGATCAGGACTTAAATAAGGGATCAGTATCCTGTTGGAGTCCAGTGACTCTGCAGGGCTTTTGTAATAGGCTGAAACATGTTGATACATGCAGACTGGGTAATGGAGATGTAGCTTTTGAGATATGCCCGCTCATTACATTTTTTACCCCCGCCTAGGGGGGCCCATAATAAATAAAAATAGGGGCACCCACTTAGACGGTTTTAAATATCTTTTCTCTCTGCAATCGCGATCCCTCTCATGAAAAAAATATTTTCTATAAAAAATATGCGCTCCACCCTGAGCGTTGGCCTATAGCCGGGTGTGCTAGCAGCCCTATGATGAAGCACATTCCCATGTTCAACCTTCAGCTACAAAAATTATAAGGCAGGTTTGATGGTGGGGTTGCGGAGTACAGGAATATGCATTCTGTAATGTCGCCCCAGCACAAAGGACAACTTACTGGGAGACCATAGTCTTATATAACCACCATGCACACCCTGTCACTACAGACGTTTGCGTTCTAGGTTCAGGTTGTGAAGGTAATTTGCCCCGCTGCTGCTGCCATTGATGTGCCTGATCTGTAGGTGTTACTCAAGCTTGGTAAACATCTTTACACTGAACAAAAGCCATAACAACTTGCTGTGTCAATGATTGTTTTCTATATGATCGGTATGGTGCACTATATTAGGTATAGTTTTAGTGATCTTATACAAATTTATGGCTGCAGTATTTTCAGTTGGACTTTCCAATGGCAACTTGATTTGCAGCTGCAGTTAGTTTTTCGTGCACTGTAAATGTAGTTTCAAATTAAATAAATACTGAACAAATATTATTCTTTAATTCTTAGCTTACCTACCTGGTTGATCAAATGTTGGGCTTTTTTTGAGAGAGGATCAAGGGCCAGATGTAGGAGGCCATTTACCGACTGGTAACGGCCGATTTCGGCCGTTACCGACCGGTAAATGGGTTTTTGGTATGTAGGGGGCTAAATTTACCGATTCGGTAAATTTACCGATTCAGTAACTTCGGGATGTAGGTGGGACTCTTCAGAGTCCCTAAGGCCTTACAGATTCCGTATTTTACCACCCAATCCAATTGGGTGGTAAAATACCGAATCCAGGTGTGCATGCACATGTGTGCATGCACACCTATGCCATGTGACAGACAGACATGCCCTTAGGGCATGTCTGTCTGCCACATGGCACACATGCCGGTATTTGGGGTGCTAGAGGGTGTCAAAGTGACACCCCCTGCACCCTTGCTGGAATCGGTATTTACCGAATCGGTAAATACCGATTCGGTAATGCCCATTGATTCCTATGGGCTTTAATGCCCATAGGAATCGATGGGCATTACCGAATCGGTATTTACCTATTCGGTAAATACCGATTTTTTACAGAATCGGTAATTCAATTACCGATTTTACCTACATGTCACACCTTCATATTTTCCGATTCATAAATACCGAATCAGTAAAATTCGGTATTTATGAATCGGTAAATACAAATTACCTACATCTGGCCCGTAGTCTTTGGACTACAAATGTGTTTTTTCAATTTCTCACATTTGTTTTGATTGTCAGCCGGAACAATGGAAGTGAAGGGATGTCTCCTTTAAAACTCCCCCTCAGAGAATGGCGTCGGGTACGGATCCTTTGCTGTAAAGCTGCGTTTCGGCCTCAGCCCATTTCCATCCACCCTGCTTGATGGGGGCTCACCAACACCTCCAATTGATGTGAGGTTTCTCCTGCTCCCCTGGGCATTAGCTGTGGCCCGAGGACAACTAATTTGGTGGATGGTTACGGCCCGCGGAGTGCCAATGGAGGCCCTGCCCGGAGCCTTGGTGCCCGGCTGGTGCATTTTCCTGCGCTAGAGGCACTTGTGATCCAGTACCAGCTGATTGTCCCAGGGAACGGCTCAGGCCAATCTTTGCAAAACTGCAGAGTGCCGAGCGGCGGCACGAGGTAAGGGCAGCTGCTTTGTTGGGAGAGGGCTCCACACCGTTGATCTTGCCTCCGCTGATTGGTTAGCCTGCCTGCAGCACCGTGCCCCCTTCCTTTAGGGGCATAATTTTCCCTGTTTAACTTCCTTGAGAGGGCTTAGAGGTGGTTTCTGTGTTTGATGCGGGGCCCTACTGCTCCAACACAACGAAAGGTGCCAAGAGGGTGAAGACTGTGCTATTTCCATACCCTTGCCTTGAAAGTTCATCTGTTTGACAAAGACCTGTGATGTGAGGGTGCACACTATTGTGCCGATACACTGCAGCGTAACTCTTCTCTGTAAGAAACTGTGGTCCCCAACTGTGTTCCGTGGTTGCAAGGGTGGTACAAGTGAGGAAGCTCAAGGCAAAGCGCCGAGATGGTTGCGGGTCTTGACGGCTGACCCCTGATACTGTTGTATTGGAGGAGTACACCTGTTAGGTACTACATTGAAGAATTGGGGATACAGTGCCCCACCTGCGAAATTCCTGGGATCCAGGTTCCGCTGCACCTATTGGTGGAAATTCCTGGCCCTTCTCGCCCATTTCTTTATGACTGGTGCACCACGAAACAGTGAGTTGCTCCAGACGGGGCATGGTCCGGCCAAAGACCACCAAACCCCCACCCTCTAAATCCATCATGGAAATGCCGGTGCCTCCCCCCACTCCGGCAGACCCGATCTGCCAGCTGAAAACTACTCTGTAGAAACACACAGGGATGTTCAACAAGGTGTCACAAGCTATCTGTGACTCTAAAGTTGTGATAGAGGCTCAGTTGGGAGCAATACAAATAGAAACTGGGCTGTTGCAAGCATACCATGCTAAACTCAGACATAGTGGATGAGGTGGAGTCCTCATTGACCACATGGTGTGCATGCAAGACAAACTGAAAACACTTCAAGTGGAAGTACGGGAACTGAAGGTACGAGCGGAGGACACTGAGGGGCACTCCAGACACAACAATGTACGCTTCTTGGGGTTCCCTGAATGAACAGAGGGCCCCAATATGGAACTCTTCTTGGAGGAGGGGCTGACGTCCACGGTCTTGGCGGCCCACATCTGAAAATTTGTATCCACTGAATGAGCGCATAGGGATCCGGGTGGCCCCTGTTGTGCTCAGTAATAGCTCATCTTTTAAATTACAGGCACAGGGACTTCCTGCTGCAGATGTTCCGAGCAAAGGGCCTCTGGACCTTCAATGGAAATCCTGTAACGGCTACATTGTGGAAGTACAAAAGCGGTGAAATACATTCAGAGCTGTCAAGGCGCAACTCCACAGCGTGGGTTTATCCTATGCGTTGCTCTTTCCTGCTTGGCTGCGTGTGGTGAACGGGGAGAAGTCCCAATTATTTTTTTTGCCAGAGGAGGCCTGGGTGTGGTTGTGTTAGAAGGGAGCGAATGATCTGCCTGAAGCCGGGAGAGATGATCTGCTGAGCTGGTTCAGGGGAAAGTTCAACATTGCAGGCCTGTCACCCACGATCACCCCCTATGGAAGAACAGGCAGCTAGTGAACATGCTACCTGTGTCTACCAAACCTCGTCTGGTCAGAACAAGTTCAGATGGTATCAACCCAGAGCACTCACCAACACACCATCGTCACTGGTCTGGCATCTCCTTCCAAGGTGACCTGTCGAGTGCGCTAGTGATGTCGACTTCCGTGATGGCCGAGTCTGGAGCCCCAAGCCTTGATTTCAGATCTGTGTACGGGGCTAGGACCTTGTATCTGATTGCACCAGGAAGGGACACCTCCACCTCCAGCTGCAGTTACATGAATGTAGAACTGGGAGGACTATGATTTGGAAGTAATGATGAGGTCTGATGACACTAACCTGGCCTTTTCTCCACAGTTTACGTACCCCTCTGATTAGAAGAGGGATGTTGAACACCGGGCCACACAGCTCCAGTGGTTTTTTTCTCACACTGAGGATGAAAAAAATCTTAACTCTGCAGCTGTACCACCCTTTACCCGCATCTGGTATAATTTATCTCCTTATAGTTCTTTCACAGTCTCATCATTTCAGTAGTGAAGCATTTTCTATATTCTATACAACAAAGCCATAGCTGTTGCTTAATTTTCTTATGCAACTAACAGCCATTGCAAAAGTCAATAGTCATGGCTTGTTGTAGGTGTAATATCACTTATGGTGTTATATATCTGGATGCAATGACAGAAGCAGCAAAAAACACTATGCTCAGTACAGATTTTTAGCTTAGGTGTTCTTAAGCCACAGGCTTAATTACGTCGGCCATGCCCTCTTGAGAGACCTAACCCAGTCCCCCCACCCACCCCGGTTTTTTCATCCCACTTAAAGCTCTGAATGGACCATATATTTTGTCTATTCTGATCTACTGGCTAGATTGGGAGCAGGTCTGGATTTACTAGCATATGTCCCCTGTCACTCTCTCATCTAATTTAAAATACAGGAACCTGACAGTAGTGTGTGCCCTCATTCTAAACATTGATTGGCTGAGCCACTTTCTGCATTCCACACAAGATGCTAATCCTGTTATCAGTACATATGCCTGGCCTACTCCTGTCCTGTAGTGGCTGGGGTAGAGCTTAAGTGGATTTGTGGGTTTAGGACTCTGATATTGTACTGCATTCATCATTAAAGTTGTATAAATGTTTGTGCTTTGCTTAGTCCTGCCATCAAGAGACTGAAGAAGGCAGTCTTATTTTGTGAGTTTTTTTAGCTCGTCTATTCACAGTGTTTGTTTTTATTTCAGGACCAAAGGCTTCAGGGTGGGTATGAGAATGTTCCGACCATCGACATCCACATGAACCAGGTTGGCTTTGAGCGTGAGTGGCAGAAGTTCCTTTTGGATTATATTGGGCCAATGACAGAAGCAAGATACCCGGGATATTACACCAAGGTGAGATTTGTCTTGAGGTAGCGAAGATGGCTTGGACACAAGGCCTCCAAAGCATGAAATAATGAGGCGCGTGTACGAGTCTAGTGACAGAACCCAAAAATGTATTAGGGACAAAATCTTCAGAGCCATCACCTGTGACTTAGAGCTACACAAGGTAATATGTTGTCTTCTTGTTCCCAGCTGGCCATAAAAGGTTTTGCAGCGTGAATCTTTCTGGATTCACTATGCTGTGCATTATTCCGCCATCTAGTGGTTGGGTCCGGAATTGTAGTTTCTTTTCTCTTTTTTTTTTTTTTTTTTTTTTTTTTGAGGCCCAGGTGGGCGTCGACATACCACCATTTAGTGTCCTTCGTGATGTCAACGTGCTTCCTCCGGAAGCTCCTACCTTCTGTCGCCATCTTCAGATTTTTTTTTCTGCCGTTGGGTCTGGATCGTTGCCTGAGAGTTTCAGAGTTTTGGAAGAGGAATCGAGGAAAATCATAGAAGATCATAGAAAATCAAGTTTTCAACTACACCGCACTACAGGTCAGGTAACCGGGACGACGAGGGAGAAGGTTTTCGACCGAGTTCTCGCTCGCAGGGGGCTCCATGAGCGCGGAATGGACAAAACACCGTTCAAGTTTTGCACCAATTGCCACCACAAATACGCCCATAAGGACCAGCATCCAGTCTGCAACCTCTGCCTGCTGCTCGACCACAGCAGCGAAGACAGCAACGCGTGCTCAGCCTTCACTCACAAGACCCTCGGAGTAAGGGAGAGGCAGCGAAGGGCGAACCACAGCATGCAGGGGCAGGGGCCACCTCCATCGCTCCAAGACATGGGCCTCTCCTATGGAGAGGAGGACAACATTGCCGAAGGAGCGTAGGACTGCACGGTCGTCTAGATCCAGAAGAAGACATCGAAGGAGGTAAGGGAGTCGTCGACCCCTAGACACTCGAGCGATACCTGAAAGGGTGAAGCTAAAGCCCCGAGCGGCACTCGTAGGAGTGAAGCTAAGTCCTCGAAGGTAGCATTGCCGCCGAAATACTCGACGAATGCAACAGCAACCAAGGATAGTCAGCCGAGCGGATCCTTCGAAAAGGACTTCCAATCGGCAGAAGCCTTCGAAAAACCAAGATCGTCGATGGTTGCCCTCGAAAAGGACACCTCGGCGCAGAGAAAGGATGGGCCTACATCGCCATCGATGGCCTTGAAGTGAGGCGCTCCAACCCTCGACTCTGAATATGCTGCCAAGATGGAGAGGAAGAAGAGGAGGCTCGAGGCCAAAATGGCGAGCATCCTGCAGCAGAAAAGGGATTTCGACGAGAAGATGAGCGAGTACACCAACCTGCCGAAACCCGCGCTCAAAGTCGAAAGAGAAGGCGAGGACCCAGAACCGCCAAAAACGCCTGAATCTGTCGAGGAACAGGAGGACAAAGCCTATTGTTTCGAGGGCGATGGCGAGGAGGATCAGCAATCCTACCAGGACTCGATGTCCTCGGAGGCACAAGACTTAAAATGGCAAGATTGACGCCAATCTCCGGAAGTAGGGGTAGGCACTTACCCTTCGAAGCCCTCGCCGCCAGACGACATAGGAATCTACAATATGGTCGTCCAAAAGGCTGCACAGTCGTATGAAGTGAAAATGGAAGAGGAGAAGCCCAAGGCATGTTTCCTCCTGGAGACTCTACTGCCTCAACAAACCAGGAGCCAATTCCTGCAAATACTCTATAGTGTGCTGGATCAAGGAAAAGAGGCCTTAAAGGAACCAGCAGTATGCAAGGCTGTGAGTCAAGAATCGAGAAGAAGTATAAACATTCATCAAAGGACCCGGCATACATCCAAGGGTCAGTACCAGCTGACTCCATAATTGCAGCTAGGAAGAGGGCCAATGTGCCCACTAATATGCCGTGCCACCTTCAAGCAAGGAGAGAAGGAGGATGGATCTCTCAGGGAGAAAGGTGGAGAGAAATACGGCAATCCATTGACTCATCGCAAACTCCAACGCACTCATCAACAGGCATTCATACCAACACTGGTAGGAAGTGGGGCAACTCCTAAAGCATCTACCAGACCAGTACCAACAAAGAGCAGCTCACCTGGTAGAAGAGGGCAAAAGCATGGCAAACACATGCTTAAAATCAGCATTGGATGCTGCACAAACATCCAGCAGACTAATGATGATAGGAGTGACCGAGAGAAGACATGCATGGCTCAGAAGTTCTGGATTCAAGCCAGAGGTGCAAAACAACATCCTGAATAAACCTTTTAACAGAGAGCAACTGTTTGGCACACCAGTTGACGACAAGTTAACGCAGCTCAAGAGGACAACGAGACAGCAAGTTTCATGGGAGCGGTGCAGTTCAGAAGAATGAGAAGGGGTACACCCACAAGAAGGCCAGGTGGTAGGGGAGGCAACGTGCCAACCACATCGCTCTAGATGTTCCAGCAAGGCTACCTAGGGAACAACCAAGGCCAGCAGCAGCAGGGACAGCAGCAGCAGAACTGGCAGTACCAGCCCCGTGGACAGTCCTTTCGAGGGCGTGCAAACGGCTGAGCACAAACACGGAGAGGAGGCCAACAGCCTTCATCCAAGTGACTTCACCAGGAAACAAACACCCACCGTAGCAACTACTCGGGGTGGGCAGAGAGATATAAGGAAGAACTGCAACCAAACGTTCAATGACAAGCAGTACCTCGAACACACAACACCAGTAGGGGGCAGAATAAGAGACTTCAAAGTCAAATTTATTCAAATGTTCGGTCTTTTAAAACCATTACACTATATAATATCATTACATTACTTAAAACATCCAATATAACATCCAATATATATATATAAAAAAAATAGGATCTTTGATCATTAATCTACACTTCATAAAAACAAAGACCTATCCAAAAAAATGCTGCACCACAACATCATCCTCTTAAAAACCATCATCATAAAACTGTATATTAAATTGTTTGGTTTTCTTCCACAATTCTTTCTAATTCCTCTAGACTTAATCCAGGAATGGAGGAAGGTCACATCAGACAAATGGATACTAAACCTCATACAATACAGATACTGTATAGAGCTAGAAAAGCAACCTCCAAACAGAAAACCAAGAAGCAAGGCACACTCCGCAAAGGAGCTCTCGCTCTTACGACTAGAGGCGCAAGAACTGCTCACCAAGGAGGCAATAGTGGTTGTGCCGCAGAACCAAAGGAACAAAGAGGTTTACTCAAGTTACTTCCTGGTGCCAAAGATGGACGAAACACTAAGACCTATCCTAGATCTAAGGTTCCTGAACAAATTCATAAAGACTCAAAGGTTCAAGATGACTTCCCTACAAGAGGTAATACCACAACTTCAACAAGAGGATTTCATGGCAACTATAGATTTAAAGGACGCATACTTACACATCCCCATCAACCACAAACACAAACGCCTACTAAGGTTTGTGATCAACCAAAACCACTACCAGTTCACAGTACTGGCATTCGGGCTGAAATCCGCACCAAGGGTGTTTACAAAATGCCTAGCAGCTGTCACAGCACACCTACGAAGGCAAGGAATACACTTATACCCCTCTCGACGACTGGCTCGTAAAGACAAGTTCGTACAGCCAATGCAAGCAGCACATCCAGCAGGTCATACTAACACTGACACAACGGGTTTTCTCAATTCATGGGGAAAAATCGTCAAAAGAACCGGAGCATATTAAGATATTCTTAGGGGCAGAGATCGACACCATATAGGCCAAAGTGTTCCCCAGCAGGAAGAGAACATTGGTGATACCGAAGGAAACACGTCATTACCGCAAGGGGCAAGTTCTGACAGTGAGGACGGTGAGCAAGCTGATGGGAATGATGGCATCATGCATTCACCTAGTCCAAAATATTCGACTCCGCATGAGACCAGTGCAGGAATGGATACAGCAGCAATGGTCACAGGCAACTGGGAGTTGGGAAGATCTAGTGGTTGTCACACACACAGTGCATAAGAAAATAGCTTGGTGGAACAAGGAAAACATATCACTGGGGAAACCATTCACACAACCAACTCCAACATTGACCAGCACAACGGACGACTCCCAGCTGGGGTGGGGCACACACATGAATAAGCTCAAGGTGAGGGGGCTCTGGTCGCAACAAGATGCGGTCAAGCCCATCAACTAGCCGGAACTAAAAACTGTGTTCCTAGCCTTAGAGGCCTTTCAGAAGGAAACCATGTTCTACATCAACAAACAAGGAGGAACACAATCAGTAGCACTATCAGGGCTAGCACAGGAAATATGGACATGGGCCATTCCACTAAAAACAGACCTACTAGCAATACATCTCCCAGGGAAGGACAATGTGGAAACAGACAGTCTCAGCAGGCAGACGTCAGCATCCCACAAATGGGAGATCCACCAACAGGAATTACAGAAAGTATTCCGGAAGTGGGGTACACCGCAAATAGACCTATTTGCAACACACCAAAATGCAAATTGCCAACACTTCGCATCCAGACAACCAGACCATCGGTCACAAGGGAATCCGCTATGGATAATTTGGTCAAAGACATTTGCATACGCTTTTCCCCGATACCACTGATACACAGGGTACTCAACAAATGCAGGATCAGCAACATGTCACTGATATTAACAGCACCTCAGTAGCCAGACAGTCATGGTTCTCACAAATAGTAGAGATGGTGCAGGCACCAGCACACAGGTTACCCACAAGAAAGGACCTGTTAACAATGCAGAACGGAAGGGTACTACACCCAGAGCCAGAGAGCCTCAGCCTGGCGGCATGGCTCCTGAAGAGCTAGAGTTTGCGCACCTCAAACTACCGAAAGCACAATGGCAGTGCTCAGGGAGGCAAGAAGACCTACCACAAGTAAATGCTATGTAGCAAAGTGGAAAAGATTCTCAGAATGGTGCATTAGGGAGAAACTGCAAAGAAAAATCACAAGGGAGTCAACAGTACTAAAATACTTAACACATCCACTGCAAAGTAAACTAAGCTACACATCCCTAAGGGTACACTTAGCGGCGATAGTGGCTTACATAAGAGGAGAAACAGGGAAAAGATTATTCACCTCTCAAGTGGTAAAAAGATTTCTAGAGGGAGCGAAGAGAATCGCACCTCCAAACAGAATGCCAGCACCAGCATGGAACCTCAACGTAGTGCTAACTCAATTGATGAAGGCACCATTTGAGCCGATTCACAAGGTTACACTGCACATGCTCACGCTGAAGACGGCCTTCTTAGTGGCTATCTCATCACTATGAGGAGTAAGTGAGTTGCAGGCGCTAACGCTTCAAGAGCCCTACCTGCAGATACAAAGTGATAGAATTGTAATGAGAACAGACCCACACTTCATGCCAAAGGTGGTGTCTCGGTTAAACATCAACCAAACAATCCAAATACCTATTTTTTTCCAAAAATCAACCACAAGTACAGAAAGAGCGCTGCACCCACTGGACTCCAGGAGGGCTGTGATGCACTATATAGAAAGGACAAAGGAGTGCAGAAAGACAAAGCAACTCTTTGTTTCCTTCACCAGTAGTTTTTTGGGACAACTAGTTACCAAAAATACCATTGCACGATGGATTGCACACACATACAACTATGCCACAAACAAGCAGGGCAACTGTTACAAGGAGCAGCTCATGCTGACTCAACAAGGAAGAAAGGAGCAACAATTGCGTTTCTAGCCAATACACCAATTCAAAACATTTGCCAAGCTGCAACATGGTCTTCAGTGCACACATTCACTAAGCACTACTGTGTAGATATCCAAATGAACAAGGAAGCGCGAGTGGGACAGAAGGTATTACAACACATATTCAGTAACCAGTGCTCCTCTTCCATCCAGCCACCACAATAAGGAACAAGCATTAGAAATGCAATCGGGCTCGGATTTATTTGAGTTTGAGCTAATGGCATTATAAATGCCAATGTATTGTTGCTATGTGTTGTGGAGTGTGTTCATGTGGTGTGTACTGCCAGTGATCTCCTTGTGAGTGTGAGAATATTGCACCGTTACTGCCTGTGATGTCCTTCTTCTGAGTGTGAGAAGCTTGCACCTCTGCTGGCATGTCTCCTTGTGAGTGTAAGAACTTTGCACTGGTGCTGCCTGTGATGTCCTTCTTGTGAGTGTAAGAAGCTTGCACTGCTGCTGCCTGTGATGTCGTTCTTGTGAGTGTGAGAAGATTGCACCTCAGCTGCCTGTGGTCTCCTTGTGAGTGTAAGAAGCTTGCACAGCTGCTGCCTGTGATGTCCTACTCACTACTCTACTCTGCACTCACTACTCTACTCACTACTCTACTCACTACTCTACTCACTACTCTACTCACTACTCTACTCACTATTCACTACTCTACTCACTACTCACTACTCTACTCACTATTCACTACTCTACTCACTACTCACTACTCTACTCACTATTCACTACTCTACTCACTATTCACTACTCTGCACTCACTACTCACTACTCTGCACTCACTACTCACTACTCTGCACTCACTACTCACTACTCTGCACTCACTACTCACTACTCTACTCACTACTCTACTCACTACTCTACTCACTACTCTACTCACTACTCTACTCACTAGTCACTACTCTACTCACTACTCACTACTCTACTCACTACTCACTACTCACTACTCTACTCACTACTCACTACTCACTACTCTGCACTCACTACTCACTACTCTGCACTCACTACTCACTACTCACTACTCTGCACTCACTACTCTGCACTCACTACTCACTACTCTGCACTCACTACTCTGCACTCACTACTCACTACTCTGCACTCACTACTCACTACTCTGCACTCACTACTCTGCACTCACTACTCACTACTCTACTCACTATTCACTACTCTGCACTCACTACTCACTACTCTGCACTCACTACTCACTACTCTGCACTCACTACTCACTACTCTGCACACACTACTCCCTACTCTGCACTCACTACTCACTACTCTACTCACTATTCACTACTCTGCACTCACTACTCTGCACTCACTACTCACTACTCTGCACTCACTACTCTGCACTCACTACTCTACTCACTACTCTACTCACTACTCTACTCACTACTCTACTCACTACTCTACTCACTACTCTACTCACTAGTCACTACTCTACTCACTACTCACTACTCTACTCACTACTCACTACTCTACTCACTACTCTACTCACTACTCTACTCACTACTCTACTCACTATTCACTACTCTACTCACTACTCACTACTCTACTCACTATTCACTACTCTACTCACTACTCACTACTCACTACTCTACTCACTATTCACTACTCTACTCACTATTCACTACTCTGCACTCACTACTCACTACTCTGCACTCACTACTCACTACTCTGCACTCACTACTCACTACTATGCACTCACTACTCACTACTCTGCACTCACTACTCACTACTCTGCACTCACTACTCTGCACTCACTACTCACTACTCTACTCACTATTCACTACTCTGCACTCACTACTCTGCACTCACTACTCACTACTCTACTCACTATTCACTACTCTGCACTCACTACTCACTACTCTGCACTCACTACTCACTACTCTACTCACTACTCACTACTCTGCACTCACTACTCACTACTCTGCACTCACTACTCACTACTCACTACTCTACTCACTATTCACTACTCTACTCACTACTCACTACTCTACTCACTATTCACTACTCTACTCACTATTCACTACTCTGCACTCACTACTCACTACTCTGCACTCACTACTCACTACTCTGCACTCACTACTCACTACTCTGCACTCACTACTCACTACTCTGCACTCACTACTCACTACTCACTACTCTACTCACTACTCTACTCACTACTCTACTCACTAGTCACTACTCTACTCACTACTCACTACTCTACTCACTACTCACTACTCACTACTCACTACTCACTACTCTGCACTCACTACTCACTACTCACTACTCACTACTCTGCACTCACTACTCACTACTCTGCACTCACTACTCTGCACTCACTACTCTGCACTCACTACTCTGCACTCAATACTCACTACTCTACTCACTATTCACTACTCTGCACTCACTACTCACTACTCTGCACACACTACTCCCTACTCTGCACTCACTACTCACTACTCTACTCACTATTCACTACTCTGCACTCACTACTCTGCACTCACTACTCACTACTCTGCATTCACTACTCACTACTCTGCACTCACTACTCACTACTCTACTCACTACTCTACTCACTACTCTACTCACTAGTCACTACTCTACTCACTACTCACTACTCACTACTCTACTCACTACTCACTACTCTACTCACTACTCACTACTCTACTCACTACTCACTACTCTGCACTCACTACTCACTACTCTGCACTCACTACTCACTACTCACTACTCTGCACTCACTACTCTGCACTCACTACTCACTACTCTGCACTCACTACTCACTACTCTGCACTCACTACTCACTACTCTGCACTCACTACTCTGCACTCAATACTCACTACTCTACTCACTATTCACTACTCTGCACTCACTACTCACTACTCTGCACACACTACTCCCTACTCTGCACTCACTACTCACTACTCTACTCACTATTCACTACTCTGCACTCACTACTCTGCACTCACTACTCACTACTCTGCACTCACTACTCACTACTCTGCACTCACTACTCTACTCACTACTCTACTCACTACTCTACTCACTAGTCACTACTCTACTCACTACTCACTACTCACTACTCTACTCACTACTCACTACTCACTACTCACTACTCACTACTACTCACTACTCACTACTCACTACTCTGCACTCACTACTCTGCACTCACTACTCTGCACTCACTACTCACTACTCTGCACTCACTACTCTGCACTCACTACTCTGCACTCACTACTCACTACTCTGCACTCACTACTCACTACTCTGCACTCACTACTCTGCACTCACTACTCTACTCACTATTCACTACTCTGCACTCACTACTCTGCACTCACTACTCACTACTCTGCACTCACTACTCACTACTCTGCACTCACTACTCACTACTCTACTCACTACTCTACTCACTACTCTACTCACTACTCTACTCACTAGTCACTACTCTACTCACTACTCTACTCACTACTCTACTCACTACTCTACTCACTACTCACTACTCTACTCACTACTCACTACTCTACTCACTACTCACTACTCTGCACTCACTACTCACTACTCTGCACTCACTACTCACTACTCTGCACTCACTACTCACTACTCTACTCACTACTCCACTCACTACTCTACTCACTACTCTACTCACTACTCACTACTCTACTCACTACTCACTACTCACTACTCACTACTCTACTCACTACTCACTACTCTACTCACTACTCACTACTCTACTCACTACTCACTACTCACTACTCACTACTCACTACTCTACTCACTACTCACTACTCTACTCACTACTCACTACTCTACTCACTACTCACTACTCACTACTCTGCACTCACTACTCACTACTCTGCACTCACTACTCACTACTCACTACTCTGCACTCACTACTCTGCACTCACTACTCACTACTCTGCACTCACTACTCACTACTCTGCACTCACTACTCACTACTCTGCACTCACTACTCTGCACTCAATACTCACTACTCTACTCACTATTCACTACTCTGCACTCACTACTCACTACTCTGCACACACTACTCCCTACTCTGCACTCACTACTCACTACTCTACTCACTATTCACTACTCTGCACTCACTACTCTGCACTCACTACTCACTACTCTGCACTCACTACTCACTACTCTGCACTCACTACTCACTACTCTACTCACTACTCTACTCACTACTCTACTCACTAGTCACTACTCTACTCACTACTCACTACTCTACTCACTACTCACTACTCACTACTCACTACTCTGCACTCACTACTCACTACTCACTACTCACTACTCTGCACTCACTACTCTGCACTCACTACTCTGCACTCACTACTCACTACTCTGCACTCACTACTCACTACTCTGCACTCACTACTCTGCACTCACTACTCACTACTCTGCACTCACTACTCACTACTCTGCACTCACTACTCACTACTCTGCACTCACTACTCTGCACTCACTACTCACTACTCTACTCACTATTCACTACTCTGCACTCACTACTCTGCACTCACTACTCACTACTCTGCACTCACTACTCACTACTCTGCACTCACTACTCACTACTCTACTCACTACTCTACTCACTACTCTACTCACTACTCTACTCACTAGTCACTACTCTACTCACTACTCTACTCACTACTCTACTCACTACTCACTACTCTACTCACTACTCACTACTCTACTCACTACTCACTACTCTGCACTCACTACTCTGCACTCACTACTCACTACTCTGCACTCACTACTCACTACTCTGCACTCACTACTCACTACTCTACTCACTACTCTACTCACTACTCTACTCACTACTCTACTCACTACTCACTACTCTACTCACTACTCACTACTCACTACTCACTACTCTACTCACTACTCACTACTCTACTCACTACTCACTACTCTACTCACTACTCACTACCCTACTCACTACTCACTACTCACTACTCTACTCGAAATACCACACACACACACACACACACTCAGCAGCAAGCAGAGCGTGGACATAAAATTAAAAACTAACGGCAGGCCCAATAAAGAAATCGTCACACACTCCAACACGCTAAATGTCACATACATATTAAATGGTATAAAGGACAACTGGCACAAACATACACACATGTACCGTCTGTAATATAAAGATAAGCAGCAAACACAATAAATGCTATACGTACAAACGAAACTGTACACATCTACCCAAATGACAACACCCATGCACCAAAAACTCAAACGTACTACATAATACCAAAGAGGAGACAGAAACTAGTTAACAGATATACAAGTAAATTAAATAAACTCCAAAGAGCACAAAATAAGTGCAAGACATACAAACCAAAAGGCACACAAGCGACACAATTAGCAAATGAACCTACCAACAGAGATTTGTTAAAAGTCGCCTAAATGCACATTATATGTACATAATCAAATGGAATTCAAATGCAGCTGAAATGCCCACTCCGATCATTAATCTGTGAATGAAGCGCAAATGATGAAACACACAGGGCCTGGATAACTATCTGCCCACCAGCGCTTATTAATAAAAGACAAATATCGCTCTGAAACGTTTACTTTGTTCCAGGCAGAAGGGATTTATTCCGTTTTCAATGTGAACAAGGCCCGAATTCTATTCCTCTCAGAAAAGTGCAGCTACCTCTGTCACATTACAAGGTAAAAATCTGTTTCTCATTAGAATATAAATGCAATAAAAATTCCTGTTGTCAAGAAATATTTTCCAACTGGGTGGGCCTGCACACTTCCCTCCGGCTCGATTTCACACTTCTGTTTCTGCAAAGAACTTGATAAATCTTGAAACTATCAGAACTCCAACTTTCCGCACAAGGACCCCATAAATACATTTGCCCAGGGCGCCCCAAATGCATGAAACTACCGGCATGTTATTAAAGCGTTACAGCGTAACAAGGTTCTATAAAATTAATTACCTTGGCCCCGGGGAGGAATGCACGCCTCGAGTCATTAGAGAATACTGCATTTAGTAGATTCTTGCTGCGCTGTAATGGAACCCCAAGAGGTACGACACTCTCGGTTGGCACGAGTTCGGGGAATAATAGAGGTAGAGATAGCGCTGCAATGGATTTCATTCGGCCCCTCGAAATATAGGAGTTGGGCGTGCTCACTTCACTCGCTCCACACGGCGAGCACACAACTGACACCGAACCTCACAGGAACCTTTAAAAATTGCTGTAAACAACGCATTCTACAGAAACTGTATTACCCTATTATACAAGGCGGCAAAACCCAAAATGCATTTAGAGGTAACTCCGCAGCATCAGCGTGGGGGCAGGTTTAGGTCCCTTGACAGATGAAATATTGGCCCATTGCTGTCCACAAACGGATGTGCTCCCGCCCAAGCAGTCAGTGGCGTCTAATCTACTACGGCCACACTCAGTGTATATTGGACTCCCTAATACATAGACTGGGGCTGAAGGAAGACCGGGTGTGTCTGTTGTGGGGAGGAGGGTGCAGAGTTTCTCCACCAGGACTGGAGTTCTGCAGTGGCTTGTAGGTTTTCGTGTGAAGTCTTCGCTTCTCTACAAGAAATCACTGACGTCCGTTTTTTTTTGCCGAGTTTTAAATAGCGCTAACTTGACCCGAATCGGGTATCAGACCGCTTTACAGAGCACCAGTTACGTTTCATGAGGACACAACACTCACCTTTAAAGTTGCTGGGGACGGCCGCCGGTGCAATCTGCAGACTCCAGAGTTCACAGGAGAGGAGGGGCTGGGGCCGGGAGGAGCAGCTCATGCTCGCAGTCCGCAGTCGCAGGCTCCGCTCAGCTAGAAAGGAATTTGAAAAGGAGGACGTGGGGGGGGGGGGGGTCCCTCGTCGCCCCTGCGTACACCCAGTACACACAGGCCATGCTTCCCGACTCAGAGGGGGTGGGAGGGGCGCTGAGGAGAGAGGGAGGACATCTGCGAGCTTACCGTGTCACTGTTCTGTTGCATGCAATGGTGTACGCGCTCGCACCATCTGGCTTGCATTACACGGGCACTCTGACAGCTCGTAATTAACATTAATCACTCTGCCATGCTCGTTCTCGCGCACAAAATGCCACATCGGGCACGCGTACATTACTTACAGCCTATCACTTCAAGGCTACTACATACACAGCACAGGGAAGACGAATCACTGACCAGATGACAGAAAACGCTAAGGAATGTGTGGAATTCCTCTCACCAAGGCCCTAGGAGATACTTCTTCTTTTTTTTCTCCTTTAACATTAGTTCTCGAAACTCCTCCCAGTTTCACTGGGGAGGAGTCCGAGCCCTAAAAACCGCTACGAATTCTATGCACAGCATAGTGAATCCAGAAAGATTCACGCTGCAAAACAAATATTTTTTTACCTGTCGGTGTAGTTTTGCAGCTTGAAGACTTTCTGGATTCACTAGCGAACCCACTCTTTTCCGCCAGAAAGATGAGACAGAAGGAAAGGGTTTTAGAAATGGAAAAGACTTTAGAAAATAAGAGAAACAAGAATAACACAAAGACAAGAAAAAAAATCAGAAGATGGCGAACAAAGGTGGGAGCTTCGGGAGGAAGCACGTCGACGTCACGAAGGACACCAAATGGTGGTATGTCGACGCCCGCCTGGGCCACGAAAAAAAAGAGACTACAATTCCAGACCCAACCACTAGATGGCGGAATAATGCACAGCATAGTGAATGCAGAAAGCCTTCAAGCTGCAAAACTACACCGACAGGTAAGAAACTATAAGTTTCAACTGGTTGGCAAAAAGTAGGCCGACAAATCTTGAGTGCCTATCATAAAGTGAAATGTGTGAATAACACATGAAATGACCAGGACTCTCTGTGTGCACTTTTACCACTTTAATACAAATAATTGAAAGTTAAAAACACAAATGTACCTTTATACAATTTCAATGGAAGCATCACCAACTTTTAGAATGATCTTTTGTGTAGCTGTGGTATATTATGACTTTGAAAGTAATAGTTAATTTGGGATTGATCAGAATTCAGAGACTGAAATCCCCAGTTTAGTCTTTTTTTATATTTCAAGTAGAGGAGTGTTTTCCTTCACTTTGTTGTATGATGTGAATTCTGCAATGCATAATCCGTAGACAGTAATGCAGTTGTTCTCACAAAGATGGAATACAACCTGAGATGCTGGCCTGGGTTCTTTACCGTCATTTATAGGTTCTGCAGCATATCTGCAGGTGGTGTAGAAGAGAGTGCTGAAGTGCCTCTCATGTGTTTAGCATGAATACCTCTTGAAAATGTTAGAAAATTCTCGATATTCTTGACCTAACGTACATGCAAAGGCCACATTCTGGATAATACATTTAGCGTTTAAAACAGCACCATCCTGTATGTAAGTAGGTAGAGGGCAGCAGGATTGCAAAGTCAATGACAGGATGACTGATAAGAGAGGCTCAGAACTGGAAAACTGGCATTGTTGGGTTAAATATATGAAAGTGGCAGACAGGATATAAACCTTCCCTATTCCTCCCACCTGCTTGCCTCGGAAAACCCGGCAGACTCCATAAGTTCATGCTTAAGACCAGGAATAGTAGAAGGAAGAGATCCGTGTTCTCACCGACTTGGGCAGTCCTGTCCTCCTTAAGTACGCACACATGACATTGAAAACCACATCTCAGAGTAGGTCAGGCCAGGGTACCTTTACACTTGGACCATGGCAGACCACCGCCGCTTAGCGGTACAAAATTAGCAGAGAGGCGTAGCATATCTCATACTAGCATGTATGGTATTTGCATACCCTAAACCTAGCTGGGAAGCAAGGGAGTACTAGGGACTATAGACGTATAATGTAAGGTAATGCTTTGATTACTCAAGGACACTGTAGCTCAATATGTGTACTGTAGTCCTTTTGTATAGTTTCGTTTTTATGGAGCATTGCAAGCAGGAGGTTCTTCACCTATTCTGCACACATTGAGTTCTTGTTCTGCTTGATTTTCCACAGTGTATGTTTGATTTGGCCTTTGTTGTCCGCTACAAACCAGATGAGCAGCCATCGCTCATGCCTCATCACGACGCCTCCACCTTTACCATTAATATTGCTCTGAACAGCGTCGACATTGACTACGAGGTAAGTGTCTGTTCTTGCCCTGCTGTTTCCTGGGGGTCCAGTTTCAGATCTACACTCATTTACTCAATACTTCATGGATCTATTTATACTCATCTTCCAACGCCTAAGCATCAAAAGTTTTGGAGGGAGTTGCCCATGTCAGATGTGATGGTGCTTATAAGTGATGAGACACACTGGTTCCAGCTTTGCTCTTTCAAGTGGAGAGATGAGAAATTGGATATATTGGTCCTACTGTCTGTTGAGACAGTGCCTGTGAGTGATGGAACACATTGGTGGGAGCTCTGTCCCATGGAGGGCGATATGTGAGATCTGGCACACCACTCTCAGCAATAAAGTGGGGTGGGGAGTGGGGGGCGGATTGCAAAACGAATCACACAGCTTACATCACTGCCTTTTCATGTAGAAAGGGGCAAATGAGTGCCCGGCCGCACTAGTCACTACTGTGCTTTCTGGTATGGAAGAGCATGACCTATATCTCCCATTTTTTATTCCATAGGATATTGAGCCATGAGAGTCCCTCCACCACGCTGGTCCTGGGTCTCCACACTAGTGAGGATCTGCACATGAGTGGCAATACACACACGTCCCAGATCACAGATTGGAAATACTGGTCCTAGCTCTGGTACAAGCTCCGACTAGTACAGTGAAAGGGGACATGATTTATGGGCTGTGCTCATCTTAAGCCTGCTCCACACTGTGAAATGGCACATGTGAGACTGGGCCCACCGGTACCTGAGCTTTACTGTTTTCTGGGAGAGGGGCATACTGGTCTCTTGAAGTCTTATCTCCAGGCTGATTGAGCACATGGGACCGCATACACTCATTCCTAGAGTTTCTCTTTCTTGGGTGGAGGACCATAGGCGAGGCTGGGTACACTGATGCTGAAATATCTGGCAGTTAGGGGTGGAGGCCACCAAAGTCCATATTAATGGAATTCCTCTCTTCCTGGGTGGACTGCCACATGAGAGGATCCACACACTGGTACCATGATGTTTGTCCTCTGGGCTGCAGGGACAGAATACCAAAAGCACTCATTCCCAGAGTTCCTTTGTCGTGGGCGGTGTGGCTTATGAATGGCTGGATACTGTGGCACTTTGATGTCTGACCTCTGGGTTGGAGGGCACAAGATCAAATGCACTGCTTCCCAGAGCACCGCTGTCCCAAGGATAGGGGCACATGAGATGCTGGGCATATTTGGTTAAGTTTTCTCTGTTTTGTTTTTGCAGGGAGGAGGGTGTAGATTCCTGCGCTATAACTGTTCCGTCAGAGCCCCCCGGAAGGGGTGGGCACTCCTGCATCCAGGACGCCTGACCCACTATCACGAAGGCCTTCCCACCACCAAAGGCACCCGTTACATCCACGTCTCCTTTGTTGACCCATAAAAGGCATTGCAAGGCCACCTCGGTCCCTAAACACTGTTGAACAGAGTCTTGCGTGTTTCATTGGGCTTTCGGTACGACTCCAGTCAATGAACTTATCTTGACTATGCTTCATCATCCAACCACAAGTTTTTAGGTTTGGAATTTTTTGGGGAAATGGTTCTGTTTCCAGAAAGATTTTACCTGCTGTTCCATGGAAGATACTTGCTATGAAATGGGCCTTGGGGGACTGGGCCTGTTGTGTACGTGTACGCAGGAGTCAGACAAGATAAAGAACCAGCTGGAAGAATTCTGCCTACAGACTTCAGAGATCCGTGAGACAGTGATGTCTATGTTTCTAAACATCCTTGTTTACAGTGGACAATATTGTGTGCATCTTTTAAGCATTGTCATGGAAAACAAACTCCATAAGAGAAGACAATAGTGTTGGGACAGCGAGGGGGTAGAGAGAGCATGCTGTAAATATCATGTCAAATTCCAGATCTAATCAAAGCTCACTGTCGTAGTGCTCCTTTTATCCATTGGCAGCATATTACCATCGTGTCTGGACCATGTATTTTGCTCATTGCATTTTAGCTGGTCACATTGCTGATGGAGTGTCAGCTTGCCAGAAGCAGGCATTACCGGCGCATTGGCAGCACACTAGCCCTCACTGCTTGCTTCCCCACATGAGCAGGAAAATGTTGAGTCAAAGGTCAGGTGCCATCTCTTCTAAACTGAAAGAATTGAGTGCTGTAATTGAGCTAAGGGAAGCCCATGAGATAGCACCAGCATATAACTGTGCAGTGTTATTCCAGTGTGCTGTGCATGCACCCGCGCCTTGGGTATTACAGTGTATTAGACCTACCGCATCCCATAACACATCCATCTAACAGAATGTTGCTCGCATGTCAGGCAATCATCTGAAAGACGAAAAATTCCACCCTTGGTAAAAGTCAGAGTTCAAAGGTAACTACATTTAGCTTACATTTGCAATGTTTCTAGAACCAAAATCACAAGTGCCTTAAGCATCCCAGGTGTGGCTAGAGTATTTCCTTTTGGCTAGGCTAGGTAGGTAGATTGGCTATTACCAGTGCATGAGAAGAGTTGTGTGTTAGTAGGTGAGACTGTTGTGAATTCCATACATTCAGTGTGAAAGTACTCCCCTGACAATTATTGTGAGCCTTCTCCTTCCAGACAGACATTGGAATCACCAATAAGCCTGATGGTGGAGACCGGTCCTGTGAGCCTTCAATGGCAGATGCAGAATATGTGACTGGACGTTTTACATTAAAACTTCAGGGAAATCGTGCATTGATAGTGATAAACAATAAAACATTGTTTCAATGTACTCTTGGTCCTTCGTGTTTTCTTTCTGTGAGTGGTAGAGCTAATCTTGTGGTAATTACGCCCGAGTTACACTTAAAGGCATTGTGGAGTGTGATTGTCTAGGTATCATGTATTCTCTGTAATATGTATGGGAGTTGGCAGTCTAGCTTTAAGAATGCAGTG